>NW_026536210.1:0-349460 GCF_028551555.1 Melozone crissalis
GAATCGTCTTTGCGCGAAGAAGCAGCTTCTTCGTCTCCGGGAGCCGGAGAGAGCGGCAACTTCGCAAAGGTGATGAAACAAGCTGTACGACACTGCGATTGTGTGCGCAGCTTGCCAACTGAGAGAAAACAGTACCTGACCACTCTGCTGCCTTTTCTATTCTCATGAACATTCGATTGGAAGCTGTTTTGGACAACTTTCTTTCTCTTCTTGCAAAACACTCGGCAGACCTCCGTGCAGCCTCTAGAACACGATGGGAGATGTTTTTTGTGCTGGCACAGTTTCTCCTTGCCAGACAGAGTGGAAAAGCTTTTTGCTAAGATGTAGACGAGAAGAGAGGCCAAAGAAGCAGGTATGGTGCTCTGCAGAGCTAAGCACCGCTCCCGGACCTCTTTCGGCAGAAGGCGCACACCGCAGAGCACTGTGAGCGGCAGAATCGTCTTTGCGCGAAGAAGCAGCTTCTTCGTCTCCGGGAGCCGGAGAGAGCAGCAACTTCGCAAAGGTGATGAAACAAGCTGTATGACACTGCGATTGTGTGCGCAGCTTGCCAACTGAGAGAAAACAGTACCTGACCACTCTGCTGCCTTTTCTATTCACATGAACATTCGATTGGAAGCTGTTTTGGACAACTTTCTTTCTCTTCTTGCAAAACACTCGGCAGACCTGCGTGCAGCCTCTAGAACACGATGGGAGATGTTTTCTGTGCTGGCACAGTTTCTCCTTGCCAGACAGAGTGGAAAAGCTTTTTGCTAAGATGTAGACGAGAAGAGAGGCTAAAGACGAAGGTACGGTGCTCTGCAGAGCTAAGCACCGCTCCCGGACCTCTTTCGGCAGAAGGCGTACACCGCAGAGCACTGTGAGCGGCAGAATCGCCTTTGCGCGAAGAAGCAGCTTCTTCGTCTCCGGGAGCCGAGAGAGCGGCAACTTCGCAAAGGTGATGAAACAAGCTGTACGACACTGCGATTGTGTGCGCAGCTTGCCAACTGAGAGAAAACAGTACCTGACCACTCTCCTGCCTTTTGTAATCACATGAACATTCGATTGCAAGCTGTTTTGGACAACTTTCTTTCTCTTCTTGCAAAACACTCGGCAGACCTCCGTGCAGCCTCTAGAACACAGTGGGAGATGTTTTTTGTGCTGGCACAGTTTCTCCTTGCCAGACAGAGTGGAAAAGCTTTTTGCTAAGATGTAGACGAGAAGAGAGGCTAGAGACGAAGGTACGGTGCTCTGCAGAGGTAAGCACCGCTCCCGGGCGTCTTTCGGCTGAAGGTGCACACCGCAGAGCACTGTGAGCGGCAGAATCGTCTTTGCGCGAAGAAGCAGCTTCTTCGTCTCCGGGAGCCGGAGAGAGCGGCAACTTCGCAAAGGTGATGAAACAAGCCGTACAACACTGCGATTGTGTGCGCAGCTTGCCAACTGAGAGAAAACAGTACCTGACCACTCTCCTGCATTTTCTATTCACATGAACATTCGATTGGAAGCTGTTTTGGACAACTTTCTTTCTCTTCTTGCAAAACACTCGGCAGACCTGCGTGCAGCCTCTAGAACACGATGGGAGATGTTTTCTGTGCTGGCACAGTTTCTCCTTGCCAGACAGAGTGGAAAAGCTTTTTGCTAAGATGTAGACGAGAAGAGAGGCTAAAGAAGCAGGTAGAGTGCACTGCAGAGCTAAGCACAGCTCCCGGACCTCTTTCGGCAGAAGGCGCACACCGCAGAGCACTGTGAGCGTCAGAATCGTCTTTGCGCGAAGAAGCAGCTTCTTCGTCTCCTGGAGCCGGAGAGAGCGGCAACTTCGCAAAGGTGATGAAACAAGCTGTACAACACTGCGATTGTGTGCGCAGCTTGCCAACTGAGAGAAAACAGTACCTGACCACTCTCCTGCCTTTTCTATTCACATGAACATTCGATTGCAAGCTGTTTTGGACAACTTTCTTTCTCTTCTTGCAAAACACTCGGCAGACCTCCGTGCAGCCTCTAGAACACGATGGGAGATGTTTTTTGTGCTGGCACAGTTTCTCCTTGCCAGACAGAGTGGAAAAGCTTTTTGCTAAGATGTAGACGAGAAGAGAGGCTAAAGAAGCAGGTATGGTGCTCTGCAGAGCTAAGCACCGCTCCCGGGCCTCTTTCGGCAGAAGGCGCACACCGCAGAGCACTGTGAGCGGCAGAATCGTCTTTGCGCGAAGAAGCAGCTTCTTCGTCTCCGGGAGCCGGAGAGAGCGGCAACTTCGCAAAGGTGATGAAACAAGCTGTACAACACTGCGATTGTGTGCGCAGCTTGCCAACTGAGAGAAAACAGTACCTGACCACTCTCCTGCCTTTTCTATTCACATGAACATTCGATTGGAAGCTGTTTTGGACAACTTTCTTTCTCTTCTTGCAAAACACTCGGCAGACCTGCGTGCAGCTTCTAGAACACGATGGGAGATGTTTTCTGTGCTGGCACAGTTTCTCCTTGCCAGACAGAGTGGAAAAGCTTTTTGCTAAGATGTAGACGAGAAGAGAGGCTAAAGACGAAGGTACGGTGCTCTGCAGAGCTAAGCACCGCTCCCGGACCTCTTTCGGCAGAAGGCGCACACCGCAGAGCACTGTGAGCGGCAGAATCGCCTTTGCGCGAAGAAGCAGCTTCTTCGTCTCCGGGAGCCGGAGAGAGCGGCAGCTTCGCAAAGGTGATGAAACAAGCTGTACGACACTGCGATTGTGTGCGCAGCTTGCCAACTGAGAGAAAACAGTACCTGACCACTCTCCTGCCTTTTCTATTCACATGAACTTTCGATTGCAAGCTGTTTTGGACAACTTTCTTTCTCTTCTTGCAAAACACTCGGCAGACCTCCGTGCAGCCTCTAGAACACGATGGGAGATGTTTTTTTGCTGGCACAGTTTCTCCTTGCCAGACAGAGTGGAAAAGCTTTTTGCTAAGATGTAGACGAGAAGAGAGGCCAAAGAAGCAGGTATGGTGCTCTGCAGAGCTAAGCACCGCTCCCGGGCCTCTTTCGGCAGAAGGCGCACACCGCAGAGCACTGTGAGCGGCAGAATCGTCTTTGCGCGAAGAAGCAGCTTCTTCGTCTCCGGGAGCCGGAGAGAGCGGCAACTTCGCAAAGGTGATGAAACAAGCTGTATGACACTGCGATTGTGTGCGCAGCTTGCCAACTGAGAGAAAACAGTACCTGACCACTCTGCTGCCTTTTCTATTCACATGAACATTCGATTGGAAGCTGTTTTGGACAACTTTCTTTCTCTTCTTGCAAAACACTCGGCAGACCTGCGTGCAGCCTCTAGAACACGATGGGAGATGTTTTCTGTGCTGGCACAGTTTCTCCTTGCCAGACAGAGTGGAAAAGCTTTTTGCTAAGATGTAGACGAGAAGAGAGGCTAAAGACGAAGGTACGGTGCTCTGCAGAGCTAAGCACCGCTCCCGGACCTCTTTCGGCAGAAGGCGCACACCGCAGAGCACTGTGAGCGGCAGAATCGCCTTTGCGCGAAGAAGCAGCTTCTTCGTCTCCGGGAGCCGGAGAGAGCGGCAACTTCGCAAAGGTGATGAAACAAGCTGTACGACACTGCGATTGTGTGCGCAGCTTGCCAACTGAGAGAAAACAGTACCTGACCACTCTCCTGCCTTTTGTAATCACATGAACATTCGATTGCAAGCTGTTTTGGACAACTTTCTTTCTCTTCTTGCAAAACACTCGGCAGACCTCCGTGCAGCCTCTAGAACACAGTGGGAGATGTTTTTTGTGCTGGCACAGTTTCTCCTTGCCAGACAGAGTGGAAAAGCTTTTTGCTAAGATGTAGACGAGAAGAGAGGCTAGAGACGAAGGTACGGTGCTCTGCAGAGGTAAGCACCGCTCCCGGGCGTCTTTTGGCAGAAGGCGCACACCGCAGAGCACTGTGAGCGGCAGAATCGTCTTTGCGCGAAGAAGCAGCTTCTTCGTCTCCGGGAGCCGGAGGAGAGCGGCAACTTCGCAAAGGTGATGAAACAAGCTGTACAACACTGCGATTGTGTGCGCAGCTTGCCAACTGAGAGAAAACAGTACCTGACCACTCTCCTGCATTTTCTATTCACATGAACATTCGATTGGAAGCTGTTTTGGACAACACTCTTTCTCTTTTTGCAAAACACTCGGCAGACCTGCGTGCAGCCTCTAGAACACGATGGGAGATGTTTTCTGTGCTGGCACAGTTTCTCCTGGCCAGACAGAGTGGAAAAGCTTTTTGCTAAGATGTAGACGAGAAGAGAGGCTAAAGAAGCAGGTAGAGTGCACTGCAGAGCTAAGCACAGCTCCCGGACCTCTTTCGGCAGAAGGCGCACACCGCAGAGCACTGTGAGCGTCAGAATCGTCTTTGCGCGAAGAAGCAGCTTCTTCGTCTCCTGGAGCCGGAGAGAGCGGCAACTTCGCAAAGGTGATGAAACAAGCTGTACAACACTGCGATTGTGTGCGCAGCTTGCCAACTGAGAGAAAACAGTACCTGACCACTCTGCTGCCTTTTTCTTATTCACATGAACATTCGATTGCAAGCTGTTTTGGACAACTTTCTTTCTCTTCTTGCAAAACACTCGGCAGACCTCCGTGCAGCCTCTAGAACACGATGGGAGATGTTTTTTGTGCTGGCACAGTTTCTCCTTGCCAGACAGAGTGGAAAAGCTTTTTGCTAAGATGTAGACGAGAAGAGAGGCTAAAGAAGCAGGTATGGTGCTCTGCAGAGCTAAGCACCGCTCCCGGCCCTCTTTCGGCAGAAGGCGCACACCGCAGAGCACTGTGAGCGGCAGAATCGTCTTTGCGCGAAGAAGCAGCTTCTTCGTCTCCGGGAGCCGGAGAGAGCGGCAACTTCGCAAAGGTGATGAAACAAGCTGTACAACACTGCGATTGTGTGCGCAGCTTGCCAACTGAGAGAAAACAGTACCTGACCACTCTCCTGCCTTTTCTATTCACATGAACATTCGATTGCAAGCTGTTTTGGACAACTTTCTTTCTCTTCTTGCAAAACACTCGGCAGACCTGCGTGCAGCCTCTAGAACACGATGGGAGATGTTTTCTGTGCTGGCACAGTTTCTCCTTGCCAGACAGAGTGGAAAAGCTTTTTGCTAAGATGTAGACGAGAAGAGAGGCTAAAGACGAAGGTACGGTGCTCTGCAGAGCTAAGCACCGCTCCCGGACCTCTTTCGGCAGAAGGCGCACACCGCAGAGCACTGTGAGCGGCAGAATCGTCTTTGCGCGAAGAAGCAGCTTCTTCGTCTCCGGGAGCCGGAGAGAGCGGCAACTTCGCAAAGGTGATGAAACAAGCTGTACAACACTGCGATTGTGTGCGCAGCTTGCCAACTGAGAGAAAACAGTACCTGACCACTCTCCTGCCTTTTCTATTCACATGAACATTCGATTGGAAGCTGTTTTGGACAACTTTCTTTCTCTTCTTGCAAAACACTCGGCAGACCTCCGTGCAGCCTCTAGAACACGATGGGAGATGTTTTTTGTGCTGGCACAGTTTCTCCTTGCCAGACAGAGTGGAAAAGCTTTTTGCTAAGATGTAGACGAGAAGAGAGGCTAAAGAAGCAGGTATGGTGCTCTAAAGAGCTAAGCACCGCTCCCGGGGCCTCTTTCGGCAGAAGGCGCACACCGCAGAGCACTGTGAGCGGCAGAATCGTCTTTGCGCGAAGAAGCAGCTTCTTCGTCTCCGGGAGCCGGAGAGAGCGGCAACTTCGCAAAGGTGATGAAACAAGCTGTACAACACTGCGATTGTGTGCGCAGCTTGCCAACTGAGAGAAAACAGTACCTGACCACTCTCCTGCCTTTTCTATTCACATGAACATTCGATTGCAAGCTGTTTTGGACAACTTTCTTTCTCTTCTTGCAAAACACTCGGCACACCTCCGTGCAGCCTCTAGAACACGATGGGAGATGTTTTCTGTGCTGGCACAGTTTCTCCTTGCCAGACAGAGTGGAAAAGCTTTTTGCTAAGATGTAGACGAGAAGAGAGGCTAAAGACGAAGGTACGGGTGTGCTCTGCAGAGCAAAGCACCGCTCCCGGACCACTTTCGGCAGAAGGCGCACACCGCAGAGCACTGTGAGCGGCAGAATCGTCTTTGCGCGAAGAAGCAGCTTCTTCGTCTCCGGGAGCCGGAGAGAGCGGCAACTTCGCAAAGGTGATGAAACAAGCTGTATGACACTGCGATTGTGTGCGCAGCTTGCCAACTGAGAGAAAACAGTACCTGACCACTCTGCTGCCTTTTCTATTCACATGAACATTCGATTGGAAGCTGTTTTGGACAACTTTCTTTCTCTTCTTGCAAAACACTCGGCAGACCTGCGTGCAGCCTCTAGAACACGATGGGAGATGTTTTCTGTGCTGGCACAGTTTCTCCTTGCCAGACAGAGTGGAAAAGCTTTTTGCTAAGATGTAGACGAGAAGAGAGGCTAAAGACGAAGGTACGGTGCTCTGCAGAGCTAAGCACCGCTCCCGGACCTCTTTCGGCAGAAGGCGCACACCGCAGAGCACTGTGAGCGGCAGAATCGCCTTTGCGCGAAGAAGCAGCTTCTTCGTCTCCGGGAGCCGGAGAGAGCGGCAACTTCGCAAAGGTGATGAAACAAGCTGTACGACACTGCGATTGTGTGCGCAGCTTGCCAACTGAGAGAAAACAGTACCTGACCACTCTCCTGCCTTTTGTAATCACATGAACATTCGATTGCAAGCTGTTTTGGACAACTTTCTTTCTCTTCTTGCAAAACACTCGGCAGACCTCCGTGCAGCCTCTAGAACACAGTGGGAGATGTTTTTTGTGCTGGCACAGTTTCTCCTTGCCAGACAGAGTGGAAAAGCTTTTTGCTAAGATGTAGACGAGAAGAGAGGCTAGAGACGAAGGTACGGTGCTCTGCAGAGGTAAGCACCGCTCCCGGGCGTCTTTCGGCAGAAGGTGCACACCGCAGAGCACTGTGAGCGGCAGAATCGTCTTTGCGCGAAGAAGCAGCTTCTTCGTCTCCGGGAGCCGGAGAGAGCGGCAACTTCGCAAAGGTGATGAAACAAGCCGTACAACACTGCGATTGTGTGCGCAGCTTGCCAACTGAGAGAAAACAGTACCTGACCACTCTCCTGCCTTTTCTATTCACATGAACATTCGATTGGAAGCTGTTTTGGACAACTTTCTTTCTCTTCTTGCAAAACACTCGGCAGACCTGCGTGCAGCCTCTAGAACACGATGGGAGATGTTTTCTGTGCTGGCACAGTTTCTCCTTGCCAGACAGAGTGGAAAAGCTTTTTGCTAAGATGTAGACGAGAAGAGAGGCTAAAGAAGCAGGTAGAGTGCACTGCAGAGCTAAGCACAGCTCCCGGACCTCTTTCGGCAGAAGGCGCACACCGCAGAGCACTGTGAGCGTCAGAATCGTCTTTGCGCGAAGAAGCAGCTTCTTCGTCTCCTGGAGCCGGAGAGAGCGGCAACTTCGCAAAGGTGATGAAACAAGCTGTACAACACTGCGATTGTGTGCGCAGCTTGCCAACTGAGAGAAAACAGTACCTGACCACTCTCCTGCCTTTTCTATTCACATGAACATTCGATTGCAAGCTGTTTTGGACAACTTTCTTTCTCTTCTTGCAAAACACTCGGCAGACCTCCGTGCAGCCTCTAGAACACGATGGGAGATGTTTTTTGTGCTGGCACAGTTTCTCCTTGCCAGACAGAGTGGAAAAGCTTTTTGCTAAGATGTAGACGAGAAGAGAGGCTAAAGAAGCAGGTATGGTGCTCTGCAGAGCTAAGCACCGCTCCCGGGCCTCTTTCGGCAGAAGGCGCACACCGCAGAGCACTGTGAGCGGCAGAATCGTCTTTGCGCGAAGAAGCAGCTTCTTCGTCTCCGGGAGCCGGAGAGAGCGGCAACTTCGCAAAGGTGATGAAACAAGCTGTACAACACTGCGATTGTGTGCGCAGCTTGCCAACTGAGAGAAAACAGTACCTGACCACTCTCCTGCCTTTTGTAATCACATGAACATTCGATTGCAAGCTGTTTTGGACAACTTTCTTTCTCTTCTTGCAAAACACTCGGCAGATCTCCGTGCAGCTTCTAGAACACGATGGGAGATGTTTTATGTGCTTGCACAGTTTCTCCTCTCCAGACACAGTGGAAAAGCTTTTTGCTAAGATGTAGACGAGAAGAGAGGCTAAAGACGAAGGTACGGTGCTCTGCAGAGCTAAGCACCGCTCCCGGACCTCTTTCGGCAGAAGGCGCACACCGCAGAGCACTGTGAGCGGCAGAATCACCTTTGCGCGAAGAAGCAGCTTCTTCGTCTCCGGGAGCCGGAGAGAGCGGCAACTTGGCAAAGGTGATGAAACAAGCTGTACAACACTGCGATTGTGTGCGCAGCTTGCCAACTGAGAGAAAACAGTACCTGACCACTCTGCTGCCTTTTCTATTCACATGAACATTCGATTGCAAGCTGTTTTGGACAACTTTCTTTCTCTTCTTGCAAAACACTCGGCAGACCTGCGTACAGCCTCTAGAACACGATGGGAGATGTTTTCTGTGCTGGCACAGTTTCTCCTTGCCAGACAGAGTGGAAAAGCTTTTTGCTAAGATGTAGACGAGAAGAGAGGCTAAAGACGAAGGTACGGTGCTCTGCAGAGCCAAGCACCGCTCCCGGGCGTCTTTCGGCAGAAGGCGCACACCGCGGAGCACTGTGAGCGGCAGAATCGTCTTTGCGCGAAGAAGCAGCTTCTTCGTCTCCGGGAGCCGGAGAGAGCGGCAACTTCGCAAAGGTGATGAAACAAGCTGTACGACACTGCGATTGTGTGCGCAGCTTGCCAACTGAGAGAAAACAGTACCTGACCACTCTGCTGCCTTTTCTATTCTCATGAACATTCGATTGGAAGCTGTTTTGGACAACTTTCTTTCTCTTCTTGCAAAACACTCGGCAGACCTCCGTGCAGCCTCTAGAACACGATGGGAGATGTTTTTTGTGCTGGCACAGTTTCTCCTTGCCAGACAGAGTGGAAAAGCTTTTTGCTAAGATGTAGACGAGAAGAGAGGCCAAAGAAGCAGGTATGGTGCTCTGCAGAGCTAAGCACCGCTCCCGGACCTCTTTCGGCAGAAGGCGCACACCGCAGAGCACTGTGAGCGGCAGAATCGTCTTTGCGCGAAGAAGCAGCTTCTTCGTCTCCGGGAGCCGGAGAGAGCAGCAACTTCGCAAAGGTGATGAAACAAGCTGTATGACACTGCGATTGTGTGCGCAGCTTGCCAACTGAGAGAAAACAGTACCTGACCACTCTGCTGCCTTTTCTATTCACATGAACATTCGATTGGAAGCTGTTTTGGACAACTTTCTTTCTCTTCTTGCAAAACACTCGGCAGACCTGCGTGCAGCCTCTAGAACACGATGGGAGATGTTTTCTGTGCTGGCACAGTTTCTCCTTGCCAGACAGAGTGGAAAAGCTTTTTGCTAAGATGTAGACGAGAAGAGAGGCTAAAGACGAAGGTACGGTGCTCTGCAGAGCTAAGCACCGCTCCCGGACCTCTTTCGGCAGAAGGCGCACACCGCAGAGCACTGTGAGCGGCAGAATCGCCTTTGCGCGAAGAAGCAGCTTCTTCGTCTCCGGGAGCCGGAGAGAGCGGCAACTTCGCAAAGGTGATGAAACAAGCTGTACGACACTGCGATTGTGTGCGCAGCTTGCCAACTGAGAGAAAACAGTACCTGACCACTCTCCTGCCTTTTGTAATCACATGAACATTCGATTGCAAGCTGTTTTGGACAACTTTCTTTCTCTTCTTGCAAAACACTCGGCAGACCTCCGTGCAGCCTCTAGAACACAGTGGGAGATGTTTTTTGTGCTGGCACAGTTTCTCCTTGCCAGACAGAGTGGAAAAGCTTTTTGCTAAGATGTAGACGAGAAGAGAGGCTAGAGACGAAGGTACGGTGCTCTGCAGAGGTAAGCACCGCTCCCGGGCGTCTTTCGGCTGAAGGTGCACACCGCAGAGCACTGTGAGCGGCAGAATCGTCTTTGCGCGAAGAAGCAGCTTCTTCGTCTCCGGGAGCCGGAGAGAGCGGCAACTTCGCAAAGGTGATGAAACAAGCCGTACAACACTGCGATTGTGTGCGCAGCTTGCCAACTGAGAGAAAACAGTACCTGACCACTCTCCTGCATTTTCTATTCACATGAACATTCGATTGGAAGCTGTTTTGGACAACTTTCTTTCTCTTCTTGCAAAACACTCGGCAGACCTGCGTGCAGCCTCTAGAACACGATGGGAGATGTTTTCTGTGCTGGCACAGTTTCTCCTTGCCAGACAGAGTGGAAAAGCTTTTTGCTAAGATGTAGACGAGAAGAGAGGCTAAAGAAGCAGGTAGAGTGCACTGCAGAGCTAAGCACAGCTCCCGGACCTCTTTCGGCAGAAGGCGCACACCGCAGAGCACTGTGAGCGTCAGAATCGTCTTTGCGCGAAGAAGCAGCTTCTTCGTCTCCTGGAGCCGGAGAGAGCGGCAACTTCGCAAAGGTGATGAAACAAGCTGTACAACACTGCGATTGTGTGCGCAGCTTGCCAACTGAGAGAAAACAGTACCTGACCACTCTCCTGCCTTTTCTATTCACATGAACATTCGATTGCAAGCTGTTTTGGACAACTTTCTTTCTCTTCTTGCAAAACACTCGGCAGACCTCCGTGCAGCCTCTAGAACACGATGGGAGATGTTTTTTGTGCTGGCACAGTTTCTCCTTGCCAGACAGAGTGGAAAAGCTTTTTGCTAAGATGTAGACGAGAAGAGAGGCTAAAGAAGCAGGTATGGTGCTCTGCAGAGCTAAGCACCGCTCCCGGGCCTCTTTCGGCAGAAGGCGCACACCGCAGAGCACTGTGAGCGGCAGAATCGTCTTTGCGCGAAGAAGCAGCTTCTTCGTCTCCGGGAGCCGGAGAGAGCGGCAACTTCGCAAAGGTGATGAAACAAGCTGTACAACACTGCGATTGTGTGCGCAGCTTGCCAACTGAGAGAAAACAGTACCTGACCACTCTCCTGCCTTTTCTATTCACATGAACATTCGATTGGAAGCTGTTTTGGACAACTTTCTTTCTCTTCTTGCAAAACACTCGGCAGACCTGCGTGCAGCTTCTAGAACACGATGGGAGATGTTTTCTGTGCTGGCACAGTTTCTCCTTGCCAGACAGAGTGGAAAAGCTTTTTGCTAAGATGTAGACGAGAAGAGAGGCTAAAGACGAAGGTACGGTGCTCTGCAGAGCTAAGCACCGCTCCCGGACCTCTTTCGGCAGAAGGCGCACACCGCAGAGCACTGTGAGCGGCAGAATCGCCTTTGCGCGAAGAAGCAGCTTCTTCGTCTCCGGGAGCCGGAGAGAGCGGCAGCTTCGCAAAGGTGATGAAACAAGCTGTACGACACTGCGATTGTGTGCGCAGCTTGCCAACTGAGAGAAAACAGTACCTGACCACTCTCCTGCCTTTTCTATTCACATGAACTTTCGATTGCAAGCTGTTTTGGACAACTTTCTTTCTCTTCTTGCAAAACACTCGGCAGACCTCCGTGCAGGCTCTAGAACACGATGGGAGATGTTTTTTTGCTGGCACAGTTTCTCCTTGCCAGACAGAGTGGAAAAGCTTTTTGCTAAGATGTAGACGAGAAGAGAGGCCAAAGAAGCAGGTATGGTGCTCTGCAGAGCTAAGCACCGCTCCCGGGCCTCTTTCGGCAGAAGGCGCACACCGCAGAGCACTGTGAGCGGCAGAATCGTCTTTGCGCGAAGAAGCAGCTTCTTCGTCTCCGGGAGCCGGAGAGAGCGGCAACTTCGCAAAGGTGATGAAACAAGCTGTATGACACTGCGATTGTGTGCGCAGCTTGCCAACTGAGAGAAAACAGTACCTGACCACTCTGCTGCCTTTTCTATTCACATGAACATTCGATTGGAAGCTGTTTTGGACAACTTTCTTTCTCTTCTTGCAAAACACTCGGCAGACCTGCGTGCAGCCTCTAGAACACGATGGGAGATGTTTTCTGTGCTGGCACAGTTTCTCCTTGCCAGACAGAGTGGAAAAGCTTTTTGCTAAGATGTAGACGAGAAGAGAGGCTAAAGACGAAGGTACGGTGCTCTGCAGAGCTAAGCACCGCTCCCGGACCTCTTTCGGCAGAAGGCGCACACCGCAGAGCACTGTGAGCGGCAGAATCGCCTTTGCGCGAAGAAGCAGCTTCTTCGTCTCCGGGAGCCGGAGAGAGCGGCAACTTCGCAAAGGTGATGAAACAAGCTGTACGACACTGCGATTGTGTGCGCAGCTTGCCAACTGAGAGAAAACAGTACCTGACCACTCTCCTGCCTTTTGTAATCACATGAACATTCGATTGCAAGCTGTTTTGGACAACTTTCTTTCTCTTCTTGCAAAACACTCGGCAGACCTCCGTGCAGCCTCTAGAACACAGTGGGAGATGTTTTTTGTGCTGGCACAGTTTCTCCTTGCCAGACAGAGTGGAAAAGCTTTTTGCTAAGATGTAGACGAGAAGAGAGGCTAGAGACGAAGGTACGGTGCTCTGCAGAGGTAAGCACCGCTCCCGGGCGTCTTTTGGCAGAAGGCGCACACCGCAGAGCACTGTGAGCGGCAGAATCGTCTTTGCGCGAAGAAGCAGCTTCTTCGTCTCCGGGAGCCGGAGAGAGCGGCAACTTCGCAAAGGTGATGAAACAAGCTGTACAACACTGCGATTGTGTGCGCAGCTTGCCAACTGAGAGAAAACAGTACCTGACCACTCTCCTGCATTTTCTATTCACATGAACATTCGATTGGAAGCTGTTTTGGACAACACTCTTTCTCTTTTTGCAAAACACTCGGCAGACCTGCGTGCAGCCTCTAGAACACGATGGGAGATGTTTTCTGTGCTGGCACAGTTTCTCCTTGCCAGACAGAGTGGAAAAGCTTTTTGCTAAGATGTAGACGAGAAGAGAGGCTAAAGAAGCAGGTAGAGTGCACTGCAGAGCTAAGCACAGCTCCCGGACCTCTTTCGGCAGAAGGCGCACACCGCAGAGCACTGTGAGCGTCAGAATCGTCTTTGCGCGAAGAAGCAGCTTCTTCGTCTCCTGGAGCCGGAGAGAGCGGCAACTTCGCAAAGGTGATGAAACAAGCTGTACAACACTGCGATTGTGTGCGCAGCTTGCCAACTGAGAGAAAACAGTACCTGACCACTCTGCTGCCTTTTCTATTCACATGAACATTCGATTGCAAGCTGTTTTGGACAACTTTCTTTCTCTTCTTGCAAAACACTCGGCAGACCTCCGTGCAGCCTCTAGAACACGATGGGAGATGTTTTTTGTGCTGGCACAGTTTCTCCTTGCCAGACAGAGTGGAAAAGCTTTTTGCTAAGATGTAGACGAGAAGAGAGGCTAAAGAAGCAGGTATGGTGCTCTGCAGAGCTAAGCACCGCTCCCGGCCCTCTTTCGGCAGAAGGCGCACACCGCAGAGCACTGTGAGCGGCAGAATCGTCTTTGCGCGAAGAAGCAGCTTCTTCGTCTCCGGGAGCCGGAGAGAGCGGCAACTTCGCAAAGGTGATGAAACAAGCTGTACAACACTGCGATTGTGTGCGCAGCTTGCCAACTGAGAGAAAACAGTACCTGACCACTCTCCTGCCTTTTCTATTCACATGAACATTCGATTGCAAGCTGTTTTGGACAACTTTCTTTCTCTTCTTGCAAAACACTCGGCAGACCTGCGTGCAGCCTCTAGAACACGATGGGAGATGTTTTCTGTGCTGGCACAGTTTCTCCTTGCCAGACAGAGTGGAAAAGCTTTTTGCTAAGATGTAGACGAGAAGAGAGGCTAAAGACGAAGGTACGGTGCTCTGCAGAGCTAAGCACCGCTCCCGGACCTCTTTCGGCAGAAGGCGCACACCGCAGAGCACTGTGAGCGGCAGAATCGTCTTTGCGCGAAGAAGCAGCTTCTTCGTCTCCGGGAGCCGGAGAGAGCGGCAACTTCGCAAAGGTGATGAAACAAGCTGTACAACACTGCGATTGTGTGCGCAGCTTGCCAACTGAGAGAAAACAGTACCTGACCACTCTCCTGCCTTTTCTATTCACATGAACATTCGATTGGAAGCTGTTTTGGACAACTTTCTTTCTCTTCTTGCAAAACACTCGGCAGACCTCCGTGCAGCCTCTAGAACACGATGGGAGATGTTTTTTGTGCTGGCACAGTTTCTCCTTGCCAGACAGAGTGGAAAAGCTTTTTGCTAAGATGTAGACGAGAAGAGAGGCTAAAGAAGCAGGTATGGTGCTCTAAAGAGCTAAGCACCGCTCCCGGGCCTCTTTCGGCAGAAGGCGCACACCGCAGAGCACTGTGAGCGGCAGAATCGTCTTTGCGCGAAGAAGCAGCTTCTTCGTCTCCGGGAGCCGGAGAGAGCGGCAACTTCGCAAAGGTGATGAAACAAGCTGTACAACACTGCGATTGTGTGCGCAGCTTGCCAACTGAGAGAAAACAGTACCTGACCACTCTCCTGCCTTTTCTATTCACATGAACATTCGATTGCAAGCTGTTTTGGACAACTTTCTTTCTCTTCTTGCAAAACACTCGGCACACCTCCGTGCAGCCTCTAGAACACGATGGGAGATGTTTTCTGTGCTGGCACAGTTTCTCCTTGCCAGACAGAGTGGAAAAGCTTTTTGCTAAGATGTAGACGAGAAGAGAGGCTAAAGACGAAGGTACGGTGCTCTGCAGAGCAAAGCACCGCTCCCGGACCACTTTCGGCAGAAGGCGCACACCGCAGAGCACTGTGAGCGGCAGAATCGTCTTTGCGCGAAGAAGCAGCTTCTTCGTCTCCGGGAGCCGGAGAGAGCGGCAACTTCGCAAAGGTGATGAAACAAGCTGTACAACACTGCGATTGTGTGCGCAGCTTGCCAACTGAGAGAAAACAGTACCTGACCACTCTCCTGCCTTTTCTATTCACATGAACTTTCGATTGCAAGCTGTTTTGGACAACTTTCTTTCTCTTCTTGCAAAACACTCGGCAGATCTCCGTGCAGCTTCTAGAACACGATGGGAGATGTTTTCTGTGCTGGCAAAGTTTCTCCTTGCCAGACAGAGTGGAAAAGCTTTTTGCTAAGATGTAGACGAGAAGAGAGGCTAAAGACGAAGGTACGGTGCTCTGCAGAGCTAAGCACCGCTCCCGGACCTCTTTCGGCAGAAGGCGCACACCGCAGAGCACAGTGAGCGGCAGAATCGTCTTTGCGCGAAGAAGCAGCTTCTTCGTCTCCGGGAGCCGGAGAGAGCGGCAACTTCGCAAAGGTGATGAAACAAGCTGTACAACACTGCGATTGTGTGCGCAGCTTGCCAACTGAGAGAAAACAGTTCCTGACCACTCTCCTGCCTTTTCTATTCACATGAACCATTCGATTGGAAGCTGTTTTGGACAACTTTCTTTCTCTTCTTGCAAAACACTCGGCAGACCTCCGTGCAGCCTCTAGAACACGATGGGAGATGTTTTTTGTGCTGGCACAGTTTCTCCTTGCCAGACAGAGTGGAAAAGCTTTTTGCTAAGATGTAGACGAGAGGAGAGGCTAAAGACGAAGGTACGGTGCTCTGCAGAGCTAAGCACAGCTCCCGGGCGTCTTTCGGCAGAAGGCGCACACCGCAGAGCACTGTGAGCGGCAGAATCGTCTTTGCGCGAAGAAGCAGCTTCTTCGTCTCCGGGAGCCGGAGAGAGCGGCAGCTTCGCAAAGGTGATGAAACAAGCTGTACGACACTGCGATTGTGTGCGCAGCTTGCCAACTGAGAGAAAACAGTACCTGACCACTCTCCTGCCTTTTCTATTCACATGATCTTTCGATTGCAAGCTGTTTTGGACAAGTTTCTTTCTCTTCTTGCAAAACACTCGGCAGACCTCCGTGCAGCCTCTAGAACACGATGGGAGATGTTTTTTGTGCTGGCACAGTTTCTCCTTGCCAGACAGAGTGGAAAAGCTTTTTGCTAAGATGTAGACGAGAAGAGAGGCTAAAGAAGCAGGTATGGTGCTCTGCAGAGCTAAGCACCGCTCCCGGGCCTCTTTCGGCAGAAGGCGCACACCGCAGAGCACTGTGAGCGGCAGAATCGTCTTTGCGCGAAGAAGCAGCTTCTTCGTCTCCGGGAGCCGGAGAGAGCGGCAACTTCGCAAAGGTGATGAAACAAGCTGTACGACACTGCGATTGTGTGCGCAGCTTGCCAACTGAGAGAAAACAGTACCTGACCACTCTCCTGCCTTTTCTATTCACATGAACATTCGATTGGAAGCTGTTTTGGACAACTTTCTTTCTCTTCTTGCAAAACACTCGGCAGACCTCCGTGCAGCCTCTAGAACACGATGGGAGATGTTTTTTGTGCTGGCACAGTTTCTCCTTGCCAGACAGAGTGGAAAAGCTTTTTGCTAAGATGTAGACGAGAAGAGAGGCTAAAGACGAAGGTACGGTGCTCTGCAGAGCTAAGCACCGCTCCCGGACCTCTTTCGGCAGAAGGCGCACACCGCAGAGCACTGTGAGCGGCAGAATCGCCTTTGCGCGAAGAAGCAGCTTCTTCGTCTCCGGGAGCCGGAGAGAGCGGCAACTTCGCAAAGGTGATGAAACAAGCTGTACAACACTGCGATTGTGTGCGCAGCTTGCCAACTGAGAGAAAACAGTACCTGACCACTCTCCTGCCTTTTCTATTCACATGAACATTCGATTGCAAGCTGTTTTGGACAACTTTCTTTCTCTTCTTGCAAAACACTCGGCAGACCTCCGTGCAGCCTCTAGAACACAGTGGGAGATGTTTTCTGTGCTGGCACAGTTTCTCCTTGCCAGACAGAGTGGAAAAGCTTTTTGCTAAGATGTAGACGAGAAGAGAGGCTAAAGACGAAGGTACGGTGCTCTGCAGAGCTAAGCACCGCTCCCGGGCGTCTTTCGGCAGAAGGCGCACACCGCAGAGCACTGTGAGCGGCAGAATCGTCTTTGCGCGAAGAAGCAGCTTCTTCGTCTCCGGGAGCCGGAGAGAGCGGCAACTTCGCAAAGGTGATGAAACAAGCTGTACAACACTGCGATTGTGTGCGCAGCTTGCCAACTGAGAGAAAACAGTACCTGACCACTCTCCTGCCTTTTGTAATCACATGAATATTCGATTGCAAGCTGTTTTGGACAACTTTCTTTCTCTTCTTGCAAAACACTCGGCAGACCTCCGTGCAGCCTCTAGAACACGATGGGAGATGTTTTCTGTGCTGGCACAGTTTCTCCTTGCCAGACAGAGTGGAAAAGGTTTTTGCTAAGATGTAGACGAGAAGAGAGGCTAAAGAAGCAGGTATGGTGCTCGGCAGAGCTAAGCACAGCTCCCGGGCCTCTTTCGGCAGAAGACACACAGTGCAGAGCACAGTGAGCGGCAGAATCGTCTTTGCGCGAGAAGCAGCTTCTTCGTCTCCGGGAGCCGGAGAGAGCGGCAACTTCGCAAAGGTGATGAAACAAGCTGTACAACACTGCGATTGTGTGCGCAGCTTGCCAACTGAGAGAAAACAGTACCTGACCACTCTCCTGCCTTTTGTAATCACATGAACATTCGATTGCAAGCTGTTTTTGACAACTTTCTTTCTCTTCTTGCAAAACACTCGGCACACCTCCGTGCAGCCTCTAGAACACGATGGGAGATGTTTTCTGTGCTGGCACAGTTTCTCCTTGCCAGACAGAGTGGAAAAGCTTTTTGCTAAGATGTAGACGAGAAGAGAGGCTAAAGAAGCAGGTAGAGTGCTCTGCAGAGCTAAGCACAGCTCCCGGACCTCTTTCGGCAGAAGGCGCACACCGCAGAGCACTGTGAGCGGCAGAATCGTCTTTGCGCGAAGAAGCAGCTTCTTCGTCTCCGGGAGCCGGAGAGAGCGGCAGCTTCGCAAAGGTGATGAAACAAGCTGTACGACACTGCGATTGTGTGCGCAGCTTGCCAACTGAGAGAAAACAGTACCTGACCACTCTCCTGCCTTTTCTATTCACATGAACATTCGATTGCAAGCTGTTTTGGACAACTTTCTTTCTCTTCTTGCAAAACACTCGGCAGACCTGCGTGCAGCCTCTAGAACACGATGGGAGATGTTTTCTGTGCTGGCACAGTTTCTCCTTGCCAGACAGAGTGGAAAAGCTTTTTGCTAAGGTGTAGACGAGAAGAGAGGCTAAAGAAGCAGGTATGGTGCTCTGCAGAGCTAAGCACCGCTCCCGGCCTCTTTCGGCAGAAGGCGCACACCGCAGAGCACTGTGAGCGGCAGAATCGTCTTTGCGCGAAGAAGCAGCTTCTTCGTCTCCGGGAGCCGGAGAGAGCGGCAACTTCGCAAAGGTGATGAAACAAGCTGTACAACACTGCGATTGTGTGCGCAGCTTGCCAACTGAGAGAAAACAGTACCTGACCACTCTCCTGCCTTTTGTAATCACATGAACATTCGATTGCAAGCTGTTTTGGACAACTTTCTTTCTCTTCTTGCAAAACACTCGGCAGACCTCCGTGCAGCCTCTAGAACACGATGGGAGATGTTTTCTGTGCTGGCACAGTTTCTCCTTGCCAGACAGAGTGGAAAAGCTTTTTGCTAAGATGTAGACGAGAAGAGAGGCTAAAGAAGCAGGTATGGTGCTCGGCAGAGCTAAGCACAGCTCCCGGGCCTCTTTCGGCAGAAGACACACACTGCAGAGCACAGTGAGCGGCAGAATGGTCTTTGCGCGAAGAAGCAGCTTCTTCGTCTCCGGGAGCCGGAGAGAGCGGCAACTTCGCAAAGGTGATGAAACAAGCCGTACAACACTGCGATTGTGTGCGCAGCTTGCCAAGTGAGAGAAAACAGTACCTGACCACTCTCCTGCCTTTTCTATTCACATGAACATTCGATTGCAAGCTGTTTTGGACAACTTTCTTTCTCTTCTTGCAAAACACTCGGCAGACCTCCGTGCAGCCTCTAGAACACGATGGGAGATGTTTTCTGTGCTGGTAAAGTTTCTCCTTGCCAGACAGAGTGGAAAAGCTTTTTGCTAAGATGTAGACCAGAAGAGAGGCTAAAGACGAAGGTACGGTGCTCTGCAGAGCAAAGCACCGCTCCCGGACCTCTTTCGGCAGAAGGCGCACACCGCAGAGCACTGTGAGCGGCAGAATCGCCTTTGCGCGAAGAAGCAGCTTCTTCGTCTCCGGGAGCCGGAGAGAGCGGCAACTTCGCAAAGGTGATGAAACAAGCTGTACAACACTGCGATTGTGTGCGCAGCTTGCCAACTGAGAGAAAACAGTACCTGACCACTCTCCTGCCTTTTCTATTCACATGAACATTCGATTGGAAGCTGTTTTGGACAACTTTCTTTCTCTTCTTGCAAAACACTCTGCAGACCTCCGTGCAGCCTCTAGAACACGATGGGAGATGTTTTCTGTGCTGGCACAGTTTCTCCTTGCCAGACAGAGTGGAAAAGCTTTTTGCTAAGATGTAGACGAGAAGAGAGGCTAAAGAAGCAGGTATGGTGCTCGGCAGAGCTAAGCACCGCTCCCGGACCTCTTTCGGCAGAAGGCGCACACCGCAGAGCACTGTGAGCGGCAGAATCGTCTTTGCGCGAAGAAGCAGCTTCTTCGTCTCCGGGAGCCGGAGAGAGCGGCAGCTTCGCAAAGGTGATGAAACAAGCTGTACGACACTGCGATTGTGTGCGCAGCTTGCCAACTGAGAGAAAACAGTACCTGACCACTCTCCTGCCTTTTCTATTCACATGATCTTTCGATTGCAAGCTGTTTTGGACAAGTTTCTTTCTCTTCTTGCAAAACACTCGGCAGACCTCCGTGCAGCCTCTAGAACACGATGGGAGATGTTTTTTGTGCTGGCACAGTTTCTCCTTGCCAGACAGAGTGGAAAAGCTTTTTGCTAAGATGTAGACGAGAAGAGAGGCTAAAGAAGCAGGTATGGTGCTCTGCAGAGCTAAGCACCGCTCCCGGGCCTCTTTCGGCAGAAGGCGCACACCGCAGAGCACTGTGAGCGGCAGAATCGTCTTTGCGCGAAGAAGCAGCTTCTTCGTCTCCGGGAGCCGGAGAGAGCGGCAACTTCGCAAAGGTGATGAAACAAGCTGTACGACACTGCGATTGTGTGCGCAGCTTGCCAACTGAGAGAAAACAGTACCTGACCACTCTCCTGCCTTTTCTATTCACATGAACATTCGATTGGAAGCTGTTTTGGACAACTTTCTTTCTCTTCTTGCAAAACACTCGGCAGACCTCCGTGCAGCCTCTAGAACACGATGGGAGATGTTTTTTGTGCTGGCACAGTTTCTCCTTGCCAGACAGAGTGGAAAAGCTTTTTGCTAAGATGTAGACGAGAAGAGAGGCTAAAGACGAAGGTACGGTGCTCTGCAGAGCTAAGCACCGCTCCCGGACCTCTTTCGGCAGAAGGCGCACACCGCAGAGCACTGTGAGCGGCAGAATCGCCTTTGCGCGAAGAAGCAGCTTCTTCGTCTCCGGGAGCCGGAGAGAGCGGCAACTTCGCAAAGGTGATGAAACAAGCTGTACAACACTGCGATTGTGTGCGCAGCTTGCCAACTGAGAGAAAACAGTACCTGACCACTCTCCTGCCTTTTCTATTCACATGAACATTCGATTGCAAGCTGTTTTGGACAACTTTCTTTCTCTTCTTGCAAAACACTCGGCAGACCTCCGTGCAGCCTCTAGAACACAGTGGGAGATGTTTTCTGTGCTGGCACAGTTTCTCCTTGCCAGACAGAGTGGAAAAGCTTTTTGCTAAGATGTAGACGAGAAGAGAGGCTAAAGACGAAGGTACGGTGCTCTGCAGAGCTAAGCACCGCTCCCGGGCGTCTTTCGGCAGAAGGCGCACACCGCAGAGCACTGTGAGCGGCAGAATCGTCTTTGCGCGAAGAAGCAGCTTCTTCGTCTCCGGGAGCCGGAGAGAGCGGCAACTTCGCAAAGGTGATGAAACAAGCTGTACAACACTGCGATTGTGTGCGCAGCTTGCCAACTGAGAGAAAACAGTACCTGACCACTCTCCTGCCTTTTGTAATCACATGAATATTCGATTGCAAGCTGTTTTGGACAACTTTCTTTCTCTTCTTGCAAAACACTCGGCAGACCTCCGTGCAGCCTCTAGAACACGATGGGAGATGTTTTCTGTGCTGGCACAGTTTCTCCTTGCCAGACAGAGTGGAAAAGGTTTTTGCTAAGATGTAGACGAGAAGAGAGGCTAAAGAAGCAGGTATGGTGCTCGGCAGAGCTAAGCACAGCTCCCGGGCCTCTTTCGGCAGAAGACACACAGTGCAGAGCACAGTGAGCGGCAGAATCGTCTTTGCGCGAGAAGCAGCTTCTTCGTCTCCGGGAGCCGGAGAGAGCGGCAACTTCGCAAAGGTGATGAAACAAGCTGTACAACACTGCGATTGTGTGCGCAGCTTGCCAACTGAGAGAAAACAGTACCTGACCACTCTCCTGCCTTTTGTAATCACATGAACATTCGATTGCAAGCTGTTTTTGACAACTTTCTTTCTCTTCTTGCAAAACACTCGGCACACCTCCGTGCAGCCTCTAGAACACGATGGGAGATGTTTTCTGTGCTGGCACAGTTTCTCCTTGCCAGACAGAGTGGAAAAGCTTTTTGCTAAGATGTAGACGAGAAGAGAGGCTAAAGAAGCAGGTAGAGTGCTCTGCAGAGCTAAGCACAGCTCCCGGACCTCTTTCGGCAGAAGGCGCACACCGCAGAGCACTGTGAGCGGCAGAATCGTCTTTGCGCGAAGAAGCAGCTTCTTCGTCTCCGGGAGCCGGAGAGAGCGGCAGCTTCGCAAAGGTGATGAAACAAGCTGTACGACACTGCGATTGTGTGCGCAGCTTGCCAACTGAGAGAAAACAGTACCTGACCACTCTCCTGCCTTTTCTATTCACATGAACATTCGATTGCAAGCTGTTTTGGACAACTTTCTTTCTCTTCTTGCAAAACACTCGGCAGACCTGCGTGCAGCCTCTAGAACACGATGGGAGATGTTTTCTGTGCTGGCACAGTTTCTCCTTGCCAGACAGAGTGGAAAAGCTTTTTGCTAAGGTGTAGACGAGAAGAGAGGCTAAAGAAGCAGGTATGGTGCTCTGCAGAGCTAAGCACCGCTCCCGGCCTCTTTCGGCAGAAGGCGCACACCGCAGAGCACTGTGAGCGGCAGAATCGTCTTTGCGCGAAGAAGCAGCTTCTTCGTCTCCGGGAGCCGGAGAGAGCGGCAACTTCGCAAAGGTGATGAAACAAGCTGTACAACACTGCGATTGTGTGCGCAGCTTGCCAACTGAGAGAAAACAGTACCTGACCACTCTCCTGCCTTTTGTAATCACATGAACATTCGATTGCAAGCTGTTTTGGACAACTTTCTTTCTCTTCTTGCAAAACACTCGGCAGACCTCCGTGCAGCCTCTAGAACACGATGGGAGATGTTTTCTGTGCTGGCACAGTTTCTCCTTGCCAGACAGAGTGGAAAAGCTTTTTGCTAAGATGTAGACGAGAAGAGAGGCTAAAGAAGCAGGTATGGTGCTCGGCAGAGCTAAGCACAGCTCCCGGGCCTCTTTCGGCAGAAGACACACACTGCAGAGCACAGTGAGCGGCAGAATGGTCTTTGCGCGAAGAAGCAGCTTCTTCGTCTCCGGGAGCCGGAGAGAGCGGCAACTTCGCAAAGGTGATGAAACAAGCCGTACAACACTGCGATTGTGTGCGCAGCTTGCCAAGTGAGAGAAAACAGTACCTGACCACTCTCCTGCCTTTTCTATTCACATGAACATTCGATTGCAAGCTGTTTTGGACAACTTTCTTTCTCTTCTTGCAAAACACTCGGCAGACCTCCGTGCAGCCTCTAGAACACGATGGGAGATGTTTTCTGTGCTGGTAAAGTTTCTCCTTGCCAGACAGAGTGGAAAAGCTTTTTGCTAAGATGTAGACCAGAAGAGAGGCTAAAGACGAAGGTACGGTGCTCTGCAGAGCAAAGCACCGCTCCCGGACCTCTTTCGGCAGAAGGCGCACACCGCAGAGCACTGTGAGCGGCAGAATCGCCTTTGCGCGAAGAAGCAGCTTCTTCGTCTCCGGGAGCCGGAGAGAGCGGCAACTTCGCAAAGGTGATGAAACAAGCTGTACAACACTGCGATTGTGTGCGCAGCTTGCCAACTGAGAGAAAACAGTACCTGACCACTCTCCTGCCTTTTCTATTCACATGAACATTCGATTGGAAGCTGTTTTGGACAACTTTCTTTCTCTTCTTGCAAAACACTCTGCAGACCTCCGTGCAGCCTCTAGAACACGATGGGAGATGTTTTCTGTGCTGGCACAGTTTCTCCTTGCCAGACAGAGTGGAAAAGCTTTTTGCTAAGATGTAGACGAGAAGAGAGGCTAAAGAAGCAGGTATGGTGCTCGGCAGAGCTAAGCACCGCTCCCGGACCTCTTTCGGCAGAAGGCGCACACCGCAGAGCACTGTGAGCGGCAGAATCGTCTTTGCGCGAAGAAGCAGCTTCTTCGTCTCCGGGAGCCGGAGAGAGCGGCAGCTTCGCAAAGGTGATGAAACAAGCTGTACGACACTGCGATTGTGTGCGCAGCTTGCCAACTGAGAGAAAACAGTACCTGACCACTCTCCTGCATTTTCTATTCACATGAACATTCGATTGCAAGCTGTTTTGGACAACTTTCTTTCTCTTCTTGCAAAACACTCTGCAGACCTCCGTGCAGCCTCTAGAACACGATGGGAGATGTTTTTTGTGCTGGCACAGTTTCTCCTTGCCAGACAGAGTGGAAAAGCTTTTTGCTAAGATGTAGACGAGAAGAGAGGCTAAAGAAGCAGGTATGGTGCTCTGCAGAGCTAAGCACCGCTCCCGGCCCTCTTTCGGCAGAAGGCGCACACCGCAGAGCACTGTGAGCGGCAGAATCGTCTTTGCGCGAAGATGCAGCTTCTTCGTCTCCGGGAGCCGGAGAGAGCCGCAACTTCGCAAAGGTGATGAAACAAGCTGTACAACACTGCGATTGTGTGCGCAGCTTGCCAACTGAGAGAAAACAGTACCTGACCACTCTCCTGCCTTTTCTATTCACATGAACATTCGATTGGAAGCTGTTTTGGACAACTTTCTTTCTCTTCTTGCAAAACACTCGGCAGACCTCCTTGCAGCCTCTAGAACACGATGGGAGATGTTTTCTGTGCTGGCACAGTTTCTCCTTGCCAGACAGAGTGGAAAAGCTTTTTGCTAAGATGTAGACGAGAAGAGAGGCTAAAGACGAAGGTACGGTGCTCTGCAGAGCTAAGCACCGCTCCCGGACCTCTTTCGGCAGAAGGCGCACACCGCAGAGCACTGTGAGCGGCAGAATCGCCTTTGCGCGAAGAAGCAGCTTCTTCGTCTCCGGGAGCCGGAGAGAGCGGCAACTTCGCAAAGGTGATGAAACAAGCTGTACAACACTGCGATTGTGTGCGCAGCTTGCCAACTGAGAGAAAACAGTACCTGACCACTCTCCTGCCTTTTGTAATCACATGAACATTCGATTGCAAGCTGTTTTGGACAACTTTCTTTCTCTTCTTGCAAAACACTCGGCAGACCTCCGTGCAGCCTCTAGAACACGATGGGAGATGTTTTCTGTGCTGGCACAGTTTCTCCTTGCCAGACAGAGTTGAAAAGCTTTTTGCTAAGATGTAGACGAGAAGAGAGGCTAAAGAAGCAGGTATGGTGCTCGGCAGAGCTAAGCACAGCTCCCGGGCCTCTTTCGGCAGAAGACACACACTGCAGAGCACAGTGAGCGGCAGAATCGTCTTTGCGCGAAGAAGCAGCTTCTTCGTCTCCGGGAGCCGGAGAGAGCGGCAACTTCGCAAAGGTGATGAAACAAGCTGTACAACACTGCGATTGTGTGCGCAGCTTGCCAACTGAGAGAAAACAGTACCTGACCACTCTCCTGCCTTTTCTATTCACATGAACATTCGATTGCAAGCTGTTTTGGACAACTTTCTTTCTCTTCTTGCAAAACACTCGGCAGACCTCCGTGCAGCCTCTAGAACACGATGGGAGATGTTTTCTGTGCTGGTAAAGTTTCTCCTTGCCAGACAGAGTGGAAAAGCTTTTTGCTAAGATGTAGACCAGAAGAGAGGCTAAAGACGAAGGTACGGTGCTCTGCAGAGCAAAGCACCGCTCCCGGACCTCTTTCGGCAGAAGGCGCACACCGCAGAGCACTGTGAGCGGCAGAATCGCCTTTGCGCGAAGAAGCAGCTTCTTCGTCTCCGGGAGCCGGAGAGAGCGGCAACTTCGCAAAGGTGATGAAACAAGCTGTACAACACTGCGATTGTGTGCGCAGCTTGCCAAGTGAGAGAAAACAGTACCTGACCACTCTCCTGCATTTTCTATTCACATGAACATTCGATTGCAAGCTGTTTTGGACAACTTTCTTTCTCTTCTTGCAAAACACTCTGCAGACCTCCGTGCAGGCTCTAGAACACGATGGGAGATGTTTTCTGTGCTGGCACAGTTTCTCCTTGCCAGACAGAGTGGAAAAGCTTTTTGCTAAGATGTAGACGAGAAGAGAGGCTAAAGACGAAGGTACGGTGCTCTGCAGAGCTAAGCACCGCTCCCGGACCTCTTTCGGCAGAAGACACACACTTCAGAGCACAGTGAGCGGCAGAATCGTCTTTGCGCGAAGAAGCAGCTTCTTCGTCTCCGGGAGCCGGAGAGAGCGGCAACTTCGCAAAGGTGATGAAACAAGCTGTACAACACTGCGATTGTGTGCGCAGCTTGCCAACTGAGAGAAAACAGTACCTGACCACTCTGCTGCCTTTTCTATTCACATGAACATTCGATTGCAAGCTGTTGTGGACAACTTTCTTTCTCTTCTTGCAAAACACTCGGCAGACCTCCGTGCAGCCTCTAGAACACGATGGGAGATGTTTTCTGTGCTGGCACAGTTTCTCCTTGCCAGACAGAGTGGAAAAGCTTTTTGCTAAGATGTAGACCAGAAGAGAGGCTAAAGAAGCAGGTAGAGTGCTCTGCAGAGCTAAGCACAGCTCTCGGACCTCTTTCGGCAGAAGGCGCACACCGCAGAGCACTGTGAGCGGCAGAATCGTCTTTGCGCGAAGAAGCAGCTTCTTCGTCTCCGGGAGCCGGAGAGAGCGGCAACTTCGCAAAGGTGATGAAACAAGCTGTACAACACTGCGATTGTGTGCGCAGCTTGCCAACTGAGAGAAAACAGTACCTGACCACTCTCCTGCCTTTTCTATTCACATGAACATTCGATTGCAAGCTGTTTTGGACAACTTTCTTTCTCTTCTTGCAAAACACTCGGCAGACCTGCGTACAGCATCTAGAACACGATGGGAGATGTTTTTTGTGCTGGCACAGTTTCTCCTTGCCAGACAGAGTGGAAAAGCTTTTTGCTAAGATGTAGACGAGAAGAGAGGCTAAAGAAGCAGGTATGGTGCTCTGCAGAGCTAAGCACCGCTCCCGGGCCTCTTTCGGCAGAAGGCGCACACCGCAGAGCACTGTGAGCGGCAGAATCGTCTTTGCGCGAAGAAGCAGCTTCTTCGTCTCCGGGAGCCGGAGAGAGCGGCAGCTTCGCAAAGGTGATGAAACAAGCTGTACGACACTGCGATTGTGTGCGCAGCTTGCCAACTGAGAGAAAACAGTACCTGACCACTCTCCTGCCTTTTCTATTCACATGAACATTCGATTGCAAGCTGTTTTGGACAACTTTCTTTCTCTTCTTGCAAAACACTCGGCAGACCTCCGTGCAGCCTCTAGAACACGATGGGAGATGTTTTTTGTGCTGGCACAGTTTCTCCTTGCCAGACAGAGTGGAAAAGCTTTTTGCTAAGATGTAGACGAGAAGAGAGGCCAAAGAAGCAGGTATCGTGCTCTGCAGAGCTAAGCACCGCTCCCGGGCCTCTTTCGGCAGAAGGCGCACACCGCAGAGCACTGTGAGCGGCAGAATCGTCTTTGCGCGAAGAAGCAGCTTCTTCGTCTCCGGGAGCCGGAGAGAGCGGCAACTTCGCAAAGGTGATGAAACAAGCTGTACAACACTGCGATTGTGTGCGCAGCTTGCCAACTGAGAGAAAACAGTACCTGACCACTCTCCTGCCTTTTCTATTCACATGAACATTCGATTGCAAGCTGTTTTGGACAACTTTCTTTCTCTTCTTGCAAAACACTCGGCAGACCTGCGTGCAGCCTCTAGAACACGATGGGAGATGTTTTCTGTGCTGGCACAGTTTCTCCTTGCCAGACAGAGTGGAAAAGCTTTTTGCTAAGATGTAGACGAGAAGAGAGGCTAAAGACGAAGGTACGGTGCTCTGCAGAGCTAAGCACCGCTCCCGGACCTCTTTCGGCAGAAGGCGCACACCGCAGAGCACTGTGAGCGGCAGAATCGCCTTTGCGCGAAGAAGCAGCTTCTTCGTCTCCGGGAGCCGGAGAGAGCGGCAACTTCGCAAAGGTGATGAAACAAGCTGTACGACACTGCGATTGTGTGCGCAGCTTGCCAACTGAGAGAAAACAGTACCTGACCACTCTCCTGCCTTTTGTAATCACATGAACATTCGATTGCAAGCTGTTTTGGACAACTTTCTTTCTCTTCTTGCAAAACACTCGGCAGACCTCCGTGCAGCCTCTAGAACACGATGGGAGATGTTTTCTGTGCTGGCACAGTTTCTCCTTGCCAGACAGAGTGGAAAAGCTTTTTGCTAAGATGTAGACGAGAAGAGAGGCTAAAGAAGCAGGTAGAGTGCTCTGCAGAGCTAAGCACAGCTCTCGGACCTCTTTCGGCAGAAGGCGCACACCGCAGAGCACTGTGAGCGGCAGAATCGTCTTTGCGCGAAGAAGCAGCTTCTTCGTCTCCGGGAGCCGGAGAGAGCGGCAACTTCGCAAAGGTGATGAAACAAGCCGTACAACACTGCGATTGTGTGCGCAGCTTGCCAACTGAGAGAAAACAGTACCTGACCACTCTCCTGCCTTTTCTATTCACATGAACATTCGATTGGAAGCTGTTTTGGACAACTTTCTTTCTCTTCTTGCAAAACACTCGGTAGACCTCCTTGCAGCCTCTAGAACACGATGGGAGATGTTTTCTGTGCTGGCACAGTTTCTCCTTGCCAGACAGAGTGGAAAAGCTTTTTGCTAAGATGTAGACGAGAAGAGAGGCTAAAGACGAAGGTACGGTGCTCTGCAGAGCTAAGCACCGCTCCCGGACCTCTTTCGGCAGAAGGCGCACACCGCAGAGCACTGTGAGCGGCAGAATCGCCTTTGCGCGAAGAAGCAGCTTCTTCGTCTCCGGGAGCCGGAGAGAGCGGCAACTTCGCAAAGGTGATGAAACAAGCTGTACAACACTGCGATTGTGTGCGCAGCTTGCCAACTGAGAGAAAACAGTACCTGACCACTCTCCTGCCTTTTGTAATCACATGAACATTCGATTGCAAGCTGTTTTGGACAACTTTCTTTCTCTTCTTGCAAAACACTCGGCAGACCTCCGTGCAGCCTCTAGAACACGATGGGAGATGTTTTCTGTGCTGGCACAGTTTCTCCTTGCCAGACAGAGTTGAAAAGCTTTTTGCTAAGATGTAGACGAGAAGAGAGGCTAAAGAAGCAGGTATGGTGCTCGGCAGAGCTAAGCACAGCTCCCGGGCCTCTTTCGGCAGAAGACACACACTGCAGAGCACAGTGAGCGGCAGAATCGTCTTTGCGCGAAGAAGCAGCTTCTTCGTCTCCGGGAGCCGGAGAGAGCGGCAACTTCGCAAAGGTGATGAAACAAGCTGTACAACACTGCGATTGTGTGCGCAGCTTGCCAACTGAGAGAAAACAGTACCTGACCACTCTCCTGCCTTTTCTATTCACATGAACATTCGATTGCAAGCTGTTTTGGACAACTTTCTTTCTCTTCTTGCAAAACACTCGGCAGACCTCCGTGCAGCCTCTAGAACACGATGGGAGATGTTTTCTGTGCTGGTAAAGTTTCTCCTTGCCAGACAGAGTGGAAAAGCTTTTTGCTAAGATGTAGACCAGAAGAGAGGCTAAAGACGAAGGTACGGTGCTCTGCAGAGCAAAGCACCGCTCCCGGACCTCTTTCGGCAGAAGGCGCACACCGCAGAGCACTGTGAGCGGCAGAATCGCCTTTGCGCGAAGAAGCAGCTTCTTCGTCTCTGGGAGCCGGAGAGAGCGGCAACTTCGCAAAGGTGATGAAACAAGCTGTACAACACTGCGATTGTGTGCGCAGCTTGCCAACTGAGAGAAAACAGTACCTGACCACTCTCCTGCCTTTTCTATTCACATGAACATTCGATTGCAAGCTGTTTTGGACAACTTTCTTTCTCTTCTTGCAAAACACTCTGCAGACCTCCGTGCAGGCTCTAGAACACGATGGGAGATGTTTTCTGTGCTGGCACAGTTTCTCCTTGCCAGACAGAGTGGAAAAGCTTTTTGCTAAGATGTAGACGAGAAGAGAGGCTAAAGACGAAGGTACGGTGCTCTGCAGAGCTAAGCACCGCTCCCGGACCTCTTTCGGCAGAAGACACACACTTCAGAGCACAGTGAGCGGCAGAATCGTCTTTGCGCGAAGAAGCAGCTTCTTCGTCTCCGGGAGCCGGAGAGAGCGGCAACTTCGCAAAGGTGATGAAACAAGCCGTACAACACTGCGATTGTGTGCGCAGCTTGCCAACTGAGAGAAAACAGTACCTGACCACTCTCCTGCCTTTTCTATTCACATGAACATTCGATTGCAAGCTGTTTTGGACAACTTTCTTTCTCTTCTTGCAAAACACTCGGCAGACCTCCGTGCAGCCTCTAGAACACGATGGGAGATGTTTTCTGTGCTGGCACAGTTTCTCCTTGCCAGACAGAGTGGAAAAGCTTTTTGCTAAGATGTAGACGAGAAGAGAGGCTAAAGACGAAGGTACGGTGCTCTGCAGAGCAAAGCACCGCTCCCGGACCTCTTTCGGCAGAAGGCGCACACCGCAGAGCACTGTGAGCGGCAGAATCGCCTTTGCGCGAAGAAGCAGCTTCTTCGTCTCCGGGAGCCGGAGAGAGCGGCAACTTCGCAAAGGTGATGAAACAAGCTGTACGACAATGCGATTGTGTGCGCAGCTTGCCAACTGAGAGAAAACAGTACCTGACCACTCTCCTGCCTTTTGTAATCACATGAACATTCGATTGCAAGCTGTTTTGGACAACTTTCTTTCTCTTCTTGCAAAACACTCGGCAGACCTCCGTGCAGCCTCTAGAACACGATGGGAGATGTTTTCTGTGCTGGCACAGTTTCTCCTTGCCAGACAGAGTGGAAAAGCTTTTTGCTAAGATGTAGACGAGAAGAGAGGCTAAAGAAGCAGGTAGAGTGCTCTGCAGAGCTAAGCACAGCTCTCGGACCTCTTTCGGCAGAAGGCGCACACCGCAGAGCACTGTGAGCGGCAGAATCGTCTTTGCGCGAAGAAGCAGCTTCTTCGTCTCCGGGAGCCGGAGAGAGCGGCAACTTCGCAAAGGTGATGAAACAAGCCGTACAACACTGCGATTGTGTGCGCAGCTTGCCAACTGAGAGAAAACAGTACCTGACCACTCTCCTGCATTTTCTATTCACGTGAACATTCGATTGGAAGCTGTTTTGGACAACTTTCTTTCTCTTCTTGCAAAACACTCGGCAGACCTGCGTGCAGCCTCTAGAACACGATGGGAGATGTTTTCTGTGCTGGCACAGTTTCTCCTTGCCAGACAGAGTGGAAAAGCTTTTTGCTAAGATGTAGACGAGAAGAGAGGCTAAAGAAGCAGGTAGAGTGCACTGCAGAGCTAAGCACAGCTCCCGGACCTCTTTCGGCAGAAGGTGCACACCGCAGAGCACTGTGAGCGGCAGAATCGTCTTTGCGCGAAGAAGCAACTTCTTCGTCTCCGGGAGCCGGAGAGAGCGGCAACTTCGCAAAGGTGATGAAACAAGCTGTACAACACTGCGATTGTGTGCGCAGCTTGCCAACTGAGAGAAAACAGTACCTGACCACTCTCCTGCCTTTTCTATTCACATGAACATTCGATTGCAAGCTGTTTTGGACAACTTTCTTTCTCTTCTTGCAAAACACTCGGCAGACCTCCGTGCAGCCTCTAGAACACGATGGGAGATGTTTTTTGTGCTGGCACAGTTTCTCCTTGCCAGACAGAGTGGAAAAGCTTTTTGCTAAGATGTAGACGAGAAGAGAGGCTAAAGAAGCAGGTATGGTGCTCTGCAGAGCTAAGCACCGCTCCCGGGCCTCTTTTTGCAGAAGGCGCACAGCGCAGAGCACTGTGAGCGGCAGAATCGTCTTTGCGCGAAGAAGCAGCTTCTTCGTCTCCGGGAGCCGGAGAGAGCGGCAACTTCGCAAAGGTGATGAAACAAGCTGTACAACACTGCGATTGTGTGCGCAGCTTGCCAACTGAGAGAAAACAGTACCTGACCACTCTCCTGCCTTTTCTATTCACATGAACATTCGATTGCAAGCTGTTTTGGACAACTTTCTTTCTCTTCTTGCAAAACACTCGGCAGACCTGCGTGCAGCCTCTAGAACACGATGGGAGATGTTTTTTGTGCTGGCACAGTTTCTCCTTGCCAGACAGAGTGGAAAAGCTTTTTGCTAAGATGTAGACGAGAAGAGAGGCCAAAGAAGCAGGTATGGTGCTCTGCAGAGCTAAGCACCGCTCCCGGGCCTCTTTCGGCAGAAGTCGCACACCGCAGAGCACTGTGAGCGGCAGAATCGTCTTTGCGCGAAGAAGCAGCTTCTTCGTCTCCGGGAGCCGGAGAGAGCGGCAACTTCGCAAAGGTGATGAAACAAGCTGTACGACACTGCGATTGTGTGCGCAGCTTGCCAACTGAGAGAAAACAGTACCTGACCACTCTCCTGCCTTTTCTATTCACATGAACATTCGATTGCAAGCTGTTTTGGACAACTTTCTTTCTCTTCTTGCAAAACACTCGGCAGACCTGCGTGCAGCCTCTAGAACACGATGGGAGATGTTTTCTATGCTGGCACAGTTTCTCCTTGCCAGACAGAGTGGAAAAGCTTTTTGCTAAGATGTAGACGAGAAGAGAGGCTAAAGACGAAGGTACGGTGCTCTGCAGAGCTAAGCACCGCTCCCGGACCTCTTTCGGCAGAAGGCGCACACCGCAGAGCACTGTGAGCGGCAGAATCGCCTTTGCGCGAAGAAGCAGCTTCTTCGTCTCCGGGAGCCGGAGAGAGCGGCAACTTCGCAAAGGTGATGAAACAAGCTGTACGACACTGCGATTGTGTGCGCAGCTTGCCAACTGAGAGAAAACAGTACCTGACGACTCTCCTGCCTTTTCTATTCACATGAACATTCGATTGCAAGCTGTTTTGGACAACTTTCTTTCTCTTCTTGCAAAACACTCGGCAGACCTCCGTGCAGCCTCTAGAACACAGTGGGAGATGTTTTTTGTGCTGGCACAGTTTCTCCTTGCCAGACAGAGTGGAAAAGCTTTTTGCTAAGATGTAGACGAGAAGAGAGGCTAGAGACGAAGGTACGGTGCTCTGCAGAGGTAAGCACCGCTCCCGGGCGTCTTTCGGCAGAAGGCGCACACCGCAGAGCACTGTGAGCGGCAGAATCGTCTTTGCACGAAGAAGCAGCTTCTTCGTCTCCGGGAGCCGGAGAGAGCGGCAACTTCGCAAAGGTGATGAAACAAGCTGTACAACACTGTGATTGTGTGCGCAGCTTGCCAAGTGAGAGAAAACAGTACCTGACCACTCTCCTGCCTTTTGTAATCACATGAACATTCGATTGCAAGCTGTTTTGGACAACTTTCTTTCTCTTCTTGCAAAACACTCGGCAGACCTCCGTGCAGCCTCTAGAACACGATGGGAGATGTTTTCTGTGCTGGCACAGTTTCTCCTTGCCAGACAGAGTGGAAAAGCTTTTTGCTAAGATGTAGACGAGAAGAGAGGCTAAAGAAGCAGGTATGGTGCTCGGCAGAGCTAAGCACAGCTCCCGGGCCTCTTTCGGCAGAAGACACACAGTGCAGAGCACAGTGAGCGGCAGAATCGTCTTTGCGCGAGAAGCAGCTTCTTCGTCTCCGGGAGCCGGAGAGAGCGGCAACTTCGCAAAGGTGATGAAACAAGCCGTACAACACTGCGATTGTGTGCGCAGCTTGCCAACTGAGAGAAAACAGTACCGGACCACTCTCCTGCCTTTTGTAATCACATGAACATTCGATTGCAAGCTGTTTTGGACAACTTTCTTTCTCTTCTTGCAAAACACTCGGCAGACCTGCGTGCAGCCTCTAGAACACGATGGGAGATGTTTTCTGTGCTGGCACAGTTTCTCCTTGCCAGACAGAGTGGAAAAGCTTTTTGCTAAGGTGTAGACGAGAAGAGAGGCTAAAGAAGCAGGTATGGTGCTCTGCAGAGCTAAGCACCGCTCCCGGCCTCTTTCGGCAGAAGGCGCACACCGCAGAGCACTGTGAGCGGCAGAATCGTCTTTGCGCGAAGAAGCAGCTTCTTCGTCTCCGGGAGCCGGAGAGAGCGGCAACTTCGCAAAGGTGATGAAACAAGCTGTACGACACTGCGATTGTGTGCGCAGCTTGCCAACTGAGAGAAAACAGTACCTGACCACTCTGCTGCCTTTTCTATTCACATGAACATTCGATTGCAAGCTGTTTTGGACAACTTTCTTTCTCTTCTTGCAAAACACTCGGCAGACCTGCGTGCAGCCTCTAGAACACGATGGGAGATGTTTTCTGTGCTGGCACAGTTTCTCCTTGCCAGACACAGTGGAAAAGCTTTTTGCTAAGGTGTAGACGAGAAGAGAGGCTAAAGAAGCAGGTATGGTGCTCTGCAGAGCTAAGCACCGCTCCCGGCCTCTTTCGGCAGAAGGCGCACACCGCAGAGCACTGTGAGCGGCAGAATCGTCTTTGCGCGAAGAAGCAGCTTCTTCGTCTCCGGGAGCCGGAGAGAGCGGCAACTTCGCAAAGGTGATGAAACAAGCTGTACGACACTGCGATTGTGTGCGCAGCTTGCCAACTGAGAGAAAACAGTACCTGACCACTCTCCTGCCTTTTGTAATCACATGAACATTCGATTGCAAGCTGTTTTGGACAACTTTCTTTCTCTTCTTGCAAAACACTCGGCAGACCTCCGTGCAGCCTCTAGAACACGATGGGAGATGTTTTCTGTGCTGGCACAGTTTCTCCTTGCCAGACAGAGTGGAAAAGCTTTTTGCTAAGATGTAGACGAGAAGAGAGGCTAAAGAAGCAGGTATGGTGCTCGGCAGAGCTAAGCACAGCTCCCGGGCCTCTTTCGGCAGAAGACACACACTGCAGAGCACTGTGAGCGGCAGAATCGTCTTTGCGCGAAGAAGCAGCTTCTTCGTCTCCGGGAGCCGGAGAGAGCGGCAACTTCGCAAAGGTGATGAAACAAGCCGTACAACACTGCGATTGTGTGCGCAGCTTGCCAAGTGAGAGAAAACAGTACCTGACCACTCTCCTGCCTTTTCTATTCACATGAACATTCGATTGCAAGCTGTTTTGGACAACTTTCTTTCTCTTCTTGCAAAACACTCGGCAGACCTCCTTGCAGCCTCTAGAACACGATGGGAGATGTTTTCTGTGCTGGCACAGTTTCTCCTTGCCAGACAGAGTGGAAAAGCTTTTTGCTAAGATGTAGACGAGAAGAGAGGCTAAAGACGAAGGTACGGTGCTCTGCAGAGCTAAGCACCGCTCCCGGACCTCTTTCGGCAGAAGGCGCACACCGCAGAGCACTGTGAGCGGCAGAATCGCCTTTGCGCGAAGAAGCAGCTTCTTCGTCTCCGGGAGCCGGAGAGAGCGGCAACTTCGCAAAGGTGATGAAACAAGCTGTACAACACTGCGATTGTGTGCGCAGCTTGCCAACTGAGAGAAAACAGTACCTGACCACTCTCCTGCCTTTTGTAATCACATGAACATTCGATTGCAAGCTGTTTTGGACAACTTTCTTTCTCTTCTTGCAAAACACTCGGCAGACCTCCGTGCAGCCTCTAGAACACGATGGGAGATGTTTTCTGTGCTGGCACAGTTTCTCCTTGCCAGACAGAGTGGAAAAGCTTTTTGCTAAGATGTAGACGAGAAGAGAGGATAAAGAAGCAGGTATGGTGCTCGGCAGAGCTAAGCACAGCTCCCGGGCCTCTTTCGGCAGAAGACACACACTGCAGAGCACAGTGAGCGGCAGAATCGTCTTTGCGCGAAGAAGCAGCTTCTTCGTCTCCGGGAGCCGGAGAGAGCGGCAACTTCGCAAAGGTGATGAAACAAGCTGTACAACACTGCGATTGTGTGCGCAGCTTGCCAACTGAGAGAAAACAGTACCTGACCACTCTCCTGCCTTTTCTATTCACATGAACATTCGATTGCAAGCTGTTTTGGACAACTTTCTTTCTCTTCTTGCAAAACACTCGGCAGACCTCCGTGCAGCCTCTAGAACACGATGGGAGATGTTTTCTGTGCTGGTAAAGTTTCTCCTTGCCAGACAGAGTGGAAAAGCTTTTTGCTAAGATGTAGACCAGAAGAGAGGCTAAAGACAAAGGTACGGTGCTCTGCAGAGCAAAGCACCGCTCCCGGACCTCTTTCGGCAGAAGGCGCACACCGCAGAGCACTGTGAGCGGCAGAATCGCCTTTGCGCGAAGAAGCAGCTTCTTCGTCTCCGGGAGCCGGAGAGAGCGGCAACTTCGCAAAGGTGATGAAACAAGCTGTACAACACTGCGATTGTGTGCGCAGCTTGCCAACTGAGAGAAAACAGTACCTGACCACTCTCCTGCCTTTTCTATTCACATGAACATTCGATTGCAAGCTGTTTTGGACAACTTTCTTTCTCTTCTTGCAAAACACTCGTCAGACCTGCGTGCAGCCTCTAGAACACGATGGGAGATGTTTTCTGTGCTGGTAAAGTTTCTCCTTGCCAGACAGAGTGGAAAAGCTTTTTGCTAAGATGTAGACGAGAAGAGAGGCTAAAGACGAAGGTACGGTGCTCTGCAGAGCAAAGCACCGCTCCCGGACCTCTTTCGGCAGAAGGCGCACACCGCAGAGCACTGTGAGCGGCAGAATCGCCTTTGCGCGAAGAAGCAGCTTCTTCGTCTCCGGGAGCCGGAGAGAGCGGCAACTTCGCAAAGGTGATGAAACAAGCTGTACAACACTGCGATTGTGTGCGCAGCTTGCCAACTGAGAGAAAACAGTACCTGACCACTCTGCCGCCTTTTCTATTCACATGAACATTCGATTGCAAGCTGTTTTGGACAACTTTCTTTCTCTTCTTGCAAAACACTCTGCAGACCTCCGTGCAGCCTCTAGAACACGATGGGAGATGTTTTCTGTGCTGGCACAGTTTCTCCTTGCCAGACAGAGTGGAAAAGCTTTTTGCTAAGATGTAGACGAGAAGAGAGGCTAAAGACGAAGGTACGGTGCTCTGCAGAGCTAAGCACCGCTCCCGGACCTCTTTCGGCAGAAGGCGCACACCGCAGAGCACTGTGAGCGGCAGAATCGTCTTTGCGCGAAGAAGCAGCTTCTTCGTCTCCGGGAGCCGGAGAGAGCGGCAACTTCGCAAAGGTGATGAAACAAGCTGTACAACACTGCGATTGTGTGCGCAGCTTGCCAACTGAGAGAAAACAGTACCTGACCACTCTGCTGCCTTTTCTATTCACATGAACATTCGATTGCAAGCTGTTGTGGACAACTTTCTTTCTCTTCTTGCAAAACACTCGGCAGACCTCCGTGCAGCCTCTAGAACACGATGGGAGATGTTTTCTGTGCTGGCACAGTTTCTCCTTGCCAGACAGAGTGGAAAAGCTTTTTGCTAAGATGTAGACCAGAAGAGAGGCTAAAGAAGCAGGTAGAGTGCTCTGCAGAGCTAAGCACAGCTCTCGGACCTCTTTCGGCAGAAGGCGCACACCGCAGAGCACTGTGAGCGGCAGAATCGTCTTTGCGCGAAGAAGCAGCTTCTTCGTCTCCGGGAGCCGGAGAGAGCGGCAACTTCGCAAAGGTGATGAAACAAGCTGTACAACTCTGCGATTGTGTGCGCAGCTTGCCAACTGAGAGAAAACAGTACCTGACCACTCTCCTGCCTTTTCTATTCACATGAACATTCGATTGCAAGCTGTTTTGGACAACTTTCTTTCTCTTCTTGCAAAACACTCGGCAGACCTGCGTACAGCATCTAGAACACGATGGGAGATGTTTTTTGTGCTGGCACAGTTTCTCCTTGCCAGACAGAGTGGAAAAGCTTTTTGCTAAGATGTAGACGAGAAGAGAGGCTAAAGAAGCAGGTATGGTGCTCTGCAGAGCTAAGCACCGCTCCCGGGCCTCTTTCGGCAGAAGGCGCACACCGCAGAGCACTGTGAGCGGCAGAATCGTCTTTGCGCGAAGAAGCAGCTTCTTCGTCTCCGGGAGCCGGAGAGAGCGGCAGCTTCGCAAAGGTGATGAAACAAGCTGTACGACACTGCGATTGTGTGCGCAGCTTGCCAACTGAGAGAAAACAGTACCTGACCACTCTCCTGCCTTTTCTATTCACATGAACATTCGATTGCAAGCTGTTTTGGACAACTTTCTTTCTCTTCTTGCAAAACACTCGGCAGACCTCCGTGCAGCCTCTAGAACACGATGGGAGATGTTTTTTGTGCTGGCACAGTTTCTCCTTGCCAGACAGAGTGGAAAAGCTTTTTGCTAAGATGTAGACGAGAAGAGAGGCCAAAGAAGCAGGTATGGTGCTCTGCAGAGCTAAGCACCGCTCCCGGGCCTCTTTCGGCAGAAGGCGCACACCGCAGAGCACTGTGAGCGGCAGAATCGTCTTTGCGCGAAGAAGCAGCTTCTTCGTCTCCGGGAGCCGGAGAGAGCGGCAACTTCGCAAAGGTGATGAAACAAGCTGTACAACACTGCGATTGTGTGCGCAGCTTGCCAACTGAGAGAAAACAGTACCTGACCACTCTCCTGCCTTTTCTATTCACATGAACATTCGATTGCAAGCTGTTTTGGACAACTTTCTTTCTCTTCTTGCAAAACACTCGGCAGACCTGCGTGCAGCCTCTAGAACACGATGGGAGATGTTTTCTGTGCTGGCACAGTTTCTCCTTGCCAGACAGAGTGGAAAAGCTTTTTGCTAAGATGTAGACGAGAAGAGAGGCTAAAGACGAAGGTACGGTGCTCTGCAGAGCTAAGCACCGCTCCCGGACCTCTTTCGGCAGAAGGCGCACACCGCAGAGCACTGTGAGCGGCAGAATCGCCTTTGCGCGAAGAAGCAGCTTCTTCGTCTCCGGGAGCCGGAGAGAGCGGCAACTTCGCAAAGGTGATGAAACAAGCTGTACGACACTGCGATTGTGTGCGCAGCTTGCCAACTGAGAGAAAACAGTACCTGACCACTCTCCTGCCTTTTGTAATCACATGAACATTCGATTGCAAGCTGTTTTGGACAACTTTCTTTCTCTTCTTGCAAAACACTCGGCAGACCTCCGTGCAGCCTCTAGAACACGATGGGAGATGTTTTCTGTGCTGGCACAGTTTCTCCTTGCCAGACAGAGTGGAAAAGCTTTTTGCTAAGATGTAGACGAGAAGAGAGGCTAAAGAAGCAGGTAGAGTGCTCTGCAGAGCTAAGCACAGCTCTCGGACCTCTTTCGGCAGAAGGCGCACACCGCAGAGCACTGTGAGCGGCAGAATCGTCTTTGCGCGAAGAAGCAGCTTCTTCGTCTCCGGGAGCCGGAGAGAGCGGCAACTTCGCAAAGGTGATGAAACAAGCCGTACAACACTGCGATTGTGTGCGCAGCTTGCCAACTGAGAGAAAACAGTACCTGACCACTCTCCTGCATTTTCTATTCACGTGAACATTCGATTGGAAGCTGTTTTGGACAACTTTCTTTCTCTTCTTGCAAAACACTCGGCAGACCTCCGTGCAGCCTCTAGAACACGATGGGAGATGTTTTTTGTGCTGGCACAGTTTCTCCTTGCCAGACAGAGTGGAAAAGCTTTTTGCTAAGATGTAGACGAGAAGAGAGGCTAAAGAAGCAGGTACGGTGCTCTGCAGAGCTAAGCACCGCTCCCGGGCCTCTTTCGGCAGAAGGCGCACACCGCAGAGCACTGTGAGCGGCAGAATCGTCTTTGCGCGAAGAAGCAGCTTCTTCGTCTCCGGGAGCCGGAGAGAGCGGCAACTTCGCAAAGGTGATGAAACAAGCTGTACAACACTGCGATTGTGTGCGCAGCTTGCCAACTGAGAGAAAACAGTACCTGACCACTCTCCTGCCTTTTCTATTCACATGAACATTCGATTGGAAGCTGTTTTGGACAACTTTCTTTCTCTTCTTGCAAAACACTCGGCAGACCTCCGTGCAGCCTCTAGAACACGATGGGAGATGTTTTTTGTGCTGGCACAGTTTCTCCTTGCCAGACAGAGTGGAAAAGCTTTTTGCTAAGATGTAGACGAGAAGAGAGGCCAAAGAAGCAGGTATGGTGCTCTGCAGAGCTAAGCACCGCTCCCGGGCCTCTTTCGGCAGAAGGCGCACACCGCAGAGCACTGTGAGCGGCAGAATCGTCTTTGCGCGAAGAAGCAGCTTCTTCGTCTCCGGGAGCCGGAGAGAGCGGCAACTTCGCAAAGGTGATGAAACAAGCTGTACGACACTGCGATTGTGTGCGCAGCTTGCCAACTGAGAGAAAACAGTACCTGACCACTCTGCTGCCTTTTCTATTCACATGAACATTCGATTGGAAGCTGTTTTGGACAACTTTCTTTCTCTTCTTGCAAAACACTCGGCAGACCTCCGTGCAGCCTCTAGAACACGATGGGAGATGTTTTCTGTGCTGGCACAGTTTCTCCTTGCCAGACAGAGTGGAAAAGATTTTGCTAAGATGTAGACGAGAAGAGAGGCTAAAGACGAAGGTACGGTGCTCTGCAGAGCTAAGCACCGCTCCCGGACCTCTTTCGGCAGAAGGCGCACACCGCAGAGCACTGTGAGCGGCAGAATCGCCTTTGCGCGAAGAAGCAGCTTCTTCGTCTCCGGGAGCCGGAGAGAGCGGCAACTTCGCAAAGGTGATGAAACAAGCTGTACGACACTGCGATTGTGTGCGCAGCTTGCCAACTGAGAGAAAACAGTACCTGACCACTCTCCTGCCTTTTGTAATCACATGAACATTCGATTGCAAGCTGTTTTGGACAACTTTCTTTCTCTTCTTGCAAAACACTCGGCAGACCTCCGTGCAGCCTCTAGAACACAGTGGGAGATGTTTTTTGTGCTGGCACAGTTTCTCCTTGCCAGACAGAGTGGAAAAGCTTTTTGCTAAGATGTAGACGAGAAGAGAGGCTAGAGACGAAGGTACGGTGCTCTGCAGAGGTAAGCACCGCTCCCGGGCGTCTTTCGGCAGAAGGCGCACAGCGCAGAGCACTGTGAGCGGCAGAATCGTCTTTGCGCGAAGAAGCAGCTTCTTCGTCTCCGGGAGCCGGAGAGAGCGGCAACTTCGCAAAGGTGATGAAACAAGCCGTACAACACTGCGATTGTGTGCGCAGCTTGCCAACTGAGAGAAAACAGTACCTGACCACTCTCCTGCCTTTTCTATTCACATGAACATTCGATTGGAAGCTGTTTTGGACAACTTTCTTTCTCTTCTTGCAAAACACTCGGCAGACCTCCGTGCAGCCTCTAGAACACGATGGGAGATGTTTTCTGTGCTGGCACAGTTTCTCCTTGCCAGACAGAGTGGAAAAGCTTTTTTCTAAGATGTAGACGAGAAGAGAGGCTAAAGAAGCAGGTAGAGTGCACTGCAGAGCTAAGCACAGCTCCCGGACCTCTTTCGGCAGAAGGCGCACACCGCAGAGCACTGTGAGCGTCAGAATCGTCTTTGCGCGAAGAAGCAGCTTCTTCGTCTCCGGGAGCCGGAGAGAGCGGCAACTTCGCAAAGGTGATGAAACAAGCTGTACAACACTGCGATTGTGTGCGCAGCTTGCCAACTGAGAGAAAACAGTACCTGACCACTCTCCTGCCTTTTCTATTCACATGAACATTCGATTGCAAGCTGTTTTGGACAACTTTCTTTCTCTTCTTGCAAAACACTCGGCAGACCTGCGTGCAGCCTCTAGAACACGATGGGAGATGTTTTCTGTGCTGGCACAGATTCTCCTTTCCAGACAGAGTGGAAAAGCTTTTTGCTAAGATGTAGACGAGAAGAGAGGCTAAAGACGAAGGTACGGTGCTCTGCAGAGCTAAGCACCGCTCCCGGACCTCTTTCGGCAGAAGGCGCACACCGCAGAGCACTGTGAGCGGCAGAATCGTCTTTGCGCGAAGAAGCAGCTTCTTCGTCTCCGGGAGCCGGAGAGAGCGGCAACTTCGCAAAGGTGATGAAACAAGCTGTACAACACTGCGATTGTGTGCGCAGCTTGCCAACTGAGAGAAAACAGTACCTGACCACTCTCCTGCCATTTCTATTCACATGAACATTCGATTGCAAGCTGTTTTGGACAACTTTCTTTCTCTTCTTGCAAAACACTCGGCAGACCTCCGTGCAGCCTCTAGAACACGATGGGAGATGTTTTTTGTGCTGGCACAGTTTCTCCTTGCCAGACAGAGTGGAAAAGCTTTTTGCTAAGATGTAGACGAGAAGAGAGGCTAAAGACGAAGGTACGGTGCTCTGCAGAGCTAAGCACCGCTCCCGGGCGTCTTTCGGCAGAAGGCGCACACCGCAGAGCACTGTGAGCGGCAGAATCGTCTTTGCGCGAAGAAGCAGCTTCTTCGTCTCCGGGAGCCGGAGAGAGCGGCAGCTTCGCAAAGGTGATGAAACAAGCTGTACGACACTGCGATTGTGTGCGCAGCTTGCCAACTGAGAGAAAACAGTACCTGACCACTCTCCTGCCTTTTCTATTCACATGAACTTTCGATTGCAAGCTGTTTTGGACAAGTTTCTTTCTCTTCTTGCAAAACACTCGGCAGACCTCCGTGCAGCCTCTAGAACACGATGGGAGATGTTTTTTGTGCTGGCACAGTTTCTCCTTGCCAGACAGAGTGGAAAAGCTTTTTGCTAAGATGTAGACGAGAAGAGAGGCTAAAGAAGCAGGTATGGTGCTCTGCAGAGCTAAGCACCGCTCCCGGGCCTCTTTCGGCAGAAGGCGCACACCGCAGAGCACTGTGAGCGGCAGAATCGTCTTTGCGCGAAGAAGCAGCTTCTTCGTCTCCGGGAGCCGGAGAGAGCGGCAACTTCGCAAAGGTGATGAAACAAGCTGTACGACACTGCGATTGTGTGCGCAGCTTGCCAACTGAGAGAAAACAGTACCTGACCACTCTCCTGCCTTTTCTATTCACATGAACATTCGATTGCAAGCTGTTTTGGACAACTTTCTTTCTCTTCTTGCAAAACACTCGGCAGACCTGCGTGCAGCCTCTAGAACACGATGGGAGATGTTTTTTGTGCTGGCACAGTTTCTCCTTGCCAGACAGAGTGGAAAAGCTTTTTGCTAAGATGTAGACGAGAAGAGAGGCTAAAGACGAAGGTACGGTGCTCTGCAGAGCTAAGCACCGCTCCCGGACCTCTTTCGGCAGAAGGCGCACACCGCAGAACACTGTGAGCGGCAGAATCGCCTTTGCGCGAAGAAGCAGCTTCTTCGTCTCCGGGAGCCGGAGAGAGCGGCAACTTGGCAAAGGTGATGAAACAAGCTGTACGACACTGCGATTGTGTGCGCAGCTTGCCAACTGAGAGAAAACAGTACCTGACCACTCTCCTGCCTTTTCTATTCACATGAACATTCGATTGCAAGCTGTTTTGGACAACTTTCTTTCTCTTCTTGCAAAACACTCGGCAGACCTCCGTGCAGCCTCTAGAACACAGTGGGAGATGTTTTTTGTGCTGGCACAGTTTCTCCTTGCCAGACAGAGTGGAAAAGCTTTTTGCTAAGATGTAGACGAGAAGAGAGGCTAAAGACGAAGGTACGGTGCTCTGCAGAGCTAAGCACCGCTCCCGGGCGTCTTTCGGCAGAAGGCGCACACCGCAGAGCACTGTGAGCGGCAGAATCGTCTTTGCGCGAAGAAGCAGCTTCTTCGTCTCCGGGAGCCGGAGAGAGCGGCAACTTCGCAAAGGTGATGAAACAAGCTGTACAACACTGCGATTGTGTGCGCAGCTTGCCAACTGAGAGAAAACAGTACCTGACCACTCTCCTGCCTTTTGTAATCACATGAACATTCGATTGCAAGCTGTTTTGGACAACTTTCTTTCTCTTCTTGCAAAACACTCGGCAGACCTCCGTGCAGCCTCTAGAACACGATGGGAGATGTTTTCTGTGCTGGCACAGTTTCTCCTTGCCAGACAGAGTGGAAAAGCTTTTTGCTAAGATGTAGACGAGAAGAGAGGCTAAAGAAGCAGGTATGGTGCTCGGCAGAGCTAAGCACAGCTCCCGGGCCTCTTTCGGCAGAAGACACACAGTGCAGAGCACAGTGAGCGGCAGAATCGTCTTTGCGCGAGAAGCAGCTTCTTCGTCTCCGGGAGCCGGAGAGAGCGGCAACTTCGCAAAGGTGATGAAACAAGCCGTACAACACTGCGATTGTGTGCGCAGCTTGCCAACTGAGAGAAAACAGTACCTGACCACTCTCCTGCCTTTTGTAATCACATGAACATTCGATTGCAAGCTGTTTTGGACAACTTTCTTTCTCTTCTTGCAAAACACTCGGCAGACCTCCGTGCAGCCTCTAGAACACGATGGGAGATGTTTTCTGTTCTGGCACAGTTTCTCCTTGCCAGACAGAGTGGAAAAGCTTTTTGCTAAGATGTAGACGAGAAGAGAGGCTAAAGAAGCAGGTATGGTGCTCGGCAGAGCTAAGCACAGCTCCCGGGCCTCTTTCGGCAGAAGGCACACAGTGCAGAGCACAGTGAGCGGCAGAATCGTCTTTGCGCGAGAAGCAGCTTCTTCGTCTCCGGGAGCCGGAGAGAGCGGCAACTTCGCAAAGGTGATGAAACAAGCCGTACAACACTGCGATTGTGTGCGCAGCTTGCCAACTGAGAGAAAACTGTACCTGACCACTCTGCTGCCTTTTCTATTCACATGAACATTCGATTGGAAGCTGTTTTGGACAACTTTCTTTCTCTTCTTGCAAAACACTCGGCAGACCTCCGTGCAGCCTCTAGAACACGATGGGAGATGTTTTTTGTGCTGGCACAGTTTCTCCTTGCCAGACAGAGTGGAAAAGCTTTTTGCTAAGATGTAGACGAGAAGAGAGGCTAAAGACGAAGGTACGGTGCTCTGCAGAGCTAAGCACCGCTCCCGGACCTCTTTCGGCAGAAGGCGCACACCGCAGAGCACTGTGAGCGGCAGAATCGTCTTTGCGCGAAGAAGCAGCTTCTTCGTCTCCGGGAGCCGGAGAGAGCGGCAACTTCGCAAAGGTGATGAAACAAGCTGTACAACACTGCGATTGTGTGCGCAGCTTGCCAACTGAGAGAAAACAGTACCTGACCACTCTCCTGCCTTTTGTAATCACATGAACATTCGATTGCAAGCTGTTTTGGACAACTTTCTTTCTCTTCTTGCAAAACACTCGGCAGACCTCCGTGCAGCCTCTAGAACACGATGGGAGATGTTTTTTGTGCTGGCACAGTTTCTCCTTGCCAGACAGAGTGGAAAAGATTTTGCTAAGATGTAGACGAGAAGAGAGGCTAAAGACGAAGGGACGGTGCTCTGCAGAGCCAAGCACCGCTCCCGGGCGTCTTTCGGCAGAAGGCGCACACCGCAGAGCACTGTGAGCGGCAGAATCGTCTTTGCACGAAGAAGCAGCTTCTTCGTCTCCGGGAGCCGGAGAGAGCGGCAACTTCGCAAAGGTGATGAAACAAGCTGTACAACACTGCGATTGTGTGCGCAGCTTGCCAACTGAGAGAAAACAGTACCTGACCACTCTCCTGCCTTTTCTATTCACATGAACATTCGATTGCAAGCTGTTTAGGACAACTTTCTTTCTCTTCTTGCAAAACACTCGGCAGACCTCCGTGCAGCCTCTAGAACACGATGGGAGATGTTTTCTGTGCTGGCACAGTTTCTCCTTGCCAGACAGAGTGGAAAAGCTTTTTGCTAAGATGTAGACGAGAAGAGAGGCTAAAGAAGCAGGTAGAGTGCTCTGCAGAGCTAAGCACAGCTCCCGGACCTCTTTCGGCAGAAGGCGCACACCGCAGAGCACTGTGAGCGGCAGAATCGTCTTTGCGCGAAGAAGCAGCTTCTTCGTCTCCGGGAGCAGGAGAGAGCGGCAGCTTCGCAAAGGTGATGAAACAAGCTGTACGACACTGCGATTGTGTGCGCAGCTTGCCAACTGAGAGAAAACAGTACCTGACCACTCTCCTGCCTTTTCTATTCACATGAACATTCGATTGCAAGCTGTTTTGGACAACTTTCTTTCTCTTCTTGCAAAACACTCGGCAGACCTCCGTGCAGCCTCTAGAACACGATGGGAGATGTTTTCTGTGCTGGCACAGTTTCTCCTTGCCAGACAGAGTGGAAAAGCTTTTTGCTAAGATGTAGACGAGAAGAGAGGCTAAAGAAGCAGGTATGGTGCTCTGCAGAGCTAAGCACCGCTCCCGGGCCTCTTTCGGCAGAAGGCGCACACCGCAGAGCACTGTGAGCGGCAGAATCGTCTTTGCGCGAAGAAGCAGCTTCTTCGTCTCCGGGAGCCGGAGAGAGCGGCAACTTCGCAAAGGTGATGAAACAAGCTGTACAACACTGCGATTGTGTGCGCAGCTTGCCAACTGAGAGAAAACAGTACCTGACCACTCTCCTGCCTTTTCTATTCACATGAACATTCGATTGGAAGCTGTTTTGGACAACTTTCTTTCTCTTCTTGCAAAACACTCGGCAGACCTGCGTGCAGCCTCTAGAACACGATGGGAGATGTTTTCTGTGCTGGCACAGTTTCTCCTTGCCAGACAGAGTGGAAAAGCTTTTTGCTAAGATGTAGACGAGAAGAGAGGCTAAAGACGAAGGTACGGTGCTCTGCAGAGCTAAGCACCGCTCCCGGACCTCTTTCGGCAGAAGGCGCACACCGCAGAGCACTGTGAGCGGCAGAATCGCCTTTGCGCGAAGAAGCAGCTTCTTCGTCTCCGGGAGCCGGAGAGAGCGGCAACTTGGCAAAGGTGATGAAACAAGCTGTACAACACTGCGATTGTGTGCGCAGCTTGCCAAGTGAGAGAAAACAGTACCTGACCACTCTCCTGCCTTTTCTATTCACATGAACATTCGATTGCAAGCTGTTTTGGACAACTTTCTTTCTCTTCTTGCAAAACACTCGGCAGACCTGCGTGCAGCCTCTAGAACACGATGGGAGATGTTTTCTGTGCTGGCACAGTTTTTCCTTGCCAGACAGAGTGGAAAAGCTTTTTGCTAAGATGTAGACGAGAAGAGAGGCTAAAGAAGCAGGTATGGTGCTCGGCAGAGCTAAGCACAGCTCCCGGGCCTCTTTCGGCAGAAGACACACACTGCAGAGCACAGTGAGCGGCAGAATCGTCTTTGCGCGAAGAAGCAGCTTCTTCGTCTCCGGGAGCCGGAGAGAGCGGCAACTTCGCAAAGGTGATGAAACAAGCCGTACAACACTGCGATTGTGTGCGCAGCTTGCCAACTGAGAGAAAACAGTACCTGACCACTCTCCTGCCTTTTCTATTCACATGAACATTCGATTGCAAGCTGTTTTGGACAACTTTCTTTCTCTTCTTGCAAAACACTCGGCAGACCTCCGTGCAGCCTCTAGAACACGATGGGAGATGTTTTCTGTGCTGGTAAAGTTTCTCCTTGCCAGACAGAGTGGAAAAGCTTTTTGCTAAGATGTAGACCAGAAGAGAGGCTAAAGACGAAGGTACGGTGCTCTGCAGAGCAAAGCACCGCTCCCGGACCTCTTTCGGCAGAAGGCGCACACCGCAGAGCACTGTGAGCGGCAGAATCGCCTTTGCGCGAAGAAGCAGCTTCTTCGTCTCCGGGAGCCGGAGAGAGCGGCAACTTCGCAAAGGTGATGAAACAAGCTGTACAACACTGCGATTGTGTGCGCAGCTTGCCAACTGAGAGAAAACAGTACCTGACCACTCTCCTGCCTTTTCTATTCACATGAACATTCGATTGGAAGCTGTTTTGGACAACTTTCTTTCTCTTCTTGCAAAACACTCTGCAGACTTCCGTGCAGCCTCTAGAACACGATGGGAGATGTTTTCTGTGCTGGCACAGTTTCTCCTTGCCAGACAGAGTTGAAAAGCTTTTTGCTAAGATGTAGACGAGAAGTGAGGCTAAAGACGAAGGTACGGTGCTCTGCAGAGCTAAGCACCGCTCCCGGACCTCTTTCGGCAGAAGGCGCACACCGCAGAGCACTGTGAGCGGCAGAATCACCTTTGCGCGAAGAAGCAGCTTCTTCGTCTCCGGGAGCCGGAGAGAGCGGCAACTTCGCAAAGGTGATGAAACAAGCTGTACAACACTGCGATTGTGTGCGCAGCTTGCCAACTGAGAGAAAACAGTACCTGACCACTCTCCTGCCTTTTGTAATCACATGAACATTCGATTGCAAGCTGTTTTGGACAACTTTCTTTCTCTTCTTGCAAAACACTCGGCAGACCTGCGTGCAGCCTCTAGAACACGATGGGAGATGTTTTCTGTGCTGGCACAGTTTCTCCTTGCCAGACAGAGTGGAAAAGCTTTTTGCTAAGATGTAGACGAGAAGAGAGGCTAAAGAAGCAGGCATGGTGCTCGGCAGAGCTAAGCACCGCTCCCGGGCCTCTTTCGGCAGAAGGCGCACACCGCAGAGCACTGTGAGCGGCAGAATCGTCTTTGCGCGAAGAAGCAGCTTCTTCGTCTCCGGGAGCTGGAGAGAGCGGCAGCTTCGCAAAGGTGATGAAACAAGCTGTACGACACTGCGATTGTGTGCGCAGCTTGCCAACTGAGAGAAAACAGTACCTGACCACTCTCCTGCCTTTTCTATTCACATGAACATTCGATTGCAAGCTGTTTTGGACAACTTTCTTTCTCTTCTTGCAAAACACTCGGCAGACCTCCGTGCAGCCTCTAGAACACGATGGGAGATGTTTTTTGTGCTGGCACAGTTTCTCCTTGCCAGACAGAGTGGAAAAGCTTTTTGCTAAGATGTAGACGAGAAGAGAGGCTAAAGAAGCAGGTATGGTGCTCTGCAGAGCTAAGCACCGCTCCCGGGCCTCTTTCGGCAGAAGGCGCACACCGCAGAGCACTGTGAGCGGCAGAATCGTCTTTGCGCGAAGATGCAGCTTCTTCGTCTCCGGGAGCCGGAGAGAGCGGCAACTTCGCAAAGGTGATGAAACAAGCTGTACAACACTGCGATTGTGTGCGCAGCTTGCCAACTGAGAGAAAACAGTACCTGACCACTCTCCTGCCTTTTCTATTCACATGAACATTCGATTGGAAGCTGTTTTGGACAACTTTCTTTCTCTTCTTGCAAAACACTCGGCAGACCTGCTTGCAGCCTCTAGAACACGATGGGAGATGTTTTCTGTGCTGGCACAGTTTCTCCTTGCCAGACAGAGTGGAAAAGCTTTTTGCTAAGATGTAGACGAGAAGAGAGGCTAAAGACGAAGGTACGGTGCTCTGCAGAGCTAAGCACCGCTCCCGGACCTCTTTCGGCAGAAGGCGCACACCGCAGAGCACTGTGAGCGGCAGAATCGCCTTTGCGCGAAGAAGCAGCTTCTTCGTCTCCGGGAGCCGGAGAGAGCGGCAACTTCGCAAAGGTGATGAAACAAGCTGTACAACACTGCGATTGTGTGCGCAGCTTGCCAACTGAGAGAAAACAGTACCTGACCACTCTCCTGCCTTTTGTAATCACATGAACATTCGATTGCAAGCTGTTTTGGACAACTTTCTTTCTCTTCTTGCAAAACACTCGGCAGACCTCCGTGCAGCCTCTAGAACACGATGGGAGATGTTTTCTGTGCTGGCACAGTTTCTCCTTGCCAGACAGAGTGGAAAAGCTTTTTGCTAAGATGTAGACGAGAAGAGAGGCTAAAGAAGCAGGTATGGTGCTCGGCAGAGCTAAGCACAGCTCCCGGGCCTCTTTCGGCAGAAGACACACACTGCAGAGCACAGTGAGCGGCAGAATCGTCTTTGCGCGAAGAAGCAGCTTCTTCGTCTCCGGGAGCCGGAGAGAGCGGCAACTTCGCAAAGGTGATGAAACAAGCTGTACAACACTGCGATTGTGTGCGCAGCTTGCCAACTGAGAGAAAACAGTACCTGACCACTCTCCTGCCTTTTCTATTCACATGAACATTCGATTGCAAGCTGTTTTGGACAACTTTCTTTCTCTTCTTGCAAAACACTCGTCAGACCTGCGTGCAGCCTCTAGAACACGATGGGAGATGTTTTCTGTGCTGGTAAAGTTTCTCCTTGCCAGACAGAGTGGAAAAGCTTTTTGCTAAGATGTAGACGAGAAGAGAGGCTAAAGACGAAGGTACGGTGCTCTGCAGAGCAAAGCACCGCTCCCGGACCTCTTTCGGCAGAAGGCGCACACCGCAGAGCACTGTGAGCGGCAGAATCGCCTTTGCGCGAAGAAGCAGCTTCTTCGTCTCCGGGAGCCGGAGAGAGCGGCAACTTCGCAAAGGTGATGAAACAAGCTGTACAACACTGCGATTGTGTGCGCAGCTTGCCAACTGAGAGAAAACAGTACCTGACCACTCTGCTGCCTTTTCTATTCACATGAACATTCGATTGCAAGCTGTTTTGGACAACTTTCTTTCTCTTCTTGCAAAACACTCGGCAGACCTCCGTGCAGCCTCTAGAACACGATGGGAGATGTTTTCTGTGCTGGCACAGTTTCTCCTTGCCAGACAGAGTGGAAAAGCTTTTTGCTAAGATGTAGACGAGAAGAGAGGCTAAAGACGAAGGTACGGTGCTCTGCAGAGCTAAGCACCGCTCCCGGACCTCTTTCGGCAGAAGACACACACTTCAGAGCACAGTGAGCGGCAGAATCGTCTTTGCGCGAAGAAGCAGCTTCTTCGTCTCCGGGAGCCGGAGAGAGCGGCAACTTCGCAAAGGTGATGAAACAAGCTGTACAACACTGCGATTGTGTGCGCAGCTTGCCAACTGAGAGAAAACAGTACCTGACCACTCTCCTGCCTTTTCTATTCACATGAACATTCGATTGCAAGCTGTTTTGGACAACTTTCTTTCTCTTCTTGCAAAACACTCGTCAGACCTGCGTGCAGCCTCTAGAACACGATGGGAGATGTTTTCTGTGCTGGTAAAGTTTCTCCTTGCCAGACAGAGTGGAAAAGCTTTTTGCTAAGATGTAGACCAGAAGAGAGGCTAAAGACGAAGGTACGGTGCTCTGCAGAGCAAAGCACCGCTCCCGGACCTCTTTCGGCAGAAGGCGCACACCGCAGAGCACTGTGAGCGGCAGAATCGTCTTTGCGCGAAGAAGCAGCTTCTTCGTCTCCGGGAGCCGGAGAGAGCGGCAACTTCGCAAAGGTGATGAAACAAGCTGTACAACACTGCGATTGTGTGCGCAGCTTGCCAACTGAGAGAAAACAGTACCTGACCACTCTGCTGCCTTTTCTATTCACATGAACATTCGATTGCAAGCTGTTTTGGACAACTTTCTTTCTCTTCTTGCAAAACACTCTGCAGACCTCCGTGCAGCCTCTAGAACACGATGGGAGATGTTTTCTGTGCTGGCACAGTTTCTCCTTGCCAGACAGAGTGGAAAAGCTTTTTGCTAAGTTGTAGACGAGAAGAGAGGCTAAAGACGAAGGTACGGTGCTCTGCAGAGCTAAGCACCGCTCCCGGACCTCTTTCGGCAGAAGGCGCACACCGCAGAGCACTGTGAGCGGCAGAATCACCTTTGCGCGAAGAAGCAGCTTCTTCGTCTCCGGGAGCCGGAGAGAGCGGCAACTTCGCAAAGGTGATGAAACAAGCTGTACAACACTGCGATTGTGTGCGCAGCTTGCCAACTGAGAGAAAACAGTACCTGACCACTCTGCTGCCTTTTCTATTCACATGAACATTCGATTGCAAGCTGTTGTGGACAACTTTCTTTCTCTTCTTGCAAAACACTCGGCAGACCTCCGTGCAGCCTCTAGAACACGATGGGAGATGTTTTCTGTGCTGGCACAGTTTCTCCTTGCCAGACAGAGTGGAAAAGCTTTTTGCTAAGATGTAGACCAGAAGAGAGGCTAAAGAAGCAGGTAGAGTGCTCTGCAGAGCTAAGCACAGCTCTCGGACCTCTTTCGGCAGAAGGCGCACACCGCAGAGCACTGTGAGCGGCAGAATCGTCTTTGCGCGAAGAAGCAGCTTCTTCGTCTCCGGGAGCCGGAGAGAGCGGCAACTTCGCAAAGGTGATGAAACAAGCTGTACAACACTGCGATTGTGTGCGCAGCTTGCCAACTGAGAGAAAACAGTACCTGACCACTCTCCTGCCTTTTCTATTCACATGAACATTCGATTGGAAGCTGTTTTGGACAACTTTCTTTCTCTTCTTGCAAAACACTCGGCAGACCTGCGTGCAGCCTCTAGAACACGATGGGAGATGTTTTCTGTGCTGGCACAGTTTCTCCTTGCCAGACAGAGTGGAAAAGCTTTTTGCTAAGATGTAGACGAGAAGAGAGGCTAAAGACGAAGGTACGGTGCTCTGCAGAGCTAAGCACCGCTCCCGGACCTCTTTCGGCAGAAGGCGCACACCGCAGAGCACTGTGAGCGGCAGAAACGCCTTTGCGCGAAGAAGCAGCTTCTTCGTCTCCGGGAGCCGGAGAGAGCGGCAACTTCGCAAAGGTGATGAAACAAGCTGTACGACACTGCGATTGTGTGCGCAGCTTGCCAACTGAGAGAAAACAGTACCTGACCACTCTCCTGCCTTTTGTAATCACATGAACATTCGATTGCAAGCTGTTTTGGACAACTTTCTTTCTCTTCTTGCAAAACACTCGGCAGACCTCCGTGCAGCCTCTAGAACACAGTGGGAGATGTTTTTTGTGCTGGCACAGTTTCTCCTTGCCAGACAGAGTGGAAAAGCTTTTTGCTAAGATGTAGACGAGAAGAGAGGCTTGAGACGAAGGTACGGTGCTCTGCAGAGGTAAGCACCGCTCCCGGGCGTCTTTCGGCAGAAGGCGCACACCGCAGAGCACTGTGAGCGGCAGAATCGTCTTTGCGCGAAGAAGCAGCTTCTTCGTCTCCGGGAGCCGGAGAGAGCGGCAACTTCGCAAAGGTGATGAAACAAGCCGTACAACACTGCGATTGTGTGCGCAGCTTGCCAACTGAGAGAAAACAGTACCTGACCACTCTCCTGCCTTTTCTATTCACATGAACATTCGATTGGAAGCTGTTTTGGACAACTTTCTTTCTCTTCTTGCAAAACACTCGGCAGACCTGCGTGCAGCCTCTAGAACACGATGGGAGATGTTTTCTGTGCTGGCACAGTTTCTCCTTGCCAGACAGAGTGGAAAAGCTTTTTGCTAAGATGTAGACGAGAAGAGAGGCTAAAGAAGCAGGTAGAGTGCACTGCAGAGCTAAGCACAGCTCCCGGACCTCTTTCGGCAGAAGGCGCACACCGCAGAGCACTGTGAGCGGCAGAATCGTCTTTGCGCGAAGAAGCAGCTTCTTCGTCTCCTGGAGCCGGAGAGAGCGGCAACTTCGCAAAGGTGATGAAACAAGCTGTACAACACTGCGATTGTGTGCGCAGCTTGCCAACTGAGAGAAAACAGTACCTGACCACTCTCCTGCCTTTTCTATTCACATGAACATTCGATTGCAAGCTGTTTTGGACAACTTTCTTTCTCTTCTTGCAAAACACTCGGCAGACCTGCGTGCAGCCTCTAGAACACGATGGGAGATGTTTTCTGTGCTGGCACAGTTTCTCCTTGCCAGACAGAGTGGAAAAGCTTTTTGCTAAGATGTAGACGAGAAGAGAGGCTAAAGACGAAGGTACGGTGCTCTGCAGAGCTAAGCACCGCTCCCGGACCACTTTCGGCAGAAGGCGCACACCGCAGAGCACTGTGAGCGGCAGAATCGTCTTTGCGCGAAGAAGCAGCTTCTTCGTCTCCGGGAGCCGGAGAGAGCGGCAACTTCGCAAAGGTGATGAAACAAGCTGTACAACACTGCGATTGTGTGCGCAGCTTGCCAACTGAGAGAAAACAGTACCTGACCACTCTCCTGCCTTTTCTATTCACATGAACATTCGATTGCAAGCTGTTTTGGACAACTTTCTTTCTCTTCTTGCAAAACACTCGGCAGATCTCCGTGCAGCTTCTAGAACACGATGGGAGATGTTTTATGTGCTGGCAAAGTTTCTCCTGGTCAGAGAGAGTGGAAAAGCTTTTTGCTAAGATGTAGACGAGAAGAGAGGCTAAAGACGAAGGTACGGTGCTCTGCAGAGCTAAGCACCGCTCCCGGACCTCTTTCGGCAGAAGGCGCACACCGCAGAGCACAGTGAGCGGAAGAATCGTCTTTGCGCGAAGAAGCAGCTTCTTCGTCTCCGGGAGCCGGAGAGAGCGGCAACTTCGCAAAGGTGATGAAACAAGCTGTACAACTCTGCGATTGTGTGCGCTGCATGACAACTGAGAGAAAACAGTACCTGACCACTCTCCTGCCTTTTCTATTCACATGAACATTCGATTGGAAGCTGTTTTGGACAACTTTCTTTCTCTTCTTGCAAAACACTCTGCAGACCTCCGTGCAGCCTCTAGAACACGATGGGAGATGTTTTTTGTGCTGGCACAGTTTCTCCTTGCCAGACAGAGTGGAAAAGCTTTTTGCTAAGATGTAGACGAGAAGAGAGGCTAAAGACGAAGGTACGGTGCTCTGCAGAGCTAAGCACCGCTCCCGGACCTTTTTCGGCAGAAGGCGCACACCGCAGAGCACTGTGAGCGGCAGAATCGTCTTTGCGCGAAGATGCAGCTTCTTCGTCTCCGGGAGCCGGAGAGAGCGGCAACTTCGCAAAGGTGATGAAACAAGCTGTACAACACTGCGATTGTGTGCGCAGCTTGCCAACTGAGAGAAAACAGTACCTGACCACTCTCCTGCCTTTTCTATTCACATGAACATTCGATTGCAAGCTGTTTTGGACAACTTACTTTCTCTTCTTGCAAAACACTCGGCAGACCTCCTTGCAGCCTCTAGAACACGATGGGAGATGTTTTCTGTGCTGGCACAGTTTCTCCTTGCCAGACAGAGTGGAAAAGCTTTTTGCTAAGATGTAGACGAGAAGAGAGGCTAAAGACGAAGGTACGGTGCTCTGCAGAGCTAAGCACCGCTCCCGGACCTCTTTCGGCAGAAGGCGCACACCGCAGAGCACTGTGAGCGGCAGAATCGTCTTTGCGCGAAGAAGCAGCTTCTTCGTCTCCGGGAGCCGGAGAGAGCGGCAACTTCGCAAAGGTGATGAAACAAGCTGTACAACACTGCGATTGTGTGCGCAGCTTGCCAACTGAGAGAAAACAGTACCTGACGACTCTCCTGCCTTTTGTAATCACATGAACATTCGATTGCAAGCTGTTTTGGACAACTTTCTTTCTCTTCTTGCAAAACACTCGGCAGACCTCCGTGCAGCCTCTAGAACACGATGGGAGATGTTTTCTGTGCTGGCACAGTTTCTCCTTGCCAGACAGAGTGGAAAAGCTTTTTGCTAAGATGTAGACGAGAAGAGAGGCTAAAGAAGCAGGTATGGTGCTCGGCAGAGCTAAGCACAGCTCCCGGGCCTCTTTCGGCAGAAGACACACACTGCAGAGCACAGTGAGCGGCAGAATCGTCTTTGCGCGAAGAAGCAGCTTCTTCGTCTCCGGGAGCCGGAGAGAGCGGCAACTTCGCAAAGGTGATGAAACAAGCTGTACAACACTGCGATTGTGTGCGCAGCTTGCCAACTGAGAGAAAACAGTACCTGACCACTCTCCTGCCTTTTCTATTCACATGAACATTCGATTGCAAGCTGTTTTGGACAACTTTCTTTCTCTTCTTGCAAAACACTCGTCAGACCTGCGTGCAGCCTCTAGAACACGATGGGAGATGTTTTCTGTGCTGGTAAAATTTCTCCTTGCCAGACAGAGTGGAAAAGCTTTTTGCTAAGATGTAGACGAGAAGAGAGGCTAAAGACGAAGGTACGGTGCTCTGCAGAGCAAAGCACCGCTCCCGGACCTCTTTCGGCAGAAGGCGCACACCGCAGAGCACTGTGAGCGGCAGAATCGCCTTTGCGCGAAGAAGCAGCTTCTTCGTCTCCGGGAGCCGGAGAGAGCGGCAACTTCGCAAAGGTGATGAAACAAGCTGTACAACACTGCGATTGTGTGCGCAGCTTGCCAACTGAGAGAAAACAGTACCTGACCACTCTGCTGCCTTTTCTATTCACATGAACATTCGATTGCAAGCTGTTTTGGACAACTTTCTTTCTCTTCTTGCAAAACACTCGGCAGACCTCCGTGCAGCCTCTAGAACACGATGGGAGATGTTTTCTGTGCTGGCACAGTTTCTCCTTGCCAGACAGAGTGGAAAAGCTTTTTGCTAAGATGTAGACGAGAAGAGAGGCTAAAGACGAAGGTACGGTGCTCTGCAGAGCTAAGCACCGCTCCCGGACCTCTTTCGGCAGAAGACACACACTTCAGAGCACAGTGAGCGGCAGAATCGTCTTTGCGTGAAGAAGCAGCTTCTTCGTCTCCGGGAGCCGGAGAGAGCGGCAACTTCGCAAAGGTGATGAAACAAGCTGTACAACACTGCGATTGTGTGCGCAGCTTGCCAACTGAGAGAAAACAGTACCTGACCACTCTCCTGCCTTTTCTATTCACATGAACATTCGATTGCAAGCTGTTTTGGACAACTTTCTTTCTCTTCTTGCAAAACACTCTGCAGACCTCCGTGCAGCCTCTAGAACACGATGGGAGATGTTTTCTGTGCTGGTAAAGTTTCTCCTTGCCAGACAGAGTGGAAAAGCTTTTTGCTAAGATGTAGACCAGAAGAGAGGCTAAAGACGAAGGTATGGTGCTCTGCAGAGCAAAGCACCGCTCCCGGACCTCTTTCGGCAGAAGGCGCACACCGCAGAGCACTGTGAGCGGCAGAATCGCCTTTGCGCGAAGAAGCAGCTTCTTCGTCTCCGGGAGCCGGAGAGAGCGGCAACTTCGCAAAGGTGATGAAACAAGCTGTACAACACTGCGATTGTGTGCGCAGCTTGCCAACTGAGAGAAAACAGTACCTGACCACTCTGCTGCCTTTTCTATTCACATGAACATTCGATTGCAAGCTGTTTTGGACAACTTTCTTTCTCTTCTTGCAAAACACTCTGCAGACCTCCGTGCAGCCTCTAGAACACGATGGGAGATGTTTTCTGTGCTGGCACAGTTTCTCCTTGCCAGACAGAGTGGAAAAGCTTTTTGCTAAGATGTAGACGAGAAGAGAGGCTAAAGACGAAGGTACGGTGCTCTGCAGAGCTAAGCACCGCTCCCGGACCTCTTTCGGCAGAAGGCGCACACCGCAGAGCACTGTGAGCGGCAGAATCACCTTTGCGCGAAGAAGCAGCTTCTTCGTCTCCGGGAGCCGGAGAGAGCGGCAACTTCGCAAAGGTGATGAAACAAGCTGTACAACACTGCGATTGTGTGCGCAGCTTGCCAACTGAGAGAAAACAGTACCTGACCACTCTGCTGCCTTTTCTATTCACATGAACATTCGATTGCAAGCTGTTGTGGACAACTTTCTTTCTCTTCTTGCAAAACACTCGGCAGACCTGCGTGCAGCCTCTAGAACACGATGGGAGATGTTTTCTGTGCTGGCACAGTTTCTCCTTGCCAGACAGAGTGGAAAAGCTTTTTGCTAAGATGTAGACGAGAAGAGAGGCTAAAGAAGCAGGTAGAGTGCTCTGCAGAGCTAAGCACAGCTCCCGGACCTCTTTCGGCAGAAGGCGCACACCGCAGAGCACTGTGAGCGTCAGAATCGTCTTTGCGCGAAGAAGCAGCTTCTTCGTCTCCTGGAGCCGGAGAGTGCGGCAACTTCGCAAAGGTGATGAAACAAGCTGTACAACACTGCGATTGTGTGCGCAGCTTGCCAACTGAGAGAAAACAGTACCTGACCACTCTCCTGCCTTTTCTATTCACATGAACATTCGATTGCAAGCTGTTTTGGACAACTTTCTTTCTCTTCTTGCAAAACACTCGGCAGACCTGCGTGCAGCCTCTAGAACACGATGGGAGATGTTTTCTGTGCTGGCACAGTTTCTCCTTGCCAGACAGAGTGGAAAAGCTTTTTGCTAAGATGTAGACGAGAAGAGAGGCTAAAGACGAAGGTACGGTGCTCTGCAGAGCTAAGCACCGCTCCCGGACCACTTTCGGCAGAAGGCGCACACCGCAGAGCACTGTGAGCGGCAGAATCGTCTTTGCGCGAAGAAGCAGCTTCTTCGTCTCCGGGAGCCGGAGAGAGCGGCAACTTCGCAAAGGTGATGAAACAAGCTGTACAACACTGCGATTGTGTGCGCAGCTTGCCAACTGAGAGAAAACAGTACCTGACCACTCTCCTGCCTTTTCTATTCACATGAACATTCGATTGCAAGCTGTTTTGGACAACTTTCTTTCTCTTCTTGCAAAACAGTCGGCAGATCTCCGTGCAGCTTCTAGAACACGATGGGAGATGTTTTATGTGCTGGCAAAGTTTCTCCTGGTCAGAGAGAGTGGAGAAGCTTTTTGCTAAGATGTAGGCGAGAAGAGAGGCTAAAGACGAAGGTACGGTGCTCTGCAGAGCTAAGCACCGCTCCCGGACCTCTTTCGGCAGAAGGCGCACACCGCAGAGCACAGTGAGCGGAAGAATCGTCTTTGCGCGAAGAAGCAGCTTCTTCGTCTCCGGGAGCCGGAGAGAGCGGCAACTTCGCAAAGGTGATGAAACAAGCTGTACAACTCTGCGATTGTGTGCGCTGCATGACAACTGAGAGAAAACAGTACCTGACCACTCTCCTGCCTTTTCTATTCACATGAACATTCGATTGGAAGCTCTTTTGGACAACTTTCTTTCTCTTCTTGCAAAACACTCTGCAGACCTCCGTGCAGCCTCTAGAACACGATGGGAGATGTTTTTTGTGCTGGCACAGTTTCTCCTTGCCAGACAGAGTGGAAAAGCTTTTTGCTAAGATGTAGACGAGAAGAGAGGCTAAAGAGGAAGGTACGGTGCTCTGCAGAGCTAAGCACCGCTCCCGGACCTTTTTCGGCAGAAGGCGCACACCGCAGAGCACTGTGAGCGGCAGAATCGTCTTTGCGCGAAGAAGCAGCTTCTTCGTCTCCGGGAGCCGGAGAGAGCGGCAACTTCGCAAAGGTGATGAAACAAGCTGTACAACACTGCGATTGTGTGCGCAGCTTGCCAACTGAGAGAAAACAGTACCTGACCACTCTCCTGCCTTTTCTATTCACATGAACATTCGATTGCAAGCTGTTTTGGACAACTTTCTTTCTCTTCTTGCAAAACACTCGGCAGACCTCCGTGCAGCCTCTAGAACACGATGGGAGATGTTTTTTGTGCTGGCACAGTTTCTCCTTGCCAGACAGAGTGGAAAAGCTTTTTGCTAAGATGTAGACGAGAAGAGAGGCTAAAGACGAAGGTACGGTGCTCTGCAGAGCTAAGCACCGCTCCCGGGCGTCTTTCGGCAGAAGGCGCACACCGCAGAGCACTGTGAGCGGCAGAATCGTCTTTGCGCGAAGAAGCAGCTTCTTCGTCTCCGGGAGCCGGAGAGAGCGGCAACTTCGCAAAGGTGATGAAACAAGCTGTACAACACTGCGATTGTGTGCGCAGCTTGCCAACTGAGAGAAAACAGTACCTGACCACTCTCCTGCATTTTCTATTCACATGAACATTCGATTGCAAGCTGTTTTGGACAACTTTCTTTCTCTTCTTGCAAAACACTCGGCAGACCTGCGTGCAGCCTCTAGAACACGATGGGAGATGTTTTCTGTGCTGGCACAGTTTCTCCTTGCCAGACAGAGTGGAAAAGCTTTTTGCTAAGATGTAGACGAGAAGAGAGGCTAAAGACGAAGGTACGGTGCTCTGCAGAGCCAAGCACCGCTCCCGGGCGTCTTTCGGCAGAAGGCGCACACCGCAGAGCACTGTGAGCGGCAGAATCGTCTTTGCGCGAAGAAGCAGCTTCTTCGTCTCCAGGAGCCGAAGAGAGCGGCAACTTCGCAAAGGTGATGAAACAAGCTGTACAACACTGCGATTGTGTGCGCAGCTTGCCAAGTGAGAGAAAACAGTACCTGACCACTCTCCTGCCTTTTCTATTCACATGAACATTCGATTGCAAGCTTTTTTGGACAACTTTCTTTCTCTTCTTGCAAAACACTCGGCAGACCTCCGTGCAGCCTCTAGAACACGATGGGAGATGTTTTCTGTGCTGGCACAGTTTCTCCTTGCCAGACAGAGTGGAAAAGCTTTTTGCTAAGATGTAGACGAGAAGAGAGGCTAAAGAAGCAGGTAGAGTGCTCTGCAGAGCTAAGCACAGCTCCCGGACCTCTTTCGGCAGAAGGCGCACACCGCAGAGCACTGTGAGCGGCAGAATCGTCTTTGCGCGAAGAAGCAGCTTCTTCGTCTCCGGGAGCCGGAGAGAGCGGCAACTTCGCAAAGGTGATGAAACAAGCTGTACGACACTGCGATTGTGTGCGCAGCTTGCCAACTGAGAGAAAACAGTACCTGACCACTCTCCTGCCTTTTCTATTCACATGAACATTCGATTGCAAGCTGTTTTGGACAACTTTCTTTCTCTTCTTGCACAACACTCGGCAGACCTCCGTGCAGCCTCTAGAACACGATGGGAGATGTTTTTTGTGCTGGCACAGTTTCTCCTTGCCAGACAGAGTGGAAAAGCTTTTTGCTAAGATGTAGACGAGAAGAGAGGCTAAAGAAGCAGGTATGGTGCTCTGCAGAGCTAAGCACCGCTCCCGGGCCTCTTTCGGCAGAAGGCGCACACCGCAGAGCACTGTGAGCGGCAGAATCGTCTTTGCGCGAAGAAGCAGCTTCTTCGTCTCCGGGAGCCGGAGAGAGCGGCAACTTCGCAAAGGTGATGAAACAAGCTGTACAACACTGCGATTGTGTGCGCAGCTTGCCAACTGAGAGAAAACAGTACCTGACCACTCTCCTGCCTTTTCTATTCACATGAACATTCGATTGCAAGCTGTTTTGGACAACTTTCTTTCTCTTCTTGCAAAACACTCGGCAGACCTCCGTGCAGCCTCTAGAACACGATGGGAGATGTTTTTTGTGCTGGCACAGTTTCTCCTTGCCAGACAGAGTGGAAAAGCTTTTTGCTAAGATGTAGACGAGAAGAGAGGCTAAAGACGAAGGTACGGTGCTCTGCAGAGCTAAGCACCGCTCCCGGACCTCTTTCGGCAGAAGGCGCACACCGCAGAGCACTGTGAGCGGCAGAATCGTCTTTGCGCGAAGAAGCAGCTTCTTCGTCTCCGGGAGCCGGAGAGAGCGGCAACTTCGCAAAGGTGATGAAACAAGCTGTACAACACTGCGATTGTGTGCGCAGCTTGCCAAGTGAGAGAAAACAGTACCTGACCACTCTGCTGGCTTTTCTATTCACATGAACATTCGATTGCAAGCTGTTTAGGACAACTTTCTTTCTCTTCTTGCAAAACACTCGGCAGACCTCCGTGCAGCCTCTAGAACACGATGGGAGATGTTTTCTGTGCTGGCACAGTTTCTCCTTGCCAGACAGAGTGGAAAAGCTTTTTGCTAAGATGTAGACGAGAAGAGAGGCTAAAGAAGCAGGTAGAGTGCTCTGCAGAGCTAAGCACAGCTCCCGGACCTCTTTCGGCAGAAGGCGCACACCGCAGAGCACTGTGAGCGGCAGAATCGTCTTTGCGCGAAGAAGCAGCTTCTTCGTCTCCGGGAGCCGGAGAGAGCGGCAGCTTCGCAAAGGTGATGAAACAAGCTGTACGACACTGCGATTGTGTGCGCAGCTTGCCAACTGAGAGAAAACAGTACCTGACCACTCTCCTGCCTTTTCTATTCACATGAACATCCGATTGCAAGCTGTTTTGGACAACTTTCTTTCTCTTCTTGCAAAACACTCGGCAGACCTGCGTGCAGCCTCTAGAACACGATGGGAGATGTTTTCTGTGCTGGCACAGTTTCTCCTTGCCAGACAGAGTGGAAAAGCTTTTTGCTAAGATGTAGACGAGAAGAGAGGCTAAAGACGAAGGTACGGTGCTCTGCAGAGCTAAGCACCGCTCCCGGGCCTCTTTCGGCAGAAGACACACACTGCAGAGCACAGTGAGCGGCAGAATCGTCTTTGCGCGAAGAAGCAGCTTCTTCGTCTCCGGGAGCCGGAGAGAGCGGCAACTTCGCAAAGGTGATGAAACAAGCCGTACAACACTGCGATTGTGTGCGCAGCTTGCCAACTGAGAGAAAACAGTACCTGACCACTCTCCTGCCTTTTCTATTCACATGAACATTCGATTGCAAGCTGTTTTGGACAACTTTCTTTCTCTTCTTGCAAAACACTCGGCAGACCTCCGTGCAGCCTCTAGAACACGATGGGAGATGTTTTCTGTGCTGGTAAAGTTTCTCCTTGCCAGACAGAGTGGAAAAGCTTTTTGCTAAGATGTAGACGAGAAGAGAGGCTAAAGACGAAGGTACGGTGCTCTGCAGAGCAAAGCACCGCTCCCGGACCTCTTTCGGCAGAAGGTGCACACCGCAGAGCACTGTGAGCGGCAGAATCGCCTTTGCGCGAAGAAGCAGCTTCTTCGTCTCCGGGAGCCAGAGAGAGCGGCAACTTCGCAAAGGTGATGAAACAAGCTGTACAACACTGCGATTGTGTGCGCAGCTTGCCAACTGAGAGAAAACAGTACCTGACCACTCTCCTGCCTTTTCTATTCACATGAACATTCGATTGGAAGCTGTTTTGGACAACTTTCTTTCTCTTCTTGCAAAACACTCTGCAGACCTCCGTGCAGCCTCTAGAACACGATGGGAGATGTTTTCTGTGCTGGCACAGTTTCTCCTTGCCAGACAGAGTTGAAAAGCTTTTTGCTAAGATGTAGACGAGAAGAGAGGCTAAAGACGAAGGTACGGTGCTCTGCAGAGCTAAGCACCGCTCCCGGACCTCTTTCGGCAGAAGGCGCACACCGCAGAGCACTGTGAGCGGCAGAATCACCTTTGCGCGAAGAAGCAGCTTCTTCGTCTCCGGGAGCCGGAGAGAGCGGCAACTTCGCAAAGGTGATGAAACAAGCTGTACAACACTGCGATTGTGTGCGCAGCTTGCCAACTGAGAGAAAACAGTACCTGACAACTCTCCTGCCTTTTGTAATCACATGAACATTCGATTGCAAGCTGTTTTGGACAACTTTCTTTCTCTTCTTGCAAAACACTCGGCAGACCTGCGTGCAGCCTCTAGAACACGATGGGAGATGTTTTCTGTGCTGGCACAGTTTCTCCTTGCCAGACAGAGTGGAAAAGCTTTTTGCTAAGATGTAGACGAGAAGAGAGGCTAAAGAAGCAGGTATGGTGCTCGGCAGAGCTAAGCACCGCTCCCGGGCCTCTTTCGGCAGAAGGCGCACAACGCAGAGCACTGTGAGCGGCAGAATCGCCTTTGCGCGAAGAAGCAGCTTCTTCGTCTCCGGGAGCCGGAGAGAGCGGCAACTTCGCAAAGGTGATGAAACAAGCTGTACAACACTGCGATTGTGTGCGCAGCTTGCCAACTGAGAGAAAACAGTACCTGACCACTCTGCTGCCTTTTCTATTCACATGAACATTCGATTGCAAGCTGTTTTGGACAACTTTCTTTCTCTTCTTGCAAAACACTCTGCAGACCTCCGTGCAGCCTCTAGAACACGATGGGAGATGTTTTCTGTGCTGGCACAGTTTCTCCTTGCCAGACAGAGTGGAAAAGCTTTTTGCTAAGATGTAGACGAGAAGAGAGGCTAAAGACGAAGGTACGGTGCTCTGAAGAGCTAAGCACCGCTCCCGGACCTCTTTCGGCAGAAGGCGCACACCGCAGAGCACTGTGAGCGGCAGAATCACCTTTGCGCGAAGAAGCAGCTTCTTCGTCTCCGGGAGCCGGAGAGAGCGGCAACTTCGCAAAGGTGATGAAACAAGCTGTACAACACTGCGATTGTGTGCGCAGCTTGCCAACTGAGAGAAAACAGTACCTGACCACTCTGCTGCCTTTTCTATTCACATGAACATTCGATTCCAAGCTGTTGTGGACAACTTTCTTTCTCTTCTTGCAAAACACTCGGCAGACCTGCGTGCAGCCTCTAGAACACGATGGGAGATGTTTTCTGTGCTGGCACAGTTTCTCCTTGCCAGACAGAGTGGAAAAGCTTTTTGCTAAGATGTAGACGAGAAGAGAGGCTAAAGAAGCAGGTAGAGTGCTCTGCAGAGCTAAGCACAGCTCCCGGACCTCTTTCGGCAGAAGGCGCACACCGCAGAGCACTGTGAGCGTCAGAATCGTCTTTGCGCGAAGAAGCAGCTTCTTCGTCTCCTGGAGCCGGAGAGAGCGGCAACTTCGCAAAGGTGATGAAACAAGCTGTACAACACTGCGATTGTGTGCGCAGCTTGCCAACTGAGAGAAAACAGTACCTGACCACTCTCCTGCCTTTTCTATTCACATGAACATTCGATTGCAAGCTGTTTTGGACAACTTTCTTTCTCTTCTTGCAAAACACTCGGCAGACCTGCGTGCAGCCTCTAGAACACGATGGGAGATGTTTTCTGTGCTGGCACAGTTTCTCCTTGCCAGACAGAGTGGAAAAGCTTTTTGCTAAGATGTAGACGAGAAGAGAGGCTAAAGACGAAGGTACGGTGCTCTGCAGAGCTAAGCACCGCTCCCGGACCACTTTCGGCAGAAGGCGCACACCGCAGAGCACTGTGAGCGGCAGAATCGTCTTTGCGCGAAGAAGCAGCTTCTTCGTCTCCGGGAGCCGGAGAGAGCGGCAACTTCGCAAAGGTGATGAAACAAGCTGTACAACACTGCGATTGTGTGCGCAGCTTGCCAACTGAGAGAAAACAGTACCTGACCACTCTCCTGCCTTTTCTATTCACATGAACATTCGATTGCAAGCTGTTTTGGACAACTTTCTTTCTCTTCTTGCAAAACACTCGGCAGATCTCCGTGCAGCTTCTAGAACACGATGGGAGATGTTTTATGTGCTGGCAAAGTTTCTCCTGGTCAGAGAGAGTGGAAAAGATTTTTGCTAAGATGTAGACGAGAAGAGAGGCTAAAGACGAAGGTACGGTGCTCTGCAGAGCTAAGCACCGCTCCCGGACCTCTTTCGGCAGAAGGCGCACACCGCAGAGCACAGTGAGCGGAAGAATCGTCTTTGCGCGAAGAAGCAGCTTCTTCGTCTCCGGGAGCCGGAGAGAGCGGCAACTTCGCAAAGGTGATGAAACAAGCTGTACAACACTGCGATTGTGTGCGCTGCATGACAACTGAGAGAAAACAGTACCTGACCACTCTCCTGCCTTTTCTATTCACATGAACATTCGATTGGAAGCTCTTTTGGACAACTTTCTTTCTCTTCTTGCAAAACACTCTGCAGACCTCCGTGCAGCCTCTAGAACACGATGGGAGATGTTTTTTGTGCTGGCACAGTTTCTCCTTGCCAGACAGAGTGGAAAAGCTTTTTGCTAAGATGTAGACGAGAAGAGAGGCTAAAGACGAAGGTACGGTGCTCTGCAGAGCTAAGCACCGCTCCCGGACCTTTTTCGGCAGAAGGCGCACACCGCAGAGCACTGTGAGCGGCAGAATCGTCTTTGCGCGAAGAAGCAGCTTCTTCGTCTCCGGGAGCCGGAGAGAGCGGCAACTTCGCAAAGGTGATGAAACAAGCTGTACAACACTGCGATTGTGTGCGCAGCTTGCCAACTGAGAGAAAACAGTACCTGACCACTCTCCTGCCTTTTCTATTCACATGAACATTCGATTGCAAGCTGTTTTGGACAACTTTCTTTCTCTTCTTGCAAAACACTCGGCAGACCTCCGTGCAGCCTCTAGAACACGATGGGAGATGTTTTTTGTGCTGGCACAGTTTCTCCTTGCCAGACAGAGTGGAAAAGCTTTTTGCTAAGATGTAGACGAGAAGAGAGGCTAAAGACGAAGGTACGGTGCTCTGCAGAGCTAAGCACCGCTCCCGGGTGTCTTTCGGCAGAAGGCGCACACCGCAGAGCACTGTGAGCGGCAGAATCGTCTTTGCGCGAAGAAGCAGCTTCTTCGTCTCCGGGAGCCGGAGAGAGCGGCAACTTCGCAAAGGTGATGAAACAAGCTGTACAACACTGCGATTGTGTGCGCAGCTTGCCAACTGAGAGAAAACAGTACCTGACCACTCTCCTGCATTTTCTATTCACATGAACATTCGATTGCAAGCTGTTTTGGACAACTTTCTTTCTCTTCTTGCAAAACACTCGGCAGACCTGCGTGCAGCCTCTAGAACACGATGGGAGATGTTTTCTGTGCTGGCACAGTTTCTCCTTGCCAGACAGAGTGGAAAAGCTTTTTGCTAAGATGTAGACGAGAAGAGAGGCTAAAGACGAAGGTACGGTGCTCTGCAGAGCCAAGCACCGCTCCCGGGCGTCTTTCGGCAGAAGGCGCACACCGCAGAGCACTGTGAGCGGCAGAATCGTCTTTGCGCGAAGAAGCAGCTTCTTCGTCTCCGGGAGCCGGAGAGAGCGGCAACTTCGCAAAGGTGATGAAACAAGCTGTACAACACTGCGATTGTGTGCGCAGCTTGCCAAGTGAGAGAAAACAGTACCTGACCAATCTCCTGCCTTTTCTATTCACATGAACATTCGATTGCAAGCTTTTTTGGACAACTTTCTTTCTCTTCTTGCAAAACACTCGGCAGACCTCCGTGCAGCCTCTAGAACACGATGGGAGATGTTTTCTGTGCTGGCACAGTTTCTCCTTGCCAGACAGAGTGGAAAAGCTTTTTGCTAAGATGTAGACGAGAAGAGAGGCTAAAGAAGCAGGTAGAGTGCTCTGCAGAGCTAAGCACAGCTCCCGGACCTCTTTCGGCAGAAGGCGCACACCGCAGAGCACTGTGAGCGGCAGAATCGTCTTTGCGCGAAGAAGCAGCTTCTTCGTCTCCGGGAGCCGGAGAGAGCGGCAGCTTCGCAAAGGTGATGAAACAAGCTGTACGACACTGCGATTGTGTGCGCAGCTTGCCAACTGAGAGAAAACAGTACCTGACCACTCTCCTGCCTTTTCTATTCACATGAACATTCGATTGCAAGCTGTTTTGGACAACTTTCTTTCTCTTCTTGCACAACACTCGGCAGACCTCCGTGCAGCCTCTAGAACACGATGGGAGATGTTTTTTGTGCTGGCACAGTTTCTCCTTGCCAGACAGAGTGGAAAAGCTTTTTGCTAAGATGTAGACGAGAAGAGAGGCTAAAGAAGCAGGTATGGTGCTCTGCAGAGCTAAGCACCGCTCCCGGGCCTCTTTCGGCAGAAGGCGCACACCGCAGAGCACTGTGAGCGGCAGAATCGTCTTTGCGCGAAGAAGCAGCTTCTTCGTCTCCGGGAGCCGGAGAGAGCGGCAACTTCGCAAAGGTGATGAAACAAGCTGTACAACACTGCGATTGTGTGCGCAGCTTGCCAACTGAGAGAAAACAGTACCTGACCACTCTCCTGCCTTTTCTATTCACATGAACATTCGATTGCAAGCTGTTTTGGACAACTTTCTTTCTCTTCTTGCAAAACACTCGGCAGACCTCCGTGCAGCCTCTAGAACACGATGGGAGATGTTTTTTGTGCTGGCACAGTTTCTCCTTGCCAGACAGAGTGGAAAAGCTTTTTGCTAAGATGTAGACGAGAAGAGAGGCTAAAGACGAAGGTACGGTGCTCTGCAGAGCTAAGCACCGCTCCCGGACCTCTTTCGGCAGAAGGCGCACACCGCAGAGCACTGTGAGCGGCAGAATCGCCTTTGCGCGAAGAAGCAGCTTCTTCGTCTCCGGGAGCCGGAGAGAGCGGCAACTTCGCAAAGGTGATGAAACAAGCTGTACGACACTGCGATTGTGTGCGCAGCTTGCCAACTGAGAGAAAACAGTACCTGACCACTCTCCTGCCTTTTCTATTCACATGAACATTCGATTGCAAGCTGTTTTGGACAACTTTCTTTCTCTTCTTGCAAAACACTCGGCAGACCTCCGTGCAGCCTCTAGAACACGATGGGAGATGTTTTCTGTGCTGGCACAGTTTCTCCTTGCCAGACAGAGTGGAAAAGCTTTTTGCTAAGATGTAGACGAGAAGAGAGGCTAAAGAAGCAGGTATGGTGCTCGGCAGAGCTAAGCACAACTCCCGGGCCTCTTTCGGCAGAAGACACACAGTGCAGAGCACAGTGAGCGGCAGAATCGTCTTTGCGCGAGAAGCAGCTTCTTCGTCTCCGGGAGCCGGAGAGAGCGGCAACTTCGCAAAGGTGATGAAACAAGCTGTACAACACTGCGATTGTGTGCGCAGCTTGCCAACTGAGAGAAAACAGTACCTGACCACTCTCCTGCCTTTTCTATTCACATGAACATTCGATTGCAAGCTGTTTAGGACAACTTTCTTTCTCTTCTTGCAAAACACTCGGCAGACCTCCGTGCAGCCTCTAAAACACGATGGGAGATGTTTTTTGTGCAGGCACAGTTTCTCCTTGCCAGACAGAGTGGAAAAGCTTTTTGCTAAGATGTAGACGAGAAGAGAGGCTAAAGACGAAGGTACGGTGCTCTGCAGAGCTAAGCACCGCTCCCGGACCTCTTTCGGCAGAAGGCGCACACCGCAGAGCACTGTGAGCGGCAGAATCGTCTTTGCGCGAAGAAGCAGCTTCTTCGTCTCCGGGAGCCGGAGAGAGCGGCAACTTCGCAAAGGTGATGAAACAAGCTGTACAACACTGCGATTGTGTGCGCAGCTTGCCAAGTGAGAGAAAACAGTACCTGACCACTCTGCTGGCTTTTCTATTCACATGAACATTCGATTGCAAGCTGTTTTGGACAACTTTCTTTCTCTTCTTGCAAAACACTCTGCAGACCTGCGTGCACCCTCTAGAACACGATGGGAGATGTTTTCTGTGCTGGCACAGTTTCTCCTTGCCAGACAGAGTGGAAAAGCTTTTTGCTAAGATGTAGACCAGAAGAGAGGCTAAAGACGAAGGTACGGTGCTCTGCAGAGCCAAGCACCGCTCCCGGGCGTCTTTCGGCAGAAGGCGCACACCGCAGAGCACTGTGAGCGGCAGAATCGTCTTTGCGCGAAGAAGCAGCTTCTTCGTCTCCGGGAGCCGGAGAGAGCGGCAGCTTCGCAAAGGTGATGAAACAAGCTGTACGACACTGCGATTGTGTGCGCAGCTTGCCAACTGAGAGAAAACAGTACCTGACCACTCTCCTGCCTTTTCTATTCACATGAACATTCGATTGCAAGCTGTTTTGGACAACTTTCTTTCTCTTCTTGCAAAACACTCGGCAGACCTGCGTGCAGCCTCTAGAACACGATGGGAGATGTTTTCTGTGCTGGCACAGTTTCTCCTTGCCAGACAGAGTGGAAAAGCTTTTTGCTAAGATGTAGACGAGAAGAGAGGCTAAAGAAGCAGGTATGGTGCTCGGCAGAGCTAAGCACCGCTCCCGGGCCTCTTTCGGCAGAAGACACACACTGCAGAGCACAGTGAGCGGCAGAATCGTCTTTGCGCGAAGAAGCAGCTTCTTCGTCTCCGGGAGCCGGAGAGAGCGGCAACTTCGCAAAGGTGATGAAACAAGCTGTACAACACTGCGATTGTGTGCGCAGCTTGCCAACTGAGAGAAAACAGTACCTGACCACTCTCCTGCCTTTTCTATTCACATGAACATTCGATTGGAAGCTGTTTTGGACAACTTTCTTTCTCTTCTTGCAAAACACTCGGCAGACCTCCGTGCAGCCTCTAGAACACGATGGGAGATGTTTTCTGTGCTGGTAAAGTTTCTCCTTGCCAGACAGAGTGGAAAAGCTTTTTGCTAAGATGTAGACCAGAAGAGAGGCTAAAGACGAAGGTACGGTGGTCTGCAGAGCAAAGCACCGCTCCCGGACCTCTTTCGGCAGAAGGCGCACACCGCAGAGCACTGTGAGCGGCAGAATCGCCTTTGCGCGAAGAAGCAGCTTCTTCGTCTCCGGGAGCCGGAGAGAGCGGCAACTTCGCAAAGGTGATGAAACAAGCTGTACGACACTGCGATTGTGTGCGCAGCTTGCCAACTGAGAGAAAACAGTACCTGACCACTCTCCTGCCTTTTGTAATCACATGAACATTCGATTGCAAGCTGTTTTGGACAACTTTCTTTCTCTTCTTGCAAAACACTCGGCAGACCTGCGTGCAGCCTCTAGAACACGATGGGAGATGTTTTCTGTGCTGGCACAGTTTCTCCTTGCCAGACAGAGTGGAAAAGCTTTTTGCTAAGATGTAGACGAGAAGAGAGGCTAAAGAAGCAGGTAGAGTGCTCTGCAGAGCTAAGCACAGCTCCCGGACCTCTTTCGGCAGAAGGCGCACACCGCAGAGCACTGTGAGCGGCAGAATCGTCTTTGCGCGAAGAAGCAGCTTCTTCGTCTCCGGGAGCCGGAGAGAGCGGCAGCTTCGCAAAGGTGATGAAACAAGCTGTACGACACTGCGATTGTGTGCGCAGCTTGCCAACTGAGAGAAAACAGTACCTGACCACTCTGCTGCCTTTTCTATTCACATGAACATTCGATTGCAAGCTGTTTTGGACAACTTTCTTTCTCTTCTTGCACAACACTCGGCAGACCTCCGTGCAGCCTCTAGAACACGATGGGAGATGTTTTTTCTGCTGGCACAGTTTCTCCTTGCCAGACAGAGTGGAAAAGCTTTTTGCTAAGATGTAGACGAGAAGAGAGGCTAAAGAAGCAGGTATGGTGCTCTGCAGAGCTAAGCACCGCTCCCGGGCCTCTTTCGGCAGAAGGCGCACACCGCAGAGCACTGTGAGCGGCAGAATCGTCTTTGCGCGAAGAAGCAGCTTCTTCGTCTCCGGGAGCCGGAGAGAGCGGCAACTTCGCAAAGGTGATGAAACAAGCTGTACAACACTGCGATTGTGTGCGCAGCTTGCCAACTGAGAGAAAACAGTACCTGACCACTCTCCTGCCTTTTCTATTCACATGAACATTCGATTGCAAGCTGTTTTGGACAACTTTCTTTCTCTTCTTGCAAAACACTCGGCACACTTCCGTGCAGCCTCTAGAACACAATGGGAGATGTTTTTTGTGCTGGCACAGTTTCTCCTTGCCAGACAGAGTGGAAAAGCTTTTTGCTAAGATGTAGACGAGAAGAGAGGCTAAAGACGAAGGTACGGTGCTCTGCAGAGCTAAGCACCGCTCCCGGACCTCTTTCGGCAGAAGGCGCACACCGCAGAGCACTGTGAGCGGCAGAATCGCCTTTGCGCGAAGAAGCAGCTTCTTCGTCTCCGGGAGCCGGAGAGAGCGGCAACTTCGCAAAGGTGATGAAACAAGCTGTACGACACTGCGATTGTGTGCGCAGCTTGCCAACTGAGAGAAAACAGTACCTGACCACTCTCCTGCCTTTTCTATTCACATGAACATTCGATTGCAAGCTGTTTTGGACAACTTTCTTTCTCTTCTTGCAAAACACTCGGCAGACCTCCGTGCAGCCTCTAGAACACGATGGGAGATGTTTTCTGTGCTGGCACAGTTTCTCCTTGCCAGACAGAGTGGAAAAGCTTTTTGCTAAGATGTAGACGAGAAGAGAGGCTAAAGAAGCAGGTATGGTGCTCGGCAGAGCTAAGCACAACTCCCGGACCTCTTTCGGCAGAAGACACACAGTGCAGAGCACAGTGAGCGGCAGAATCGTCTTTGCGCGAGAAGCAGCTTCTTCGTCTCCGGGAGCCGGAGAGAGCGGCAACTTCGCAAAGGTGATGAAACAAGCTGTACAACACTGCGATTGTGTGCGCAGCTTGCCAACTGAGAGAAAACAGTACCTGACCACTCTCCTGCCTTTTCTATTCACATGAACATTCGATTGCAAGCTGTTTAGGACAACTTTCTTTCTCTTCTTGCAAAACACTCGGCAGACCTCCGTGCAGCCTCTAAAACACGATGGGAGATGTTTTTTGTGCAGGCACAGTTTCTCCTTGCCAGACAGAGTGGAAAAGCTTTTTGCTAAGATGTAGACGAGAAGAGAGGCTAAAGACGAAGGTACGGTGCTCTGCAGAGCTAAGCACCGCTCCCGGACCTCTTTCGGCAGAAGGCGCACACCGCAGAGCACTGTGAGCGGCAGAATCGTCTTTGCGCGAAGAAGCAGCTTCTTCGTCTCCGGGAGCCGGAGAGAGCGGCAACTTCGCAAAGGTGATGAAACAAGCTGTACAACACTGCGATTGTGTGCGCAGCTTGCCAAGTGAGAGAAAACAGTACCTGACCACTCTCCTGCCTTTTCTATTCACATGAACATTCGATTGCAAGCTGTTTTGGACAACTTTCTTTCTCTTCTTGCAAAACACTCTGCAGACATGCGTGCACCCTCTAGAACACGATGGGAGATGTTTTCTGTGCTGGCACAGTTTCTCCTTGCCAGACAGAGTGGAAAAGATTTTGCTAAGATGTAGACCAGAAGAGAGGCTAAAGACGAAGGTACGGTGCTCTGCAGAGCCAAGCACCGCTCCCGGGCGTCTTTCGGCAGAAAGCGCACACCGCAGAGCACTGTGAGCGGCAGAATCGTCTTTGCGCGAAGAAGCAGTTTCTTCGTCTCCGGGAGCCGGAGAGAGCGGCAACTTCGCAAAGGTGATGAAACAAGCTGTACAACACTGCGATTGTGTGCGCAGCTTGCCAACTGAGAGAAAACAGTACCTGACCACTCTCCTGCCTTTTCTATTCACATGAACATTCGATTGCAAGCTGTTTAGGACAACTTTCTTTCTCTTCTTGCAAAACACTCGGCAGACCTCCGTGCAGCCTCTAGAACACGATGGGAGATGTTTTCTGTGCTGGCACAGTTTCTCCTTGCCAGACAGAGTGGAAAAGCTTTTTGCTAAGATGTAGACGAGAAGAGAGGCTAAAGAAGCAGGTAGAGTGCTCTGCAGAGCTAAGCACAGCTCCCGGACCTCTTTCGGCAGAAGGCGCACACCGCAGAGCACTGTGAGCGGCAGAATCGTCTTTGCGCGAAGAAGCAGCTTCTTCGTCTCCGGGAGCCGGAGAGAGCGGCAGCTTCGCAAAGGTGATGAAACAAGCTGTACGACACTGCGATTGTGTGCGCAGCTTGCCAACTGAGAGAAAACAGTACCTGACCACTCTCCTGCCTTTTCTATTCACATGAACATTCGATTGCAAGCTGTTTTGGACAACTTCCTTTCTCTTCTTGCAAAACACTCGGCAGACCTGCGTGCAGCCTCTAGAACACGATGGGAGATGTTTTCTGTGCTGGCACAGTTTCTCCTTGCCAGACAGAGTGGAAAAGCTTTTTGCTAAGATGTAGACGAGAAGAGAGGCTAAAGAAGCAGGTATGGTGCTCGGCAGAGCTAAGCACCGCTCCCGGGCCTCTTTCGGCAGAAGACACACACTGCAGAGCACAGTGAGCGGCAGAATCGTCTTTGCGCGAAGAAGCAGCTTCTTCGTCTCCGGGAGCCGGAGAGAGCGGCAACTTCGCAAAGGTGATGAAACAAGCCGTACAACACTGCGATTGTGTGCGCAGCTTGCCAACTGAGAGAAAACAGTACCTGACCACTCTCCTGCCTTTTCTATTCACATGAACATTCGATTGCAAGCTGTTTTGGACAACTTTCTTTCTCTTCTTGCAAAACACTCGGCAGACCTCCGTGCAGCCTCTAGAACACGATGGGAGATGTTTTCTGTGCTGGTAAAGTTTCTCCTTGCCAGACAGAGTGGAAAAGCTTTTTGCTAAGATGTAGACCAGAAGAGAGGCTAAAGACGAAGGTACGGTGGTCTGCAGAGCAAAGCACCGCTCCCGGACCTCTTTCGGCAGAAGGCGCACACCGCAGAGCACTGTGAGCGGCAGAATCGCCTTTGCGCGAAGAAGCAGCTTCTTCGTCTCCGGGAGCCGGAGAGAGCGGCAACTTCGCAAAGGTGATGAAACAAGCTGTACAACACTGCGATTGTGTGCGCAGCTTGCCAACTGAGAGAAAACAGTACCTGACCACTCTCCTGCCTTTTCTATTCACATGAACATTCGATTGGAAGCTGTTTTGGACAACTTTCTTTCTCTTCTTGCAAAACACTCTGCAGACCTCCGTGCAGCCTCTAGAACACGATGGGAGATGTTTTCTGTGCTGGCACAGTTTCTCCTTGCCAGACAGAGTTGAAAAGCTTTTTGCTAAGATGTAGACGAGAAGAGAGGCTAAAGACGAAGGTACGGTGCTCTGCAGAGCTAAGCACCGCTCCCGGACCTCTTTCGGCAGAAGGCGCACACCGCAGAGCACTGTGAGCGGCAGAATCACCTTTGCGCGAAGAAGCAGCTTCTTCGTCTCCGGGAGCCGGAGAGAGCGGCAACTTCGCAAAGGTGATGAAACAAGCTGTACAACACTGCGATTGTGTGCGCAGCTTGCCAACTGAGAGAAAACAGTACCTGACAACTCTCCTGCCTTTTGTAATCACATGAACATTCGATTGCAAGCTGTTTTGGACAACTTTCTTTCTCTTCTTGCAAAACACTCGGCAGACCTGCGTGCAGCCTCTAGAACACGATGGGAGATGTTTTCTGTGCTGGCACAGTTTCTCCTTGCCAGACAGAGTGGAAAAGCTTTTTGCTAAGATGTAGACGAGAAGAGAGGCTTAAGAAGCAGGTAGAGTGCTCTGCAGAGCTAAGCACAGCTCCCGGACCTCTTTCGGCAGAAGGCGCACACCGCAGAGCACTGTGAGCGGCAGAATCGTCTTTGCGCGAAGAAGCAGCTTCTTCGTCTCCGGGAGCCGGAGAGAGCGGCAGCTTCGCAAAGGTGATGAAACAAGCTGTACGACACTGCGATTGTGTGCGCAGCTTGCCAACTGAGAGAAAACAGTACCTGACCACTCTGCTGCCTTTTCTATTCACATGAATATTCGATTGCAAGCTGTTTTGGACAACTTTCTTTCTCTTCTTGCAAAACACTCGGCAGACCTCCGTGCAGCCTCTAGAACACGATGGGAGATGTTTTTTGTGCTGGCACAGTTTCTCCTTGCCAGACAGAGTGGAAAAGTTTTTGCTAAGATGTAGACGAGAAGAGAGGCTAAAGAAGCAGGTATGGTGCTCTGCAGAGCTAAGCACCGCTCCCGGGCCTCTTTCGGCAGAAGGCGCACACCGCAGAGCACTGTGAGCGGCAGAATCGCCTTTGCGCGAAGAAGCAGCTTCTTCGTCTCCGGGAGCCGGAGAGAGCGGCAGCTTCGCAAAGGTGATGAAACAAGCTGTACAACACTGCGATTGTGTGCGCAGCTTGCCAACTGAGAGAAAACAGTACCTGACCACTCTCCTGCCTTTTGTAATCACATGAACATTCGATTGCAAGCTGTTTTGGACAACTTTCTTTCTCTTCTTGCAAAACACTCGGCAGACCTCCGTGCAGCCTCTAGAACACGATGGGAGATGTTTTCTGTGCTGGCACAGTTTCTCCTTGCCAGACAGAGTGGAAAAGCTTTTTGCTAAGATGTAGACGAGAAGAGAGGCTAAAGAAGCTGGTAGAGTGCTCTGCAGAGCTAAGCACAGCTCCCGGGCCTCTTTCGGCAGAAGACACACACTGCAGAGCACAGTGAGCGGCAGAATCGTCTTTGCGCGAAGAAGCAGCTTCTTCGTCTCCGGGAGCCGGAGAGAGCGGCAACTTCGCAAAGGTGATGAAACAAGCCGTACAACACTGCGATTTTGTGCGCAGCTTGCCAACTGAGAGAAAACAGTACCTGACCACTCTCCTGCCTTTTCTATTCACATGAACATTCGATTGCAAGCTGTTTTGGACAACTTTCTTTCTCTTCTTGCAAAACACTCGGCAGACCTCCGTGCAGCCTCTAGAACACGATGGGAGATGTTTTCTGTGCTGGTAAAGTTTCTCCTTGCCAGACAGAGTGGAAAAGCTTTTTGCTAAGATGTAGACGAGAAGAGAGGCTAAAGACGAAGGTACGGTGCTCTGCAGAGCAAAGCACCGCTCCCGGACCTCTTTCGGCAGAAGGCGCACACCGCAGAGCACTGTGAGCGGCAGAATCGCCTTTGCGCGAAGAAGCAGCTTCTTCGTCTCCGGGAGCCGGAGAGAGCGGCAACTTCGCAAAGGTGATGAAACAAGCTGTACAACACTGCGATTGTGTGCGCAGCTTGCCAACTGAGAGAAAACAGTACCTGACCACTCTCCTGCCTTTTCTATTCACATGAACATTCGATTGGAAGCTGTTTTGGACAACTTTCTTTCTCTTCTTGCAAAACACTCTGCAGACCTCCGTGCAGCCTCTAGAACACGATGGGAGATGTTTTTTGTGCAGGCACAGTTTCTCCTTGCCAGACAGAGTGGAAAAGCTTTTTGCTAAGATGTAGACGAGAAGAGAGGCTAAAGACGAAGGTACGGTGCTCTGCAGAGCTAAGCACCGCTCCCGGGCCTCTTTCGGCAGAAGGCGCACACCGCAGAGCACTGTGAGCGGCAGAATCGTCTTTGCGCGAAGAAGCAGCTTCTTCGTCTCCGGGAGCCGGAGAGAGCGGCAACTTCGCAAAGGTGATGAAACAAGCTGTACAACACTGCGATTGTGTGCGCAGCTTGCCAACTGAGAGAAAACAGTACCTTACCACTCTCCTGCCTTTTCTATTCACATGAACATTCGATTGCAAGCTGTTTTGGACAACTTTCTTTCTCTTCTTGCAAAACACTCGGCAGACCTCCGTGCAGCCTCTAGAACACGATGGGAGATGTTTTCTGTGCTGGCACAGTTTCTCCTTGCCAGACAGAGTGGAAAAGCTTTTTGCTAAGATGTAGACGAGAAGAGAGGCTAAAGAAGCAGGTATGGTGCTCTGCAGAGCTAAGCACCGTTCCCGGGCCTCTTTCGGCAGAAGGCGCACACCGCAGAGCACTGTGAGCGGCAGAATCGTCTTTGCGCGAAGAAGCAGCTTCTTCGTCTCCGGGAGCCGGAGAGAGCGGCAACTTCGCAAAGGTGATGAAACAAGCTGTACGACACTGCGATTGTGTGCGCAGCTTGCCAACTGAGAGAAAACAGTACCTGACCACTCTCCTGCCTTTTCTATTCACATGAACATTCGATTGGAAGCTGTTTTGGACAACTTTCTTTCTCTTCTTGCAAAACACTCGGCAGACCTGCGTGCAGCCTCTAGAACACGATGGGAAATGTTTTCTGTGCTGGCACAGTTTCTCCTTGCCAGACAGAGTGGAAAAGCTTTTTGCTAAGATGTAGACGAGAAGAGAGGCTAAAGACGAAGGTACGGTGCTCTGCAGAGCTAAGCACCGCTCCCGGACCTCTTTCGGCAGAAGGCGCACACCGCAGAGCACTGTGAGCGGCAGAATCACCTTTGCGCGAAGAAGCAGCTTCTTCGTCTCCGGGAGGCGGAGAGAGCGGCAACTTCGCAAAGGTGATGAAACAAGCTGTACAACACTGCGATTGTGTGCGCAGCTTGCCAACTGAGAGAAAACAGTACCTGACCACTCTCCTGCCTTTTGTAATCACATGAACATTCGATTGCAAGCTGTTTTGGACAACTTTCTTTCTCTTCTTGCAAAACACTCGGCAGACCTCCGTGCAGCCTCTAGAACACGATGGGAGATGTTTTCTGTGCTGGCACAGTTTCTCCTTGCCAGACAGAGTGGAAAAGCTTTTTGCTAAGATGTAGACGAGAAGAGAGGCTAAAGAAGCAGGTATGGTGCTCGGCAGAGCTAAGCACAGCTCCCGGGCCTTTTTCGGCAGAAGACACACACTGCAGAGCACAGTGAGCGGCAGAATCGTCTTTGCGCGAAGAAGCAGCTTCTTCGTCTCCGGGAGCCGGAGAGAGCGGCAACTTCGCAAAGGTGATGAAACAAGCTGTACAACACTGCGATTGTGTGCGCAGCTTGCCAACTGAGAGAAAACAGTACCTGACCACTCTCCTGCCTTTTCTAATCACATGAACATTCGATTGCAAGCTGTTTTGGACAACTTTCTTTCTCTTCTTGCAAAACACTCGGCAGACCTCCGTGCAGCCTCTAGAACACGATGGGAGATGTTTTCTGTGCTGGCACAGTTTCTCCTTGCCAGACAGAGTGGAAAAGCTTTTTGCTAAGATGTAGACCAGAAGAGAGGCTAAAGACGAAGGTACGGTGCTCTGCAGAGCTAAGCACCGCTCCCGGACCTCTTTCGGCAGAAGGCGCACACCGCAGAGCACTGTGAGCGGCAGAATCGCCTTTGCACGAAGAAGCAGCTTCTTCGTCTCCGGGAGCCGGAGAGAGCGGCAACTTCGCAAAGGTGATGAAACAAGCTGTACAACACTGCGATTGTGTGCGCAGCTTGCCAACTGAGAGAAAACAGTACCTGACCACTCTCCTGCCTTTTCTATTCACATGAACATTCGATTGCAAGCTGTTTTGGACAACTTTCTTTCTCTTCTTGCAAAACACTCTGCAGACCTCCGTGCAGCCTCTAGAACACGATGGGAGATGTTTTCTGTGCTGGCACAGTTTCTCCTTGCCAGACAGAGTTGAAAAGCTTTTTGCTAAGATGTAGACGAGAAGAGAGGCTAAAGACGAAGGTACGGTGCTCTGCAGAGCTAAGCACCGCTCCCGGACCTCTTTCGGCAGAAGGCGCACACCGCAGAGCACTGTGAGCGGCAGAATCACCTTTGCGCGAAGAAGCAGCTTCTTCGTCTCCGGGAGCCGGAGAGAGCGGCAACTTCGCAAAGGTGATGAAACAAGCTGTACAACACTGCGATTGTGTGCGCAGCTTGCCAACTGAGAGAAAACAGTACCTGACCACTCTCCTGCCTTTTGTAATCACATGAACATTCGATTGCAAGCTGTTTTGGACAACTTTCTTTCTCTTCTTGCAAAACACTCGGCAGACCTCCGTGCAGCCTCTAGAACACGATGGGAGATGTTTTCTGTGCTGGCACAGATTCTCCTTGCCAGACAGAGTGGAAAAGCTTTTTGCTAAGATGTAGACGAGAAGAGAGGCTAAAGAAGCAGGTATGGTGCTCGGCAGAGCTAAGCACCGCTCCCGGACCTCTTTCGGCAGAAGGCGCACACCGCAGAGCACTGTGAGCGGCAGAATCTTCTTTGCGCGAAGAAGCAGCTTCTTCGTCTCCGGCAGCCGGAGAGAGCGGCAACTTCGCAAAGGTGATGAAACAAGCTGTACAACACTGCGATTGTGTGCGCAGCTTGCCAACTGAGAGAAAACAGTACCTGACCACTCTCCTGCCTTTTCTATTCACATGAACATTCGATTGCAAGCTGTTTTGGACAACTTTCTTTCTCTTCTTGCAAAACACTCGGCAGACCTGCGTGCAGCCTCTAGAACACGATGGGAGATGTTTTCTGTGCTGGCACAGTTTCTCCTTGCCAGACAGAGTGGAAAAGCTTTTTGCTAAGATGTAGACGAGAAGAGAGGCTAAAGAAGCAGGTAGAGTGCTCTGCAGAGCTAAGCACAGCTCCCGGACCTCTTTCGGCAGAAGGCGCACACCGCAGAGCACTGTGAGCGGCAGAATCGTCTTTGCGCGAAGAAGCAGCTTCTTCGTCTCCGGGAGCCGGAGAGAGCGGCAGCTTCGCAAAGGTGATGAAACAAGCTGTACGACACTGCGATTGTGTGCGCAGCTTGCCAACTAAGAGAGAACAGAGTACCTGACCACTCTCCTGCCTTTTCTATTCACATGAACATTCGATTGCAAGCTGTTTTGGACAACTTTCTTTCTCTTCTTGCAAAACACTCGGCACACCTCCGTGCAGCCTCTAGAACACGATGGGAGATGTTTTTTGTGCTGGCACAGTTTCTCCTTGCCAGACAGAGTGGAAAAGCTTTTTGCTAAGATGTAGACGAGAAGAGAGGCTAAAGAAGCAGGTATGGTGCTCTGCAGAGCTAAGCACCGCTCCCGGGCCTCTTTCGGCAGAAGGCGCACACCGCAGAGCACTGTGAGCGGCAGAATCGTCTTTGCGCGAAGAAGCAGCTTCTTCGTCTCCGGGAGCCGGACAGAGCGGCAACTTCGCAAAGGTGATGAAACAAGTTTTACAACACTGCGATTGTGTGCGCAGCTTGCCAACTGAGAGAAAACAGTACCTGACCACTCTCCTGCCTTTTGTAATCACATGAACATTCGATTGCAAGCTGTTTTGGACAACTTTCTTTCTCTTCTTGCAAAACACTCGGCAGACCTCCGTGCAGCGTCTAGAACACGATGGGAGATGTTTTCTGTGCTGGCACAGTTTCTCCTTGCCAGACAGAGTGGAAAAGCTTTTTGCTAAGATGTAGACGAGAAGAGAGGCTAAAGAAGCAGGTATGGTGCTCGGCAGAGCTAAGCACAGCTCCCGGGCCTCTTTCGGCAGAAGACACACACTGCAGAGCACAGTGAGCGGCAGAATCGTCTTTGCGCGAAGAAGCAGCTTCTTCGTCTCCGGGAGCCGGAGAGAGCGGCAACTTCGCAAAGGTGATGAAACAAGCCGTACAACACTGCGATTGTGTGCGCAGCTTGCCAACTGAGAGAAAACAGTACCTGACCACTCTCCTGCCTTTTGTAATCACATGAACATCCGATTGCAAGCTGTTTTGGACAACTTTCTTTCTCTTCTTGCAAAACACTCGGCAGACCTCCGTGCAGCCTCTAGAACACGATGGGAGATGTTTTCTGTGCTGGCACATTTTCTCCTTGCCAGACAGAGTGGAAAAGCTTTTTGCTAAGATGTAGACGAGAAGAGAGGCTAAAGAAGCAGGTAGAGTGCTCTGCAGAGCTAAGCACAGCTCCCGGACCTCTTTCGGCAGAAGGCGCACATCGCAGAGCACTGTGAGCGGCAGAATCGTCTTTGCGCGAAGAAGCAGCTTCTTCGTCTCCGGGAGCCGGAGAGAGCGGCAACTTCGCAAAGGTGATGAAACAAGCTGTACAACACTGCGATTGTGTGCGCTGCTTGCCAACTGAGAGAAAACAGTACCTGACCACTCTCCTGCCTTTTCTATTCACATGAACATTCGATTGCAAGCTGTTTTGGACAACTTTCTTTCTCTTCTTGCAAAACACTCGGCAGACCTCCGTGCAGCGTCTAGAACACGATGGGAGATGTTTTTTGTGCTGGCACAGTTTCTCCTTGCCAGACAGAGTGGAAAAGCTTTTTGCTAAGATGTAGACCAGAAGAGACGCTAAAGACGAAGGTACGGTGCTCTGCAGAGCAAAGCACCGCTCCCGGACCACTTTCGGCAGAAGGCGCACACCGCAGAGCACTGTGAGCGGCAGAATCGTCTTTGCGCGAAGAAGCAGCTTCTTCGTCTCCGGGAGCCGGAGAGAGCGGCAACTTCGCAAAGGTGATGAAACAAGCTGTGCAACACTGCGATTGTGTGCGCAGCTTGCCAACTGAGAGAAAACAGTACCTGACCCTCTCCTGCCTTTTCTATTCACATGAACATTCGATTGCAAGCTGTTTTGGACAACTTTCTTTCTCTTCTTGCAAAACACTCGGCAGATCCCCGTGCAGCTTCTAGAACACGATTGGAGATGTTTTATGTACTGGCAAAGTTTCTCCTGGCCAGACAGAGTGGAAAAGGTTTTTGCTAAGATGTAGACGAGAAGAGAGGCTAAAGACGAAGGTACGGTGCTCTGCAGAGCTAAGCACCGCTCCCGGACCTCTTTCGGCAGAAGGCGCACACCGCAGAGCACAGTGAGCGGAAGAATCGTCTTTGCGCGAAGAAGCAGCTTCTTCGTCTCCGGGAGCCGGAGAGAGCGGCAGCTTCGCAAAGGTGATGAAACAAGCTGTACAACACTGCGATTGTGTGCGCAGCTTGCCAAGTGAGAGAAAACAGTACCTGACCACTCTCCTGCCTTTTGTAATCACATGAACATTCGATTGGAAGCTGTTTTGGACAACTTTCTTTCTCTTCTTGCAAAACACTCTGCAGACCTCCGTGCAGCCTCTAGAACACGATGGGAGATGTTTTCTGTGCAGGCACAGTTTCTCCTTGCCAGACAGAGTGGAAAAGCTTTTTGCTAAGATGTAGACGAGAAGAGAGGCTAAAGAAGCAGGTACGGTGCTCTGCAGAGCTAAGCACCGCTCCCGGACCTCTTTCGGCAGAAGGCGCACACCGCAGAGCACTGTGAGCGGCAGAATCGTCTTTGCGCGAAGAAGCAGCTTCTTCGTCTCCGGGAGCCGGAGAGAGCGACAACTTCGCAAAGGTGATGAAACAAGCTGTACAACACTGCGATTGTGTGCGCGGTATCACAACTCAGAGAAACAGTACCTGACCACTCTCCTGCCTTTTCTAATCACTTGAAGATTCGATTGCAAGCTGTTTTGGACAACTTTCTTTCTCTTCTTGCAAAACACTCGGCAGACCTCCGTGCAGCTTCTAGAACACGATGGGAGATGTTTTTTGTGCAGGCACAGTTTCTCCTTGCCAGACAGAGTGGAAAAGCTTTTTGCTAAGATGTAGACGAGAAGAGAGGCTAAAGACGAAGGTACGGTGCTCTGCAGAGCTAAGCACCGCTCCCGGGCGTCTTTCGGCAGAAAGCGCACACCGCAGAGCACTGTGAGCGGCAGAATCGTCTTTGCGCGAAGAAGCAGTTTCTTCGTCTCCGGGAGCCGGAGAGAGCGGCAACTTCGCAAAGGTGATGAAACAAGCTGTACAACACTGCGATTGTGTGCGCAGCTTGCCAAGTGAGAGAAAACAGTACCTGACCACTCTCCTGCCTTTTGTAATCACATGAAAATTCGATTGCAAGCTGTTTTGGACAACTTTCTTTCTCTTCTTGCAAAACACTCGGCAGACCTCCGTGCAGCCTCTAGAACACGATGGGAGATGTTTTCTGTGCTGGCACAGTTTCTCCTTGCCAGACAGAGTGGAAAAGTTCTTTGGACAAGTTGCTAAGATGTAGACGAGAAGAGAGGCTAAAGAAGCAGGTATGGCGCTCGGCAGAGCTAAGCACAGCTCCCGGGCCTCTTTCGGCAGAAGACGCACACTGCAGAGCACAGTGAGCGGCAGAATCGTCTTTGCACGAAGAAGCAGCTTCTACGTCTCCGGGAGCCGGAGAGAGCGGCAACTTCGCAAAGGTGATGAAACAAGCCGTACGACACTGCGATTGTGTGCGCAGCTGGCCAACTGAGAGAAAACAGTACCTGACCACTCTCCTGCATTTTCTATTCACATGAACATTCGATTGCAAGCTGTTTTGGACAACTTTCTTTCTCTTCTTGCAAAACACTCGGCAGACCTCCGTGCAGCCTCTAGAACACGATGGGAGATGTTTTCTGTGCTGGCACAGTTTCTCCTTGCCAGACAGAGTGGAAAAGCTTTTTGCTAAGATGTAGACGAGAAGAGAGGCTAAAGACGAAGGTACGGTGCTCTGCAGAGCAAAGCACCGCTCCCGGACCACTTTCGGCAGAAGGCGCACACCGCAGAGCACTGTGAGCGGCAGAATCGTCTTTGCGCAAAGAAGCAGCTTCTTCGTCTCCGGGAGCCGGAGAGAGCGGCAACTTCCCAAATGTGATGAAACAAGCTGTACAACACTGCGATTGTGTGCGCAGCTTGCCAACTGAGAGAAAACAGTACCTGACCACTCTCCTGCCTTTTCTATTCACATGAACATTCGATTGCAAGATGTTTTGGACAACTTTCTTTCTTTTCTTGCAAAACACTCGGCAGATCTCCGTGCAGCTTCTAGAACACGATGGGAGATGTTTTATGTGCTGGCAAAGTTTCTCCTTGCCAGACAGAGTGGAAAAGCTTTTTGCTAAGATGTAGACGAGAAGAGAGGCTAAAGACGAAGGTATGGTGCTCTGCAGAGCTAAGCACCGCTCCCGGACCTCTTTCGGCAGAAGGCGCACACCGCAGAGCACTGTGAGCGGCAGAATCACCTTTGCGCGAAGAAGCAGCTTCTTCGTCTCCAGCAGCCGGAGAGAGCGGCAACTTCGCAAAGGTGATGAAACAAGCTGTACAACACTGCGATTGTGTGCGCAGCTTGCCAACTGAGAGAAAACAGTACCTGACCACTCTCCTGCCTTTTCTATTCACATGAACATTCGATTGCAAGCTGTTTTGGACAACTTTCTTTCTCTTCTTGCAAAACACTCGGCAGACCTCCGTGCAGCTTCTAGAACACGATGGGAGATGTTTTTTGTGCAGGCACAGTTTCTCCTTGCCAGACAGAGTGGAAAATCTTTTTGCTAAGATGTAGACGAGAAGAGAGGCTAAAGACGAAGGTACGGTGCTCTGCAGAGCTAAGCACCGCTCCCGGACCTCTTTCGGCAGAAGGCGCACACCGCAGAGCACAGTGAGCGGCAGAATCGTCTTTGCGCGAAGAAGCAGCTTCTTCGTCTCCGGGAGCCGGAGAGAGCGGCAACTTCGCAAAGGTGATGAAACAAGCTGTACAACACTGCGATTGTGTGCGCAGCTTGCCAACTGAGAGAAAACAGTACTTGACCACTCTGCTGCCTTTTCTATTCACATGAACATTCGATTGCAAGCTGTTTTGGACAACTTTCTTTCTCTTCTTGCAAAACACTCGGCAAACCTCCGTGCAGCCTCTAGAACACGATGGGAGATGTTTTCTGTGCAGGCACAGTTTCTCCTTGCCAGACAGAGTGGAAAAGCTTTTTGCTAAGATGTAGACGAGAAGAGAGGCTAAAGACGAAGGTACGGTGCTCTGCAGAGCTAAGCACCGCTCCCGGACCTCTTTCGGCAGAAGGCGCACACCGCAGAGCACTGTGAGCGGCAGAATCGTCTTTGCGCGAAGAAGCAGCTTCTTCGTCTCCGGGAGCCAGAGAGAGCGGCAACTTCGCAAAGGTGATGAAACAAGCTGTACGACACTGCGATTGTGTGCGCAGCTTGCCAACTGAGAGAAAGCAGTACCTGACCACTCTCCTGCCTTTTCTATTCACATGAACATTCGATTGCAAGCTGTTTTGGACAACTTTCTTTCTCTTCTTGCAAAACACTCGGCAGACCTGCGTGCAGCCTCTAGAACACGATGGGAGATGTTTTCTGTGCTGGCACAGTTTCTCCTTGCCAGACAGAGTGGAAAAGCTTTTTGCTAAGATGTAGACCAGAAGAGAGGCTAAAGACGAAGGTACGGTGCTCTGCAAAGCTAAGCACCGCTCCCGGACCACTTTCGGCAGAAGGCGCACACCGCAGAGCACTGTGAGCGGCAGAATCGCCTTTGCGCGAAGAAGCAGCTTCTTCGTCTCCGGGAGCCGGAGAGAGCGGCAACTTCGCAAAGGTGATGAAACAAGCTGTACAACACTGCGATTGTGTGCGCAGCTTGCCAACTGAGAGAAAACAGTACCTGACCACTCTCCTGCCTTTTCTAATCACTTGAACATTCCATTGCAAGCTGTTTTGGACAACTTTCTTTCTCTTCTTGCAAAACACTCGGCAGACCTCCGTGCAGCTTCTAGAACACGATGGGAGATGTTTTTTATGCAGGCACAGTTTCTCCTTGCCAGACAGAGTGGAAAAGCTTTTTGCTAAGATGTAGACGAGAAGAGAGGCTAAAGACGAAGGTACGGTGCTCTGCAGAGCTAAGCACCGCTCCCGGACCTCTTTCGGCAGAAGGCGCACACCGCAGAGCACTGTGAGCGGCAGAATCGTCTTTGCGCGAAGAAGCAGCTTCTTCGTCTCCGGGAGCCGGAGAGAGCGGCAACTTGGCAAAGGTGATGAAACAAGCTGTACAACACTGCGATTGTGTGCGCAGCTTGCCAAGTGAGAGAAAACAGTACCTGACCACTCTCCTGCCTTTTGTAATCACATGAACATTCGATTGCAAGCTGTTTTGGACAACTTTCTTTCTCTTCTTGCAAAACACTCGGCAGACCTCCGTGCAGCCTCTAGAACACGATGGGAGATGTTTTCTGTGCTGGCACAGTTTCTCCTTGCCAGACAGAGTGGAAAAGCTTTTTGCTAAGATGTAGACGAGAAGAGAGGCTAAAGACGAAGGTACGGTGCTCTGCAGAGCTAAGCACCGCTCCCGGACCTCTTTCGGCAGAAGGCGCACACCGCAGAGCACTGTGAGCGGCAGAATCGTCTTTGCGCGAAGAAGCAGCTTCTTCGTCTCCGGGAGCCGGAGAGAGCGGCAACTTCGCAAAGGTGATGAAACAAGCTGTACAACACTGCGATTGTGTGCGCAGCTTGCCAACTGAGAGAAAACAGTACCTGACCACTCTCCTGCCTTTTCTATTCACATGAACATTCGATTGCAATCTGTTTTGGACAACTTTCTTTCTCTTCTTGCAAAACACTCGGCAGACCTTCGTGCAGCCTCTAGAACACGATGGGAGATGTTTTCTGTGCTGGCACAGTTTCTCCTTGCCAGACAGAGTGGAAAAGGTTTTGCTAAGATGTAGACGAGAAGAGAGGCTAAAGACGAAGGTACGGTGCTCTGCAGAGCTAAGCACCGCTCCCGGGCGTCTTTCGGCAGCAGGCGCACACCGCAGAGCACTGTGAGCGGCAGAATTGTCTTTGCGCGAAGAAGCAGCTTCTTCGTCTCCGGGAGCCGGAGAGAGCGGCAACTTCGCAAAGGTGATGAAACAAGCTGTACAACACTGCGATTGTGTGCGCAGCTTGCCAACTGAGAGAAAACAGTACCTGACCACTCTCCTGCCTTTTGTAATCACATGAACATTCGATTGCAAGCTGTTTTGGACAACTTTCTTTCTCTTCTTGCAAAACACTCGGCAGACCTCCGTGCAGCCTCTAGAACACGATGGGAGATGTTTTCTGTGCTGGCACAGTTTCTCCTTGCCAGACAGAGTGGAAAAGCTTTTTGCTAAGATGTAGACGAGAAGAGAGGCTAAAGACGAAGGTACGGTGCTCTGCAGAGCTAAGCACCGCTCCCGGACCTCTTTCGGCAGAAGGCGCACACCGCAGAGCACTGTGAGCGGCAGAATCGTCTTTGCGCGAAGAAGCAGCTTCTTCGTCTCCGGGAGCCGGAGAGAGCGACAACTTCGCAAAGGTGATGAAACAAGCTGTACAACACTACGATTGTGTGCGCAGTATCACAACTGAGAGAAAACAGTACCTGACCACTCTGCTGCCTTTTCTATTCACATGAACATTCCATTGCAAGCTGTTTTGGACAACTTTCTTTCTCTTCGTGCAAAACACTCGGCAGACCTCCGTGCAGCCTCTAGAACACGATGGGAGATGTTTTCTGTGCTGGCACAGTTTCTCCTTGCCAGACAGAGTGGAAAAGCTTTTTGCTAAGATGTAGACGAGAAGAGAGGCTAAAGACGAAGGTACGGTGCCCTGCAGAGCAAAGCACCGCTCCCGGGCCTCTTTCGGCAGAAGGCGCACACCGCAGAGCACTGTGAGCGGCAGAATCGTCTTTGCGCGAAGAAGCAGCTTCTTCGTCTCCGGGAGCCGGAGAGAGCGGCAACTTCGCAAAGGTGATGAAACAAGCTGTACAACACTGCGATTGTGTGCGCAGCTTGCCAACTGAGAGAAAACAGTACCTGACCACTCTCCTGCCTTTTCTATTCACATGAACATTCGATTGCAAGCTGTTTTGGACAACTTTCTTTCTCTTCTTGCAAAACACTCGGGAGATCTCCGTGCAGCTTCTAGAACACGATGGGAGATGTTTTATGTGCTGGCAAAGTTTCTCCTGGCCAGACAGAGTGGAAAAGCTTTTTGCTAAGATGTAGACGAGAAGAGAGGCTAAAGACGAAGGTACGGTGCTCTGCAGAGCTAAGCACCGCTCCCGGACCTCTTTCGGCAGAAGGCGCACACCGCAGAGCACTGTGAGCGGCAGAATCGTCTTTGCGCGAAGAAGCAGCTTCTTCGTCTCCGGGAGCCGGAGAGAGCGGCAACTTCGCAAAGGTGATGAAACAAGCCGTACAACACTGCGATTGTGTGCGCAGCTTGCCAACTGAGAGAAAACAGTACCTGACCACTCTCCTGCCTTTTCTAATCACTTGAACATTCGATTGCAAGCTGTTTTGGACAACTTTCTTTCTCTTCTTGCAAAACACTCGGCAGACCTCCGTGCAGCTTCTAGAACACGATGGGAGATGTTTTCTGTGCTGGCACAGTTTCTCCTTGCCAGACAGAGTGGAAAAGCTTTTTGCTAAGATGTAGACGAGAAGAGAGGCTAAAGACGAAGGTACGGTGCTCTGCAGAGCTAAGCACCGCTCCCGGGCGTCTTTCGGCAGAAGGCGCACACCGCAGAGCACTGTGAGCGGCAGAATCGTCTTTGCGCGAAGAAGCAGCTTCTTCGTCTCCGGGAGCCAGAGAGAGCGGCAACTTCGCAAAGGTGATGAAACAAGCTGTACAACACTGCGATTGTGTGCGCAGCTTGCCAAGTGAGAGAAAACAGTACCTGACCACTCTCCTGCCTTTTGTAATCACATGAACATTCGATTGCAAGCTGTTTTGGACAACTTTCTTTCTCTTCTTGCAAAACACTCGGCAGACCTCCGTGCAGCCTCTAGAACACGATGGGAGATGTTTTTTGTGCTGGCACAGTTTCTCCTTGCCAGACAGAGTGGAAAAGCTTTTTGCTAAGATGTAGACGAGAAGAGAGGCTAAAGACGAAGGTACGGTGCTCTGCAGAGCTAAGCACCGCTCCCGGACCTCTTTCGGCAGAAGGCGCACACCGCAGAGCACTGTGAGCGGCAGAATCGTCTTTGCGCGAAGAAGCAGCTTCTTCGTCTCCGGGAGCCGGAGAGAGCGGCAACTTCGCAAAGGTGATGAAACAAGCTGTACAACACTGCGATTGTGTGCGCAGCTTGCCAACTGAGAGAAAACAGTACCTGACCACTCTCCTGCCTTTTCTATTCACATGAACATTCGATTGCCTGCTGTTTTGGACAACATTCTTTCTCTTCTTGCAAAACACTCGGCAGACCTTCGTGCAGCCTCTAGAACACGATGGGAGATGTTTTCTGTGCTGGCACAGTTTCTCCTTGCCAGACAGAGTGGAAAAGCTTTTTGCTAAGATGTAGACGAGAAGAGAGGCTAAAGACGAAGGTACGGTGCTCTGCAGAGCTAAGCACCGCTCCCGGGCGTCTTTCGGCAGCAGGCGCACACCGCAGAGCACTGTGAGCGGCAGAATTGTCTTTGCGCGAAGAAGCAGCTTCTTCGTCTCCGGGAGCCGGAGAGAGCGGCAACTTCGCAAAGGTGATGAAACAAGCTGTACAACACTGCGATTGTGTGCGCAGCTTGCCAACTGAGAGAAAACAGTACCTGACCACTCTCCTGCCTTTTGTAATCACATGAACATTCGATTGCAAGCTGTTTTGGACAACTTTCTTTCTCTTCTTGCAAAACACTCGGCAGACCTCCGTGCAGCCTCTAGAACACGATGGGAGATGTTTTCTGTGCAGGCACAGTTTCTCCTTGCCAGACAGAGTGGAAAAGCTTTTTGCTAAGATGTAGACGAGAAGAGAGGCTAAAGACGAAGGTACGGTGCTCTGCAGAGCTAAGCACCGCTCCCGGACCTCTTTCGGCAGAAGGCGCACACCGCAGAGCACTGTGAGCGGCAGAATCGTCTTTGCACGAAGAAGCAGCTTCTTCGTCTCCGGGAGCCGGAGAGAGCGACAACTTCGCAAAGGTGATGAAACAAGCTGTACAACACTACGATTGTGTGCGCAGTATCACAACTGAGAGAAAACTGTACCTGACCACTCTCCTGCCTTTTCTATTCACATGAACATTCCATTGCAAGCTGTTTTGGACAACTTTCTTTCTCTTCTTGCAAAACACTCGGCAGACCTCCGTGCAGCCTCTAGAACACGATGGGAGATGTTTTCTGTGCTGGCACAGTTTCTCCTTGCCAGACAGAGTGGAAAAGCTTTTTGCTAAGATGTAGACGAGAAGAGAGGCTAAAGACGAAGGTACGGTGCCCTGCAGAGCAAAGCACCGCTCCCGGGCCTCTTTCGGCAGAAGGCGCACACCGCAGAGCACTGTGAGCGGCAGAATCGTCTTTGCGCGAAGAAGCAGCTTCTTCGTCTCCGGGAGCCGGAGAGAGCGGCAACTTCGCAAAGGTGATGAAACAAGCTGTACAACACTGCGATTGTGTGCGCAGCTTGCCAACTGAGAGAAAACAGTACCTGACCACTCTCCTGCCTTTTCTATTCACATGAACATTCGATTGCAAGCTGTTTTGGACAACTTTCTTTCTCTTCTTGCAAAACACTCGGGAGATCTCCGTGCAGCTTCTAGAACACGATGGGAGATGTTTTATGTGCTGGCAAAATTTCTCCTTGCCAGACAGAGTGGAAAAGCTTTTTGCTAAGATGTAGACGAGAAGAGAGGCTAAAGACGAAGGTACGGTGCTCTGCAGAGCTAAGCACCGCTCCCGGACCTCTTTCGGCAGAAGGCGCACACCGCAGAGCACTGTGAGCGGCAGAATCGTCTTTGCGCGAAGAAGCAGCTTCTTCGTCTCCGGGAGCCGGAGAGAGCGGCAACTTCGCAAAGGTGATGAAACAAGCCGTACAACACTGCGATTGTGTGCGCAGCTTGCCAACTGAGAGAAAACAGTACCTGACCACTCTCCTGCCTTTTCTAATCACTTGAACATTCGATTGCAAGCTGTTTTGGACAACTTTCTTTCTCTTCTTGCAAAACACTCGGCAGACCTCCGTGCAGCTTCTAGAACACGATGGGAGATGTTTTTTTGCAGGCACAGTTTCTCCTTGCCAGACAGAGTGGAAAAGCTTTTTGCTAAGATGTAGACGAGAAGAGAGGCTAAAGACGAAGGTACGGTGCTCTGCAGAGCTAAGCACCGCTCCCGGACCTCTTTCGGCAGAAGGCGCACACCGCAGAGCACTGTGAGCGGCAGAATCACCTTTGCGCGAAGAAGCAGCTTCTTCGTCTCCGGGAGCCGGAGAGAGCGGCAGCTTCGCAAAGGTGATGAAACAAGCTGTACAACACTGCGATTGTGTGCGCAGCTTGCCAACTGAGAGAAAACAGTACCTGACCACTCTCCTGCCTTTTCTATTCACATGAACATTCGATTGCAAGCTGTTTTGGACAACTTTCTTTCTCTTCTTGCAAAACACTCGGCAGACCTGCGTGCAGCCTCTAGAACACGATGGGAGATGTTTTCTGTGCTGGCACAGTTTCTCCTTGCCAGACAGAGTGGAAAAGCTTTTTGCTAAGATGTAGACGAGAAGAGAGGCTAAAGAAGCAGGTAGATCTCTGCAGAGCTAAGCACAGCTCCCGGACCTCTTTCGGCAGAAGGCGCACACCGCAGAGCACTGTGAGCGGCAGAATCGTCTTTGCGCGAAGAAGCAGCTTTTTCGTCTCCGGGAGCCGGAGAGTGCGGCAGCTTCGCAAAGGTGATGAAACAAGCTGTACGACACTGCGATTGTGTGCGCAGCTTGCCAACTGAGAGAAAACAGTACCTGACCACTCTCCTGCCTTTTCTATTCACATGAACATTCGATTGAAAGCTGTTTTGGACAACTTTCTTTCTCTTCTTGCAAAACACTCGGCAGACCTCCGTGCAGCCTCTAGAACACGATGGGAGATGTTTTCTGTGCTGGCACAGTTTCTCCTTGCCAGACACAGTGGAAAAGCTTTTTGCTAAGATGTAGACGAGAAGAGAGGCTAAAGAAGCAGGTATGGTGCTCTGCAGAGCTAAGCACCGCTCCCGGACCTCTTTCGGCAGAAGGCGCACACCGCAGAGCACTGTGAGCGGCAGAATCGTCTTTGCGCGAAGAAGCAGCTTCTTCGTCTCCGGGAGCCGGAGAGAGCGGCAACTTCGCAAAGGTGATGAAACAAGCTGTACAACACTGCGATTGTGTGCGCAGCTTGCCAACTGAGAGAAAACAGTACCTGACCACTCTGCTGCCTTTTCTATTCACATGAACATTCGATTGCAAGCTGTTTTGGACAACTTTCTTTCTCTTCTTGCAAAACACTCGGCAGACCTGCGTGCAGCCTCTAGAACACGATGGGAGATGTTTTCTGTGCTGGCACAGTTTCTCCTTGCCAGACAGAGTGGAAAAGCTTTTTGCTAAGATGTAGACGAGAAGAGAGGCTAAAGACGAAGGTACGGTGCTCTGCAGAGCAAAGCACCGCTCCCGGACCTCTTTCGGCAGAAGGCGCACACCGCAGAGCACTGTGAGCGGCAGAATCACCTTTGCGCGAAGAAGCAGCTTCTTCGTCTCCGGGAGCCGGAGAGAGCGGCAATTTCGCAAAGGTGATGAAACAAGCTGTACAACACTGCGATTGTGTGCGCAGCTTGCCAAGTGAGAGAAAACAGTACCTGACCACTCTCCTGCCTTTTGTAATCACATGAACATTCGATTGCAAGCTGTTTTGGACAACTTTCTTTCTCTTCTTGCAAAACACTCGGCAGACCTCCGTGCAGCCTCTAGAAAACGATGGGAGATGTTTTCTGTGCTGGCACAGTTTCTCCTTGCCAGACAGAGTGGAAAAGTTCTTTGGACAAGTTGCTAAGATGTAGACGAGAAGAGAGGCTAAAGAAGCAGGTATGGTGCTCGGCAGAGCTAAGCACAGCTCCCGGGCCTCTTTCGGCAGAAGACGCACACTGCAGAGCACAGTGAGCGGCAGAATCGTCTTTGCGCGAAGAAGCAGCTTCTTCGTCTCCGGGAGCCGGAGAGAGCGGCAACTTCGCAAAGGTGATGAAACAAGCCGTACGACACTGCGATTGTGTGCGCAGCTGGCCAACTGAGAGAAAACAGTACCTGACCACTCTGCTGCCTTTTCTATTCACATGAACATTCGATTGCAAGCTGTTTTGGACAACTTTCTTTCTCTTCTTGCAAAACACTCGGCAGACCTCCGTGCAGCCTCTAGAACACGATGGGAGATGTTTTCTGTGCTGGCACAGTTTCTCCTTGCCAGACAGAGTGGAAAAGCTTTTTGCTAAGATGTAGACGAGAAGAGAGGCTAAAGACGAAGGTACGGTGCTCTGCAGAGCAAAGCACCGCTCCCGGACCACTTTCGGCAGAAGGCGCACACCGCAGAGCACTGTGAGCGGCAGAATCGTCTTTGCGCAAAGAAGCAGCTTCTTCGTCTCCGGGAGCCGGAGAGAGCGGCAACTTCCCAAATGTGATGAAACAAGCTGTACAACACTGCGATTGTGTGCGCAGCTTGCCAACTGAGAGAAAACAGTACCTGACCACTCTCCTGCCTTTTCTATTCACATGAATATTCGATTGCAAGATGTTTTGGACAACTTTCTTTCTTTTCTTGCAAAACACTCGGCAGATCTCCGTGCAGCTTCTAGAACACGATGGGAGATGTTTTATGTGCTGGCAAAGTTTCTCCTTGCCAGACAGAGTGGAAAAGCTTTTTGCTAAGATATAGACGAGAAGAGAGGCTAAAGACGAAGGTACGGTGCACTGCAGAGCTAAGCACCGCTCCCGGACCTCTTTCGGCAGAAGGCGCACACCGCAGAGCACTGTGAGCGGCAGAATCACCTTTGCGCGAAGAAGCAGCTTCTTCGTCTCCGGCAGCCGGAGAGAGCGGCAACTTCGCAAAGGTGATGAAACAAGCTGTACAACACTGCGATTGTGTGCGCAGCTTGCCAACTGAGAGAAAACAGTACCTGACCACTCTGCTGCCTTTTCTATTCACATGAACATTCGATTGCAAGCTGTTTTGGACAACTTTCTTTCTCTTCTTGCAAAACACTCGGCAGACCTCCGTGCAGCTTCTAGAACACGATGGGAGATGTTTTTTGTGCAGGCACAGTTTCTCCTTGCCAGACAGAGTGGAAAATCTTTTTGCTAAGATGTAGACGAGAAGAGAGGCTAAAGACGAAGGTACGGTGCTCTGCAGAGCTAAGCACCGCTCCCGGACCTCTTTCGGCAGAAGGCGCACACCGCAGAGCACAGTGAGCGGCAGAATCGTCTTTGCGCGAAGAAGCAGCTTCTTCGTCTCCGGGAGCCGGAGAGAGCGGCAACTTCGCAAAGGTGATGAAACAAGCTGTACAACACTGCGATTGTGTGCGCAGCTTGCCAACTGAGAGAAAACAGTACCTGACCACTCTCCTGCCTTTTCTATTCACATGAACATTCGATTGCAAGCTGTTTTGGACAACTTTCTTTCTCTTCTTGCAAAACACTCGGCACACCTCCGTGCAGCCTCTAGAACACGATGGGAGATGTTTTCTGTGCTGGCACAGTTTCTCCTTGCCAGACAGAGTGGAAAAGCTTTTTGCTAAGATGTAGACGAGAAGAGAGGCTAAAGACGAAGGTACGGTGCTCTGCAGAGCTAAGCACCGCTCCCGGACCTCTTTCGGCAGAAGGCGCACACCGCAGAGCACTGTGAGCGGCAGAATCGTCTTTGCGCGAAGAAGCAGCTTCTTCGTCTCCGGGAGCCGGAGAGAGCGGCAACTTCGCAAAGGTGATGAAACAAGCCGTACAACACTGCGATTGTGTGCGCAGCTTGCCAACTGAGAGAAAACAGTACCTGACCACTCTCCTGCCTTTTCTAATCACTTGAACATTCGATTGCAAGCTGTTTTGGACAACTTTCTTTCTCTTCTTGCAAAACACTCGGCAGACCTCCGTGCAGCTTCTAGAACACGATGGGAGATGTTTTTTTTGCAGGCACAGTTTCTCCTTGCCAGACAGAGTGGAAAAGCTTTTTGCTAAGATGTAGACGAGAAGAGAGGCTAAAGACGAAGGTACGGTGCTCTGCAGAGCTAAGCACCGCTCCCGGGCGTCTTTCGGCAGAAGGCGCACACCGCAGAGCACTGTGAGCGGCAGAATCGTCTTTGCGCGAAGAAGCAGCTTCTTCGTCTCCGGGAGCCGGAGAGAGCGGCAACTTCGCAAAGGTGATGAAACAAGCTGTACAACACTGCGATTGTGTGCGCAGCTTGCCAAGTGAGAGAAAACAGTACCTGACCACTCTCCTGCCTTTTCTATTCACATGAACATTCGATTGCAAGCTGTTTTGGACAACTTTCTTTCTCTTCTTGCCAAACACTCGGCAGACCTCCGTGCAGCCTCTAGAACACGATGGGAGATGTTTTATGTGCTGGCACAGTTTCTCCTTGCCAGACAGAGTGGAAAAGCTTTTTGCTAAGATGTAGACGAGAAGAGAGGCTAAAGACGAAGGTACGGTGCTCTGCAGAGCTAAGCACCGCTCCCGGACCTCTTTCGGCAGAAGGCGCACACCGCAGAGCACTGTGAGCGGCAGAATCGCCTTTGCGCGAAGAAGCAGCTTCTTCGTCTCCGGGAGCCGGAGAGAGCGGCAGCTTCGCAAAGGTGATGAAACAAGCTGTACAACACTGCGATTGTGTGCGCAGCTTGCCAACTGAGAGAAAACAGTACCTGACCACTCTCCTGCCTTTTCTATTCACATGAACATTCGATTGCAAGCTGTTTTGGACAACTTTCTTTCTCTTCTTGCAAAACACTCGGCAGACCTGCGTGCAGCCTCTAGAACACGATGGGAGATGTTTTCTGTGCTGGCACAGTTTCTCCTTGCCAGACAGAGTGGAAAAGCTTTTTGCTAAGATGTAGACGAGAAGAGAGGCTAAAGACGAAGGTACGGTGCTCTGCAGAGCAAAGCACCGCTCCCGGACCACTTTCGGCAGAAGGCGCACACCGCAGAGCACTGTGAGCGGCAGAATCGTCTTTGCGCGAAGAAGCAGCTTCTTCGTCTCCGGGAGCCGGAGAGAGCGGCAGCTTCGCAAAGGTGATGAAACAAGCTGTACGACACTGCGATTGTGTGCGCAGCTTGCCAACTGAGAGAAAACAGTACCTGACCACTCTCCTGCCTTTTCTATTCACATGAACATTCGATTGAAAGCTGTTTTGGACAACTTTCTTTCTCTTCTTGCAAAACACTCGGCAGACCTCCGTGCAGCCTCTAGAACACGATGGGAGATGTTTTCTGTGCTGGCACAGTTTCTCCTTGCCAGACACAGTGGAAAAGCTTTTTGCTAAGATGTAGACGAGAAGAGAGGCTAAAGAAGCAGGTATGGTGCTCTGCAGAGCTAAGCACCGCTCCCGGACCTCTTTCGGCAGAAGGCGCACACCGCAGAGCACTGTGAGCGGCAGAATCGTCTTTGCGCGAAGAAGCAGCTTCTTCGTCTCCGGGAGCCGGAGAGAGCGGCAACTTCGCAAAGGTGATGAAACAAGCTGTACAACACTGCGATTGTGTGCGCAGCTTGCCAACTGAGAGAAAACAGTACCTGACCACTCTGCTGCCTTTTCTATTCACATGAACATTCGATTGCAAGCTGTTTTGGACAACTTTCTTTCTCTTCTTGCAAAACACTCGGCAGACCTGCGTGCAGCCTCTAGAACACGATGGGAGATGTTTTCTGTGCTGGCACAGTTTCTCCTTGCCAGACAGAGTTGAAAAGCTTTTTGCTAAGATGTAGACGAGAAGAGAGGCTAAAGACGAAGGTACGGTGCTCTGCAGAGCAAAGCACCGCTCCCGGACCTCTTTCGGCAGAAGGCGCACACCGCAGAGCACTGTGAGCGGCAGAATCACCTTTGCGCGAAGAAGCAGCTTCTTCGTCTCCGGGAGCCGGAGAGAGCGGCAACTTCGCAAAGGTGATGAAACAAGCTGTACAACACTGCGATTGTGTGCGCAGCTTGCCAAGTGAGAGAAAACAGTACCTGACCACTCTCCTGCCTTTTGTAATCACATGAACATTCGATTGCAAGCTGTTTTGGACAACTTTCTTTCTCTTCTTGCAAAACACTCGGCAGACCTCCGTGCAGCCTCTAGAACACGATGGGAGATGTTTTCTGTGCTGGCACAGTTTCTCCTTGCCAGACAGAGTGGAAAAGTTCTTTGGACAAGTTGCTAAGATGTAGAGGAGAAGAGAGGCTAAAGAAGCAGGTATGGTGCTCGGCAGAGCTAAGCACCGCTCCCGGACCACTTTCGGCAGAAGGCGCACACCGCAGAGCACTGTGAGCGGCAGAATCGCCTTTGCGCGAAGAAGCAGCTTCTTCGTCTCCGGGAGCCGGAGAGAGCGGCAACTTCGCAAAGGTGATGAAACAAGCTGTACAACACTGCGATTGTGTGCGCAGCTTGCCAACTGAGAGAAAACAGTACCTGACCACTCTCCTGCCTTTTCTATTCACATGAACATTCGATTGCAAGCTGTTTTGGACAACTTTCTTTCTCTTCTTGCAAAACACTCGGCAGACCTGCGTGCAGCCTCTAGAACACGATGGGAGATATTTTCTGTGCTGGCACAGTTTCTCCTTGCCAGACAGAGTGGAAAAGCTTTTTGCTAAGATGTAGACGAGAAGAGAGGCTAAAGACGAAGGTACGGTGCCCTGCAGAGCAAAGCACCGCTCCCGGACCACTTTCGGCAGAAGGCGCACACCGCAGAGCACTGTGAGCGGCAGAATCACCTTTGCGCGAAGAAGCAGCTTCTTCGTCTCCGGGAGCCGGAGAGAGCGGCAACTTCGCAAAGGTGATGAAACAAGCTGTACAACACTGCGATTGTGTGCGCAGCTTGCCAACTGAGAGAAAACAGTACCTGACCACTCTCCTGCCTTTTCTAATCACTTGAACATTCGATTGCAAGCTGTTTTGGACAACTTTCTTTCTCTTCTTGCAAAACACTCGGCAGACCTCCGTGCAGCTTCTAGAACACGATGGGAGATGTTTTTTGTGCAGGCACAGTTTCTCCTTGCCAGACAGAGTGGAAAAGCTTTTTGCTAAGATGTAGACGAGAAGAGAGGCTAAAGACGAAGGTACGGTGCTCTGCAGAGCTAAGCACCGCTCCCGGACCTCTTTCGGCAGAAGGCGCACACCGCAGAGCACTGTGAGCGGCAGAATCGTCTTTGCGCGAAGAAGCAGCTTCTTCGTCTCCGGGAGCCGGAGAGAGCGGCAACTTCGCAAAGGTGATGAAACAAGCTGTACAACACTGCGATTGTGTGCGCAGCTTTCCAAGTGAGAGAAAACAGTACCTGACCACTCTCCTGCCTTTTGTAATCACATGAACATTCGATTGCAAGCTGTTTTGGACGACTTTCTTTCTCTTCTTGCAAAACACTCGGCAGACCTCCGTGCAGCCTCTAGAACACGATGGGAGATGTTTTTTGTGCTGGCACAGTTTCTCCTTGCCAGACAGAGTGGAAAAGCTTTTTGCTAAGATGTAGACGAGAAGAGAGGCTAAAGACGAAGGTACGGTGCTCTGCAGAGCTAAGCACCGCTCCCGGACCTCTTTCGGCAGAAGGCGCACACCGCAGAGCACTGTGAGCGGCAGAATCGTCTTTGCGCGAAGAAGCAGCTTCTTCGTCTCCGGGAGCCGGAGAGAGCGGCAACTTCGCAAAGGTGATGAAACAAGCTGTCCAACACTGCGATTGTGTGCGCAGCTTGCCAACTGAGAGAAAACAGTACCTGACCACTCTCCTGCCTTTTCTATTCACATGAACATTCGATTGCAAGCTGTTTTGGACAACTTTCTTTCTCTTCTTGCAAAACACTCGGCAGACCTCCGTGCAGCTTCTAGAACACGATGGGAGATGTTTTTTGTGCAGGCACAGTTTCTCCTTGCCAGACAGAGTGGAAAAGCTTTTTGCTAAGATGTAGACGAGAAGAGAGGCTAAAGACGAAGGTACGGTGCTCTGCAGAGCTAAGCACCGCTCCCGGACCTCTTTCGGCAGAAGGCGCACACCGCAGAGCACTGTGAGCGGCAGAATCGTCTTTGCGCGAAGAAGCAGCTTCTTCGTCTCCGGGAGCCGGAGAGAGCGGCAACTTCGCAAAGGTGATGAAACAAGCTGTACAACACTGCGATTGTGTGCGCAGCTTTCCAAGTGAGAGAAAACAGTACCTGACCACTCTCCTGCCTTTTGTAATCACATGAACATTCGATTGCAAGCTGTTTTGGACGACTTTCTTTCTCTTCTTGCAAAACACTCGGCAGACCTCCGTGCAGCCTCTAGAACACGATGGGAGATGTTTTTTGTGCTGGCACAGTTTCTCCTTGCCAGACAGAGTGGAAAAGCTTTTTGCTAAGATGTAGACGAGAAGAGAGGCTAAAGACGAAGGTACGGTGCTCTGCAGAGCTAAGCACCGCTCCTGGACCTCTTTCGGCAGAAGGCGCACACCGCAGAGCACTGTGAGCGGCAGAATCGTCTTTGCGCGAAGAAGCAGCTTCTTCGTCTCCGGGAGCCGGAGAGAGCGGCAACTTCGCAAAGGTGATGAAACAAGCTGTCCAACACTGCGATTGTGTGCGCAGCTTGCCAACTGAGAGAAAACAGTACCTGACCACTCTCCTGCCTTTTCTATTCACATGAACATTCGATTGCAAGCTGTTTTGGACAACTTTCTTTCTCTTCTTGCAAAACACTCGGCAGACCTTCGTGCAGCCTCTAGAACACGATGGGAGATGTTTTCTGTGCTGGCACAGTTTCTCCTTGCCAGACAGAGTGGAAAAGCTTTTTGCTAAGATGTAGACGAGAAGAGAGGCTAAAGACGAAGGTACGGTGCTCTGCAGAGCTAAGCACCGCTCCCGGGCGTCTTTCGGCAGAAGGCGCACACCGCAGAGCACTGTGAGCGGCAGAATTGTCTTTGCGCGAAGAAGCAGCTTCTTCGTCTCCGGGAGCCGGAGAGAGCGGCAACTTCGCAAAGGTGATGAAACAAGCTGTACAACACTGCGATTGTGTGCGCAGCTTGCCAACTGAGAGAAAACAGTACCTGACCACTCTCCTGCCTTTTGTAATCACATGAACATTCGATTGCAAGCTGTTTTGGACAACTTTCTTTCTCTTCTTGCAAAACACTCGGCAGACCTCCGTGCAGCCTCTAGAACACGATGGGAGATGTTTTCTGTGCAGGCAAAGTTTCTCCTTGCCAGACAGAGTGGAAAAGCTTTTTGCTAAGATGTAGACGAGAAGAGAGGCTAAAGACGAAGGTACGGTGCTCTGCAGAGCTAAGCACCGCTCCCGGACCTCTTTCGGCAGAAGGCGCACACCGCAGAGCACTGTGAGCGGCAGAATCGTCTTTGCGCGAAGAAGCAGCTTCTTCGTCTCCGGGAGCCGGAGAGAGCGACAACTTCGCAAAGGTGATGAAACAAGCTGTACAACACTACGATTGTGTGCGCAGTATCACAACTGAGAGAAAACAGTACCTGACCACTCTGCTGCCTTTTCTATTCACATGAACATTCGATTGCAAGCTGTTTTGGACAACTTTCTTTCTCTTCTTGCAAAACACTCGGCAGACCTCCGTGCAGCCTCTAGAACACGATGGGAGATGTTTTCTGTGCTGGCACAGTTTCTCCTTGCCAGACAGAGTGGAAAAGCTTTTTGCTAAGATGTAGATGAGAAGAGAGGCTAAAGAAGCAGGTAGAGTGCTCTGCAGAGCTAAGCACAGCTCCCGGACCTCTTTCGGCAGAAGGCGCACACCGCAGAGCACTGTGAGCGGCAGAATCGTCTTTGCACGAAGAAGCAGCTTCTTCGTCTCCGGGAGCCGGAGAGACCGGCAGCTTCGCAAAGGTGATGAAACAAGCTGTACGACACTCCGATTGTGTACGCAGCTTGCCAACTGAGAGAAAACAGTACCTGACCACTCTCCTGCCTTTTCTATTCACATGAACATTCGATTGAAAGCTGTTTTGGACAACTTTCTTTCTCTTCTTGCAAAACACTCGGCAGACCTGCGTGCAGCCTCTAGAACACGATGGGAGATGTTTTCTGTGCTGGCACAGTTTCTCCTTGCCAGACACAGTGGAAAAGCTTTTTGCTAAGATGTAGACGAGAAGAGAGGCTAAAGAAGCAGGTATGGTGCTCTGCAGAGCTAAGCACCGCTCCCGGACCTCTTTCGGCAGAAGGCGCACACCGCAGAGCACTGTGAGCGGCAGAATCGTCTTTGCGCGAAGAAGCAGCTTCTTCGTCTCCGGGAGCCGGAGAGAGCGGCAACTTCGCAAAGGTGATGAAACAAGCTGTACAACACTGCGATTGTGTGCGCAGCTTGCCAACTGAGAGAAAACAGTACCTGACCACTCTGCTGCCTTTTCTATTCACATGAACATTCGATTGCAAGCTGTTTTGGACAACTTTCTTTCTCTTCTTGCAAAACACTCGGCAGACCTGCGTGCAGCCTCTAGAACACGATGGGAGATGTTTTCTGTGCTGGCACAGTTTCTCCTTGCCAGACAGAGTTGAAAAGCTTTTTGCTAAGATGTAGACGAGAAGAGAGGCTAAAGACGAAGGTACGGTGCTCTGCAGAGCTAAGCACCGTTCCCGGACCTCTTTCGGCAGAAGGCGCACACCGCAGAGCACTGTGAGCGGCAGAATCACCTTTGCGCGAAGAAGCAGCTTCTTCGTCTCCGGGAGCCGGAGAGAGCGGCAACTTCGCAAAGGTGATGAAACAAGCTGTACAACACTGCGATTGTGTGCGCAGCTTGCCAAGTGAGAGAAAACAGTACCTGACCACTCTCCTGCCTTTTGTAATCACATGAACATTCGATTGCAAGCTGTTTTGGACAACTTTCTTTCTCTTCTTGCAAAACACTCGGCAGACCTCCGTGCAGCCTCTAGAACACGATGGGAGATGTTTTCTGTGCTGGCACAGTTTCTCCTTGCCAGACAGAGTGGAAAAGCTTTTTGCTAAGATGTAGACGAGAAGAGAGGCTAAAGACGAAGGTACGGTGCTCTGCAGAGCTAAGCACCGCTCCCGGACCTCTTTCGGCAGAAGGCGCACACCGCAGAGCACTGTGAGCGGCAGAATCACCTTTGCGCGAAGAAGCAGCTTCTTCGTCTCCGGGAGCCGGAGAGAGCGGCAACTTCGCAAAGGTGATGAAACAAGCTGTACGACACTGCGATTGTGTGCGCAGCTTGCCAACTGAGAGAAAACAGTACCTGACCACTCTCCTGCCTTTTCTAATCACTTGAACATTCGATTGCAAGCTGTTTTGGACAACTTTCTTTCTCTTCTTGCAAAACACTCGGCAGACTTCCGTGCAGCTTCTAGAACACGATGGGAGATGTTTTTTGTGCAGGCACAGTTTCTCCTTGCCAGACAGAGTGGAAAAGCTTTTTGCTAAGATGTAGACGAGAAGAGAGGCTAAAGACGAAGGTACGGTGCTCTGCAGAGCTAAGCACCGCTCCCGGACCTCTTTCGGCAGAAGGCGCACACCGCAGAGCACTGTGAGCGGCAGAATCGTCTTTGCGCGAAGAAGCAGCTTCTTCGTCTCCGGGAGCCGGAGAGAGCGGCAGCTTCGCAAAGGTGATGAAACAAGCTGTACAACACTGCGATTGTGTGCGCAGCTTGCCAACTGAGAGAAAACAGTACCTGACCACTCTGCTGCCTTTTCTATTCACATGAACATTCGATTGCAAGCTGTTTTGGACAACTTTCTTTCTCTTCTTGCAAAACACTCGGCAGACCTCCGTGCAGCCTCTAGAACACGATGGGAGATGTTTTCTGTGCTGGCACAGTTTCTCCTTGCCAGACACAGTGGAAAAGCTTTTTGCTAAGATGTAGACGAGAAGAGAGGCTAAAGAAGCAGGTATGGTGCTCTGCAGAGCTAAGCACCGCTCCCGGACCTCTTTCGGCAGAAGACGCACACCGCAGAGCACTGTGAGCGGCAGAATCGTCTTTGCGCGAAGAAGCAGCTTCTTCGTCTCCGGGAGCCGGAGAGAGCGGCAACTTCCCAAATGTGATGAAACAAGCTGTACAACACTGCGATTGTGTGCGCAGCTTGCCAACTGAGAGAAAACAGTACCTGACCACTCTGCTGCCTTTTCTATTCACATGAACATTCGATTGCAAGCTGTTTTGGACAACTTTCTTTCTCTTCTTGCAAAACACTCGGCAGACCTGCGTGCAGCCTCTAGAACACGATGGGAGATGTTTTCTGTGCTGGCACAGTTTCTCCTTGCCAGACAGAGTTGAAAAGCTTTTTGCTAAGATGTAGACGAGAAGAGAGGCTAAAGACGAAGGTACGGTGCTCTGCAGAGCAAAGCACCGCTCCCGGACCTCTTTCGGCAGAAGGCGCACACCGCAGAGCACTGTGAGCGGCAGAATCACCTTTGCGCGAAGAAGCAGCTTCTTCGTCTCCGGGAGCCGGAGAGAGCGGCAACTTCGCAAAGGTGATGAAACAAGCTGTACAACACTGCGATTGTGTGCGCAGCTTGCCAAGTGAGAGAAAACAGTACCTGACCACTCTCCTGCCTTTTGTAATCACATGAACATTCGATTGCAAGCTGTTTTGGACAACTTTCTCTTCTTGCAAAACACTCGGCAGACCTCCGTGCAGCCTCTAGAACACGATGGGAGATGTTTTCTGTGCTGGCACAGTTTCTCCTTGCCAGACAGAGTGGAAAAGTTCTTTGGACAAGTTGCTAAGATGTAGACGAGAAGAGAGGCTAAAGAAGCAGGTATGGTGCTCGGCAGAGCTAAGCACAGCTCCCGGGCCTCTTTCGGCAGAAGACGCACACTGCAGAGCACAGTGAGCGGCAGAATCGTCTTTGCGCGAAGAAGCAGCTTCTTCGTCTCCGGGAGCCGGAGAGAGCGGCAACTTCGCAAAGGTGATGAAACAAGCCGTACGACACTGCGATTGTGTGCGCAGCTGGCCAACTGAGAGAAAACAGTACCTGACCACTCTGCTGCCTTTTCTATTCACATGAACATTCGATTGCAAGCTGTTTTGGACAACTTTCTTTCTCTTCTTGCAAAACACTCGGCAGACCTCCGTGCAGCCTCTAGAACACGATGGGAGATGTTTTCTGTGCTGGCACAGTTTCTCCTTGCCAGACAGAGTGGAAAAGCTTTTTGCTAAGATGTAGACGAGAAGAGAGGCTAAAGACGAAGGTACGGTGCTCTGCAGAGCAAAGCACCGCTCCCGGACCACTTTCGGCAGAAGGCGCACACCGCAGAGCACTGTGAGCGGCAGAATCGTCTTTGCGCAAAGAAGCAGCTTCTTCGTCTCCGGGAGCCGGAGAGAGCGGCAACTTCCCAAATGTGATGAAACAAGCTGTACAACACTGCGATTGTGTGCGCAGCTTGCCAACTGAGAGAAAACAGTACCTGACCACTCTCCTGCCTTTTCTATTCACATGAACATTCGATTGCAAGATGTTTTGGACAACTTTCTTTCTTTTCTTGCAAAACACTCGGCAGATCTCCGTGCAGCTTCTAGAACACGATGGGAGATGTTTTATGTGCTGGCAAAGTTTCTCCTTGCCAGACAGAGTGGAAAAGCTTTTTGCTAAGATGTAGACGAGAAGAGAGGCTAAAGACGAAGGTACGGTGCACTGCAGAGCTAAGCACCGCTCCCGGACCTCTTTCGGCAGAAGGCGCACACCGCAGAGCACTGTGAGCGGCAGAATCACCTTTGCGCGAAGAAGCAGCTTCTTCGTCTCCGGCAGCCGGAGAGAGCGGCAACTTCGCAAAGGTGATGAAACAAGCTGTACAACACTGCGATTGTGTGCGCAGCTTGCCAACTGAGAGAAAACAGTACCTGACCACTCTGCTGCCTTTTCTATTCACATGAACATTCGATTGCAAGCTGTTTTGGACAACTTTCTTTCTCTTCTTGCAAAACACTCGGCAGACCTCCGTGCAGCCTCTAGAACACGATGGGAGATGTTTTCTGTGCTGGCACAGTTTCTCCTTGCCAGACACAGTGGAAAAGCTTTTTGCTAAGATGTAGACGAGAAGAGAGGCTAAAGAAGCAGGTATGGTGCTCTGCAGAGCTAAGCACCGCTCCCGGACCTCTTTCGGCAGAAGACGCACACCGCAGAGCACTGTGAGCGGCAGAATCGTCTTTGCGCGAAGAAGCAGCTTCTTCGTCTCCGGGAGCCGGAGAGAGCGGCAACTTCCCAAATGTGATGAAACAAGCTGTACAACACTGCGATTGTGTGCGCAGCTTGCCAACTGAGAGAAAACAGTACCTGACCACTCTGCTGCCTTTTCTATTCACATGAACATTCGATTGCAAGCTGTTTTGGACAACTTTCTTTCTCTTCTTGCAAAACACTCGGCAGACCTGCGTGCAGCCTCTAGAACACGATGGGAGATGTTTTCTGTGCTGGCACAGTTTCTCCTTGCCAGACAGAGTTGAAAAGCTTTTTGCTAAGATGTAGACGAGAAGAGAGGCTAAAGACGAAGGTACGGTGCTCTGCAGAGCAAAGCACCGCTCCCGGACCTCTTTCGGCAGAAGGCGCACACCGCAGAGCACTGTGAGCGGCAGAATCACCTTTGCGCGAAGAAGCAGCTTCTTCGTCTCCGGGAGCCGGAGAGAGCGGCAACTTCGCAAAGGTGATGAAACAAGCTGTACAACACTGCGATTGTGTGCGCAGCTTGCCAAGTGAGAGAAAACAGTACCTGACCACTCTCCTGCCTTTTGTAATCACATGAACATTCGATTGCAAGCTGTTTTGGACAACTTTCTCTTCTTGCAAAACACTCGGCAGACCTCCGTGCAGCCTCTAGAACACGATGGGAGATGTTTTCTGTGCTGGCACAGTTTCTCCTTGCCAGACAGAGTGGAAAAGTTCTTTGGACAAGTTGCTAAGATGTAGACGAGAAGAGAGGCTAAAGAAGCAGGTATGGTGCTCGGCAGAGCTAAGCACAGCTCCCGGGCCTCTTTCGGCAGAAGACGCACACTGCAGAGCACAGTGAGCGGCAGAATCGTCTTTGCGCGAAGAAGCAGCTTCTTCGTCTCCGGGAGCCGGAGAGAGCGGCAACTTCGCAAAGGTGATGAAACAAGCCGTACCACACTGCGATTGTGTGCGCAGCTGGCCAACTGAGAGAAAACAGTACCTGACCACTCTGCTGCCTTTTCTATTCACATGAACATTCGATTGCAAGCTGTTTTGGACAACTTTCTTTCTCTTCTTGCAAAACACTCGGCAGACCTCCGTGCAGCCTCTAGAACACGATGGGAGATGTTTTCTGTGCTGGCACAGTTTCTCCTTGCCAGACAGAGTGGAAAAGCTTTTTGCTAAGATGTAGACGAGAAGAGAGGCTAAAGACGAAGGTACGGTGCTCTGCAGAGCAAAGCACCGCTCCCGGACCACTTTCGGCAGAAGGCGCACACCGCAGAGCACTGTGAGCGGCAGAATCGTCTTTGCGCAAAGAAGCAGCTTCTTCGTCTCCGGGAGCCGGAGAGAGCGGCAACTTCCCAAATGTGATGAAACAAGCTGTACAACACTGCGATTGTGTGCGCAGCTTGCCAACTGAGAGAAAACAGTACCTGACCACTCTCCTGCCTTTTCTATTCACATGAACATTCGATTGCAAGATGTTTTGGACAACTTTCTTTCTTTTCTTGCAAAACACTCGGCAGATCTCCGTGCAGCTTCTAGAACACGATGGGAGATGTTTTATGTGCTGGCAAAGTTTCTCCTTGCCAGACAGAGTGGAAAAGCTTTTTGCTAAGATGTAGACGAGAAGAGAGGCTAAAGACGAAGGTACGGTGCACTGCAGAGCTAAGCACCGCTCCCGGACCTCTTTCGGCAGAAGGCGCACACCGCAGAGCACTGTGAGCGGCAGAATCACCTTTGCGCGAAGAAGCAGCTTCTTCGTCTCCGGCAGCCGGAGAGAGCGGCAACTTCGCAAAGGTGATGAAACAAGCTGTACAACACTGCGATTGTGTGCGCAGCTTGCCAACTGAGAGAAAACAGTACCTGACCACTCTGCTGCCTTTTCTATTCACATGAACATTCGATTGCAAGCTGTTTTGGACAACTTTCTTTCTCTTCTTGCAAAACACTCGGCAGACCTCCGTGCAGCTTCTAGAACACGATGGGAGATGTTTTTTGTGCAGGCACAGTTTCTCCTTGCCAGACAGAGTGGAAAATCTTTTTGCTAAGATGTAGACGAGAAGAGAGGCTAAAGACGAAGGTACGGTGCTCTGCAGAGCTAAGCACCGCTCCCGGACCTCTTTCGGCAGAAGGCGCACACCGCAGAGCACAGTGAGCGGCAGAATCGTCTTTGCGCGAAGAAGCAGCTTCTTCGTCTCCGGGAGCCGGAGAGAGCGGCAACTTCGCAAAGGTGATGAAACAAGCTGTACAACACTGCGATTGTGTGCGCAGCTTGCCAACTGAGAGAAAACAGTACCTGACCACTCTCCTGCCTTTTCTATTCACATGAACATTCGATTGCAAGCTGTTTTGGACAACTTTCTTTCTCTTCTTGCAAAACACTCGGCAGACCTGCGTGCAGCCTCTAGAACACGATGGGAGATGTTTTCTGTGCTGGCACAGTTTCTCCTTGCCAGACAGAGTGGAAAAGCTTTTTGCTAAGATGTAGACGAGAAGAGAGGCTAAAGACGAAGGTACGGTGCTCTGCAGAGCTAAGCACCGCTCCCGGGCGTCTTTCGGCAGAAGGCGCACACCGCAGAGCACTGTGAGCGGCAGAATCGTCTTTGCGCGAAGAAGCAGCTTCTTCGTCTCCGGGAGCCAGAGAGAGCGGCAACTTCGCAAAGGTGATGAAACAAGCTGTACGACACTGCGATTGTGTGCGCAGCTTGCCAACTGAGAGAAAACAGTACCTGACCACTCTCCTGCCTTTTCTATTCACATGAACATTCGATTGCAAGCTGTTTTGGACAACTTTCTTTCTCTTCTTGCAAAACACTCGGCAGACCTGCGTGCAGCCTCTAGAACACGATGGGAGATGTTTTCTGTGCTGGCACAGTTTCTCCTTGCCAGACAGAGTGGAAAAGCTTTTTGCTAAGATGTAGACGAGAAGAGAGGCTAAAGACGAAGTTACGGTGCTCTGCAGAGCTAAGCACCGCTCCCGGACGTCTTTCGGCAGAAGGCGCACACCGCAGAGCACTGTGAGCGGCAGAATCGTCTTTGCGCGAAGAAGCAGCTTCTTCGTCTCCGGGAGCCGGAGAGAGCGGCAACTTCGCAAAGGTGATGAAACAAGCTGTACAACACTGCGATTGTGTGCGCAGCTTGCCAACTGAGAGAAAACAGTACCTGACCACTCTCCTGCCTTTTCTAATCACTTGAACATTCGATTGCAAGCTGTTTTGGACAACTTTCTTTCTCTTCTTGCAAAACACTCGGCAGACCTCCGTGCAGCCTCTAGAACACGATGGGAGATGTTTTCTGTGCTGGCACAGTTTCTCCTTGCCAGACAGAGTGGAAAAGCTTTTTGCTAAGATGTAGACGAGAAGAGAGGCGAAAGACGAAGGTACGGTGCCCTGCAGAGCAAAGCACCGCTCCCGGACCACTTTCGGCAGAAGGCGCACACCGCAGAGCACTGTGAGCGGCAGAATCACCTTTGCGCGAAGAAGCAGCTTCTTCGTCTCCGGGAGCCGGAGAGAGCGGCAACTTCGCAAAGGTGATGAAACAAGCTGTACAACACTGCGATTGTGTGCGCAGCTTGCCAACTGAGAGAAAACAGTACCTGACCACTCTCCTGCCTTTTCTAATCACTTGAACATTCGATTGCAAGCTGTTTTGGACAACTTTCTTTCTCTTCTTGCAAAACACTCGGCAGACCTCCGTGCAGCTTCTAGAACACGATGGGAGATGTTTTTTGTGCAGGCACAGTTTCTCCTTGCCAGACAGAGTGGAAAAGCTTTTTGCTAAGATGTAGACGAGAAGAGAGGCTAAAGACGAAGGTACGGTGCTCTGCAGAGCTAAGCACCGCTCCCGGACCTCTTTCGGCAGAAGGCGCACACCGCAGAGCACTGTGAGCGGCAGAATCGTCTTTGCGCGAAGAAGCAGCTTCTTCGTCTCCGGGAGCCGGAGAGAGCGGCAACTTCGCAAAGGTGATGAAACAAGCTGTACAACACTGCGATTGTGTGCGCAGCTTTCCAAGTGAGAGAAAACAGTACCTGACCACTCTCCTGCCTTTTGTAATCACATGAACATTCGATTGCAAGCTGTTTTGGACGACTTTCTTTCTCTTCTTGCAAAACACTCGGCAGACCTCCGTGCAGCCTCTAGAACACGATGGGAGATGTTTTTTGTGCTGGCACAGTTTCTCCTTGCCAGACAGAGTGGAAAAGCTTTTTGCTAAGATGTAGACGAGAAGAGAGGCTAAAGACGAAGGTACGGTGCTCTGCAGAGCTAAGCACCGCTCCCGGACCTCTTTCGGCAGAAGGCGCACACCGCAGAGCACTGTGAGCGGCAGAATCGTCTTTGCGCGAAGAAGCAGCTTCTTCGTCTCCGGGAGCCGGAGAGAGCGGCAACTTCGCAAAGGTGATGAAACAAGCTGTCCAACACTGCGATTGTGTGCGCAGCTTGCCAACTGAGAGAAAACAGTACCTGACCACTCTCCTGCCTTTTCTATTCACATGAACATTCGATTGCAAGCTGTTTTGGACAACTTTCTTTCTCTTCTTGCAAAACACTCGGCAGACCTTCGTGCAGCCTCTAGAACACGATGGGAGATGTTTTCTGTGCTGGCACAGTTTCTCCTTGCCAGACAGAGTGGAAAAGCTTTTTGCTAAGATGTAGACGAGAAGAGAGGCTAAAGACGAAGGTACGGTGCTCTGCAGAGCTAAGCACCGCTCCCGGGCGTCTTTCGGCAGAAGGCGCACACCGCAGAGCACTGTGAGCGGCAGAATTGTCTTTGCGCGAAGAAGCAGCTTCTTCGTCTCCGGGAGCCGGAGAGAGCGGCAACTTCGCAAAGGTGATGAAACAAGCTGTACAACACTGCGATTGTGTGCGCAGCTTGCCAACTGAGAGAAAACAGTACCTGACCACTCTCCTGCCTTTTGTAATCACATGAACATTCGATTGCAAGCTGTTTTGGACAACTTTCTTTCTCTTCTTGCAAAACACTCGGCAGACCTCCGTGCAGCCTCTAGAACACGATGGGAGATGTTTTCTGTGCAGGCAAAGTTTCTCCTTGCCAGACAGAGTGGAAAAGCTTTTTGCTAAGATGTAGACGAGAAGAGAGGCTAAAGACGAAGGTACGGTGCTCTGCAGAGCTAAGCACCGCTCCCGGACCTCTTTCGGCAGAAGGCGCACACCGCAGAGCACTGTGAGCGGCAGAATCGTCTTTGCGCGAAGAAGCAGCTTCTTCGTCTCCGGGAGCCGGAGAGAGCGACAACTTCGCAAAGGTGATGAAACAAGCTGTACAACACTACGATTGTGTGCGCAGTATCACAACTGAGAGAAAACAGTACCTGACCACTCTGCTGCCTTTTCTATTCACATGAACATTCGATTGCAAGCTGTTTTGGACAACTTTCTTTCTCTTCTTGCAAAACACTCGGCAGACCTCCGTGCAGCCTCTAGAACACGATGGGAGATGTTTTCTGTGCTGGCACAGTTTCTCCTTGCCAGACAGAGTGGAAAAGCTTTTTGCTAAGATGTAGATGAGAAGAGAGGCTAAAGAAGCAGGTAGAGTGCTCTGCAGAGCTAAGCACAGCTCCCGGACCTCTTTCGGCAGAAGGCGCACACCGCAGAGCACTGTGAGCGGCAGAATCGTCTTTGCACGAAGAAGCAGCTTCTTCGTCTCCGGGAGCCGGAGAGACCGGCAGCTTCGCAAAGGTGATGAAACAAGCTGTACGACACTCCGATTGTGTACGCAGCTTGCCAACTGAGAGAAAACAGTACCTGACCACTCTCCTGCCTTTTCTATTCACATGAACATTCGATTGAAAGCTGTTTTGGACAACTTTCTTTCTCTTCTTGCAAAACACTCGGCAGACCTGCGTGCAGCCTCTAGAACACGATGGGAGATGTTTTCTGTGCTGGCACAGTTTCTCCTTGCCAGACACAGTGGAAAAGCTTTTTGCTAAGATGTAGACGAGAAGAGAGGCTAAAGAAGCAGGTATGGTGCTCTGCAGAGCTAAGCACCGCTCCCGGACCTCTTTCGGCAGAAGGCGCACACCGCAGAGCACTGTGAGCGGCAGAATCGTCTTTGCGCGAAGAAGCAGCTTCTTCGTCTCCGGGAGCCGGAGAGAGCGGCAACTTCGCAAAGGTGATGAAACAAGCTGTACAACACTGCGATTGTGTGCGCAGCTTGCCAACTGAGAGAAAACAGTACCTGACCACTCTGCTGCCTTTTCTATTCACATGAACATTCGATTGCAAGCTGTTTTGGACAACTTTCTTTCTCTTCTTGCAAAACACTCGGCAGACCTGCGTGCAGCCTCTAGAACACGATGGGAGATGTTTTCTGTGCTGGCACAGTTTCTCCTTGCCAGACAGAGTTGAAAAGCTTTTTGCTAAGATGTAGACGAGAAGAGAGGCTAAAGACGAAGGTACGGTGCTCTGCAGAGCTAAGCACCGTTCCCGGACCTCTTTCGGCAGAAGGCGCACACCGCAGAGCACTGTGAGCGGCAGAATCACCTTTGCGCGAAGAAGCAGCTTCTTCGTCTCCGGGAGCCGGAGAGAGCGGCAACTTCGCAAAGGTGATGAAACAAGCTGTACAACACTGCGATTGTGTGCGCAGCTTGCCAAGTGAGAGAAAACAGTACCTGACCACTCTCCTGCCTTTTGTAATCACATGAACATTCGATTGCAAGCTGTTTTGGACAACTTTCTTTCTCTTCTTGCAAAACACTCGGCAGACCTCCGTGCAGCCTCTAGAACACGATGGGAGATGTTTTCTGTGCTGGCACAGTTTCTCCTTGCCAGACAGAGTGGAAAAGCTTTTTGCTAAGATGTAGACGAGAAGAGAGGCTAAAGACGAAGGTACGGTGCTCTGCAGAGCTAAGCACCGCTCCCGGACCTCTTTCGGCAGAAGGCGCACACCGCAGAGCACTGTGAGCGGCAGAATCACCTTTGCGCGAAGAAGCAGCTTCTTCGTCTCCGGGAGCCGGAGAGAGCGGCAACTTCGCAAAGGTGATGAAACAAGCTGTACGACACTGCGATTGTGTGCGCAGCTTGCCAACTGAGAGAAAACAGTACCTGACCACTCTCCTGCCTTTTCTAATCACTTGAACATTCGATTGCAAGCTGTTTTGGACAACTTTCTTTCTCTTCTTGCAAAACACTCGGCAGACTTCCGTGCAGCTTCTAGAACACGATGGGAGATGTTTTTTGTGCAGGCACAGTTTCTCCTTGCCAGACAGAGTGGAAAAGCTTTTTGCTAAGATGTAGACGAGAAGAGAGGCTAAAGACGAAGGTACGGTGCTCTGCAGAGCTAAGCACCGCTCCCGGACCTCTTTCGGCAGAAGGCGCACACCGCAGAGCACTGTGAGCGGCAGAATCGTCTTTGCGCGAAGAAGCAGCTTCTTCGTCTCCGGGAGCCGGAGAGAGCGGCAGCTTCGCAAAGGTGATGAAACAAGCTGTACAACACTGCGATTGTGTGCGCAGCTTGCCAACTGAGAGAAAACAGTACCTGACCACTCTGCTGCCTTTTCTATTCACATGAACATTCGATTGCAAGCTGTTTTGGACAACTTTCTTTCTCTTCTTGCAAAACACTCGGCAGACCTCCGTGCAGCCTCTAGAACACGATGGGAGATGTTTTCTGTGCTGGCACAGTTTCTCCTTGCCAGACACAGTGGAAAAGCTTTTTGCTAAGATGTAGACGAGAAGAGAGGCTAAAGAAGCAGGTATGGTGCTCTGCAGAGCTAAGCACCGCTCCCGGACCTCTTTCGGCAGAAGACGCACACCGCAGAGCACTGTGAGCGGCAGAATCGTCTTTGCGCGAAGAAGCAGCTTCTTCGTCTCCGGGAGCCGGAGAGAGCGGCAACTTCCCAAATGTGATGAAACAAGCTGTACAACACTGCGATTGTGTGCGCAGCTTGCCAACTGAGAGAAAACAGTACCTGACCACTCTGCTGCCTTTTCTATTCACATGAACATTCGATTGCAAGCTGTTTTGGACAACTTTCTTTCTCTTCTTGCAAAACACTCGGCAGACCTGCGTGCAGCCTCTAGAACACGATGGGAGATGTTTTCTGTGCTGGCACAGTTTCTCCTTGCCAGACAGAGTTGAAAAGCTTTTTGCTAAGATGTAGACGAGAAGAGAGGCTAAAGACGAAGGTACGGTGCTCTGCAGAGCAAAGCACCGCTCCCGGACCTCTTTCGGCAGAAGGCGCACACCGCAGAGCACTGTGAGCGGCAGAATCACCTTTGCGCGAAGAAGCAGCTTCTTCGTCTCCGGGAGCCGGAGAGAGCGGCAACTTCGCAAAGGTGATGAAACAAGCTGTACAACACTGCGATTGTGTGCGCAGCTTGCCAAGTGAGAGAAAACAGTACCTGACCACTCTCCTGCCTTTTGTAATCACATGAACATTCGATTGCAAGCTGTTTTGGACAACTTTCTCTTCTTGCAAAACACTCGGCAGACCTCCGTGCAGCCTCTAGAACACGATGGGAGATGTTTTCTGTGCTGGCACAGTTTCTCCTTGCCAGACAGAGTGGAAAAGTTCTTTGGACAAGTTGCTAAGATGTAGACGAGAAGAGAGGCTAAAGAAGCAGGTATGGTGCTCGGCAGAGCTAAGCACAGCTCCCGGGCCTCTTTCGGCAGAAGACGCACACTGCAGAGCACAGTGAGCGGCAGAATCGTCTTTGCGCGAAGAAGCAGCTTCTTCGTCTCCGGGAGCCGGAGAGAGCGGCAACTTCGCAAAGGTGATGAAACAAGCCGTACGACACTGCGATTGTGTGCGCAGCTGGCCAACTGAGAGAAAACAGTACCTGACCACTCTGCTGCCTTTTCTATTCACATGAACATTCGATTGCAAGCTGTTTTGGACAACTTTCTTTCTCTTCTTGCAAAACACTCGGCAGACCTCCGTGCAGCCTCTAGAACACGATGGGAGATGTTTTCTGTGCTGGCACAGTTTCTCCTTGCCAGACAGAGTGGAAAAGCTTTTTGCTAAGATGTAGACGAGAAGAGAGGCTAAAGACGAAGGTACGGTGCTCTGCAGAGCAAAGCACCGCTCCCGGACCACTTTCGGCAGAAGGCGCACACCGCAGAGCACTGTGAGCGGCAGAATCGTCTTTGCGCAAAGAAGCAGCTTCTTCGTCTCCGGGAGCCGGAGAGAGCGGCAACTTCCCAAATGTGATGAAACAAGCTGTACAACACTGCGATTGTGTGCGCAGCTTGCCAACTGAGAGAAAACAGTACCTGACCACTCTCCTGCCTTTTCTATTCACATGAACATTCGATTGCAAGATGTTTTGGACAACTTTCTTTCTTTTCTTGCAAAACACTCGGCAGATCTCCGTGCAGCTTCTAGAACACGATGGGAGATGTTTTATGTGCTGGCAAAGTTTCTCCTTGCCAGACAGAGTGGAAAAGCTTTTTGCTAAGATGTAGACGAGAAGAGAGGCTAAAGACGAAGGTACGGTGCACTGCAGAGCTAAGCACCGCTCCCGGACCTCTTTCGGCAGAAGGCGCACACCGCAGAGCACTGTGAGCGGCAGAATCACCTTTGCGCGAAGAAGCAGCTTCTTCGTCTCCGGCAGCCGGAGAGAGCGGCAACTTCGCAAAGGTGATGAAACAAGCTGTACAACACTGCGATTGTGTGCGCAGCTTGCCAACTGAGAGAAAACAGTACCTGACCACTCTGCTGCCTTTTCTATTCACATGAACATTCGATTGCAAGCTGTTTTGGACAACTTTCTTTCTCTTCTTGCAAAACACTCGGCAGACCTCCGTGCAGCTTCTAGAACACGATGGGAGATGTTTTTTGTGCAGGCACAGTTTCTCCTTGCCAGACAGAGTGGAAAATCTTTTTGCTAAGATGTAGACGAGAAGAGAGGCTAAAGACGAAGGTACGGTGCTCTGCAGAGCTAAGCACCGCTCCCGGACCTCTTTCGGCAGAAGGCGCACACCGCAGAGCACAGTGAGCGGCAGAATCGTCTTTGCGCGAAGAAGCAGCTTCTTCGTCTCCGGGAGCCGGAGAGAGCGGCAACTTCGCAAAGGTGATGAAACAAGCTGTACAACACTGCGATTGTGTGCGCAGCTTGCCAACTGAGAGAAAACAGTACCTGACCACTCTCCTGCCTTTTCTATTCACATGAACATTCGATTGCAAGCTGTTTTGGACAACTTTCTTTCTCTTCTTGCAAAACACTCGGCAGACCTGCGTGCAGCCTCTAGAACACGATGGGAGATGTTTTCTGTGCTGGCACAGTTTCTCCTTGCCAGACAGAGTGGAAAAGCTTTTTGCTAAGATGTAGACGAGAAGAAAGGCTAAAGACGAAGGTACGGTGCTCTGCAGAGCTAAGCACCGCTCCCGGGCGTCTTTCGGCAGAAGGCGCACACCGCAGAGCACTGTGAGCGGCAGAATCGTCTTTGCGCGAAGAAGCAGCTTCTTCGTCTCCGGGAGCCAGAGAGAGCGGCAACTTCGCAAAGGTGATGAAACAAGCTGTACGACACTGCGATTGTGTGCGCAGCTTGCCAACTGAGAGAAAACAGTACCTGACCACTCTCCTGCCTTTTCTATTCACATGAACATTCGATTGCAAGCTGTTTTGGACAACTTTCTTTCTCTTCTTGCAAAACACTCGGCAGACCTGCGTGCAGCCTCTAGAACACGATGGGAGATGTTTTCTGTGCTGGCACAGTTTCTCCTTGCCAGACAGAGTGGAAAAGCTTTTTGCTAAGATGTAGACGAGAAGAGAGGCTAAAGACGAAGTTACGGTGCTCTGCAGAGCTAAGCACCGCTCCCGGACGTCTTTCGGCAGAAGGCGCACACCGCAGAGCACTGTGAGCGGCAGAATCGTCTTTGCGCGAAGAAGCAGCTTCTTCGTCTCCGGGAGCCGGAGAGAGCGGCAACTTCGCAAAGGTGATGAAACAAGCTGTACAACACTGCGATTGTGTGCGCAGCTTGCCAACTGAGAGAAAACAGTACCTGACCACTCTCCTGCCTTTTCTAATCACTTGAACATTCGATTGCAAGCTGTTTTGGACAACTTTCTTTCTCTTCTTGCAAAACACTCGGCAGACCTCCGTGCAGCCTCTAGAACACGATGGGAGATGTTTTCTGTGCTGGCACAGTTTCTCCTTGCCAGACAGAGTGGAAAAGCTTTTTGCTAAGATGTAGACGAGAAGAGAGGCGAAAGACGAAGGTACGGTGCCCTGCAGAGCAAAGCACCGCTCCCGGACCACTTTCGGCAGAAGGCGCACACCGCAGAGCACTGTGAGCGGCAGAATCACCTTTGCGCGAAGAAGCAGCTTCTTCGTCTCCGGGAGCCGGAGAGAGCGGCAACTTCGCAAAGGTGATGAAACAAGCTGTACAACACTGCGATTGTGTGCGCAGCTTGCCAACTGAGAGAAAACAGTACCTGACCACTCTCCTGCCTTTTCTAATCACTTGAACATTCGATTGCAAGCTGTTTTGGACAACTTTCTTTCTCTTCTTGCAAAACACTCGGCAGACCTCCGTGCAGCTTCTAGAACACGATGGGAGATGTTTTTTGTGCAGGCACAGTTTCTCCTTGCCAGACAGAGTGGAAAAGCTTTTTGCTAAGATGTAGACGAGAAGAGAGGCTAAAGACGAAGGTACGGTGCTCTGCAGAGCTAAGCACCGCTCCCGGACCTCTTTCGGCAGAAGGCGCACACCGCAGAGCACTGTGAGCGGCAGAATCGTCTTTGCGCGAAGAAGCAGCTTCTTCGTCTCCGGGAGCCGGAGAGAGCGGCAACTTCGCAAAGGTGATGAAACAAGCTGTACAACACTGCGATTGTGTGCGCAGCTTTCCAAGTGAGAGAAAACAGTACCTGACCACTCTCCTGCCTTTTGTAATCACATGAACATTCGATTGCAAGCTGTTTTGGACGACTTTCTTTCTCTTCTTGCAAAACACTCGGCAGACCTCCGTGCAGCCTCTAGAACACGATGGGAGATGTTTTCTGTGCTGGCACAGTTTCTCCTTGCCAGACAGAGTGGAAAAGTTCTTTGGACAAGTTGCTAAGATGTAGACGAGAAGAGAGGCTAAAGAAGCAGGTACGGTGCTCTGCAGAGCTAAGCACCGCTCCCGGACCTCTTTCGGCAGAAGGCGCACACCGCAGAGCACTGTGAGCGGCAGAATCGTCTTTGCGCGAAGAAGCAGCTTCTTCGTCTCCGGGAGCCGGAGAGAGCGGCAACTTCGCAAAGGTGATGAAACAAGCTGTCCAACACTGCGATTGTGTGCGCAGCTTGCCAACTGAGAGAAAACAGTACCTGACCACTCTCCTGCCTTTTCTATTCACATGAACATTCGATTGCAAGCTGTTTTGGACAACTTTCTTTCTCTTCTTGCAAAACACTCGGCAGACCTCCGTGCAGCCTCTAGAACACGATGGGAGATGTTTTCTGTGCTGGCACAGTTTCTCCTTGCCAGACAGAGTGGAAAAGCTTTTTGCTAAGATGTAGACGAGAAGAGAGGCTAAAGACGAAGGTACGGTGCTCTGCAGAGCAAAGCACCGCTCCCGGACCACTTTCGGCAGAAGGCGCACACCGCAGAGCACTGTGAGCGGCAGAATCGTCTTTGCGCAAAGAAGCAGCTTCTTCGTCTCCGGGAGCCGGAGAGAGCGGCAACTTCCCAAATGTGATGAAACAAGCTGTACAACACTGCGATTGTGTGCGCAGCTTGCCAACTGAGAGAAAACAGTACCTGACCACTCTCCTGCCTTTTCTATTCACATGAATATTCGATTGCAAGATGTTTTGGACAACTTTCTTTCTTTTCTTGCAAAACACTCGGCAGATCTCCGTGCAGCTTCTAGAACACGATGGGAGATGTTTTATGTGCTGGCAAAGTTTCTCCTTGCCAGACAGAGTGGAAAAGCTTTTTGCTAAGATGTAGACGAGAAGAGAGGCTAAAGACGAAGGTACGGTGCACTGCAGAGCTAAGCACCGCTCCCGGACCTCTTTCGGCAGAAGGCGCACACCGCAGAGCACTGTGAGCGGCAGAATCACCTTTGCGCGAAGAAGCAGCTTCTTCGTCTCCGGCAGCCGGAGAGAGCGGCAACTTCGCAAAGGTGATGAAACAAGCTGTACAACACTGCGATTGTGTGCGCAGCTTGCCAACTGAGAGAAAACAGTACCTGACCACTCTGCTGCCTTTTCTATTCACATGAACATTCGATTGCAAGCTGTTTTGGACAACTTTCTTTCTCTTCTTGCAAAACACTCGGCAGACCTCCGTGCAGCTTCTAGAACACGATGGGAGATGTTTTTTGTGCAGGCACAGTTTCTCCTTGCCAGAAAGAGTGGAAAATCTTTTTGCTAAGATGTAGACGAGAAGAGAGGCTAAAGACGAAGGTACGGTGCTCTGCAGAGCTAAGCACCGCTCCCGGACCTCTTTCGGCAGAAGGCGCACACCGCAGAGCACAGTGAGCGGCAGAATCGTCTTTGCGCGAAGAAGCAGCTTCTTCGTCTCCGGGAGCCGGAGAGAGCGGCAACTTCGCAAAGGTGATGAAACAAGCTGTACAACACTGCGATTGTGTGCGCAGCTTGCCAACTGAGAGAAAACAGTACCTGACCACTCTCCTGCCTTTTCTATTCACATGAACATTCGATTGCAAGCTGTTTTGGACAACTTTCTTTCTCTTCTTGCAAAACACTCGGCAGACCTGCGTGCAGCCTCTAGAACACGATGGGAGATGTTTTCTGTGCTGGCACAGTTTCTCCTTGCCAGACAGAGTGGAAAAGCTTTTTGCTAAGATGTAGACGAGAAGAGAGGCTAAAGACGAAGGTACGGTGCTCTGCAGAGCTAAGCACCGCTCCCGGGCGTCTTTCGGCAGAAGGCGCACACCGCAGAGCACTGTGAGCGGCAGAATCGTCTTTGCGCGAAGAAGCAGCTTCTTCGTCTCCGGGAGCCAGAGAGAGCGGCAACTTCGCAAAGGTGATGAAACAAGCTGTACGACACTGCGATTGTGTGCGCAGCTTGCCAACTGAGAGAAAACAGTACCTGACCACTCTCCTGCCTTTTCTATTCACATGAACATTCGATTGCAAGCTGTTTTGGACAACTTTCTTTCTCTTCTTGCAAAACACTCGGCAGACCTGCGTGCAGCCTCTAGAACACGATGGGAGATGTTTTCTGTGCTGGCACAGTTTCTCCTTGCCAGACAGAGTGGAAAAGCTTTTTGCTAAGATGTAGACGAGAAGAGAGGCTAAAGACGAAGGTACGGTGCTCTGCAGAGCTAAGCACCGCTCCCGGACGTCTTTCGGCAGAAGGCGCACACCGCAGAGCACTGTGAGCGGCAGAATCGTCTTTGCGCGAAGAAGCAGCTTCTTCGTCTCCGGGAGCCGGAGAGAGCGGCAACTTCGCAAAGGTGATGAAACAAGCTGTACAACACTGCGATTGTGTGCGCAGCTTGCCAACTGAGAGAAAACAGTACCTGACCACTCTCCTGCCTTTTCTATTCACATGAACATTCGATTGCAAGCTGTTTTGGACAACTTTCTTTCTCTTCTTGCAAAACACTCGGCAGACCTGCGTGCAGCCTCTAGAACACGATGGGAGATATTTTCTGTGCTGGCACAGTTTCTCCTTGCCAGACAGAGTGGAAAAGCTTTTTGCTAAGATGTAGACGAGAAGAGAGGCTAAAGACGAAGGTACGGTGCCCTGCAGAGCAAAGCACCGCTCCCGGACCACTTTCGGCAGAAGGCGCACACCGCAGAGCACTGTGAGCGGCAGAATCACCTTTGCGCGAAGAAGCAGCTTCTTCGTCTCCGGGAGCCGGAGAGAGCGGCAACTTCGCAAAGGTGATGAAACAAGCTGTACAACACTGCGATTGTGTGCGCAGCTTGCCAACTGAGAGAAAACAGTACCTGACCACTCTCCTGCCTTTTCTAATCACTTGAACATTCGATTGCAAGCTGTTTTGGACAACTTTCTTTCTCTTCTTGCAAAACACTCGGCAGACCTCCGTGCAGCTTCTAGAACACGATGGGAGATGTTTTTTGTGCAGGCACAGTTTCTCCTTGCCAGACAGAGTGGAAAAGCTTTTTGCTAAGATGTAGACGAGAAGAGAGGCTAAAGACGAAGGTACGGTGCTCTGCAGAGCTAAGCACCGCTCCCGGACCTCTTTCGGCAGAAGGCGCACACCGCAGAGCACTGTGAGCGGCAGAATCGTCTTTGCGCGAAGAAGCAGCTTCTTCGTCTCCGGGAGCCGGAGAGAGCGGCAACTTCGCAAAGGTGATGAAACAAGCTGTACAACACTGCGATTGTGTGCGCAGCTTTCCAAGTGAGAGAAAACAGTACCTGACCACTCTCCTGCCTTTTGTAATCACATGAACATTCGATTGCAAGCTGTTTTGGACGACTTTCTTTCTCTTCTTGCAAAACACTCGGCAGACCTCCGTGCAGCCTCTAGAACACGATGGGAGATGTTTTTTGTGCTGGCACAGTTTCTCCTTGCCAGACAGAGTGGAAAAGCTTTTTGCTAAGATGTAGACGAGAAGAGAGGCTAAAGACGAAGGTACGGTGCTCTGCAGAGCTAAGCACCGCTCCCGGACCTCTTTCGGCAGAAGGCGCACACCGCAGAGCACTGTGAGCGGCAGAATCGTCTTTGCGCGAAGAAGCAGCTTCTTCGTCTCCGGGAGCCGGAGAGAGCGGCAACTTCGCAAAGGTGATGAAACAAGCCGTACGACACTGCGATTGTGTGCGCAGCTGGCCAACTGAGAGAAAACAGTACCTGACCACTCTGCTGCCTTTTCTATTCACATGAACATTCGATTGCAAGCTGTTTTGGACAACTTTCTTTCTCTTCTTGCAAAACACTCGGCAGACCTTCGTGCAGCCTCTAGAACACGATGGGAGATGTTTTCTGTGCTGGCACAGTTTCTCCTTGCCAGACAGAGTGGAAAAGCTTTTTGCTAAGATGTAGACGAGAAGAGAGGCTAAAGACGAAGGTACGGTGCTCTGCAGAGCTAAGCACCGCTCCCGGACCTCTTTCGGCAGAAGGCGCACACCGCAGAGCACTGTGAGCGGCAGAATTGTCTTTGCGCGAAGAAGCAGCTTCTTCGTCTCCGGGAGCCGGAGAGAGCGGCAACTTCGCAAAGGTGATGAAACAAGCTGTACAACACTGCGATTGTGTGCGCAGCTTGCCAACTGAGAGAAAACAGTACCTGACCACTCTCCTGCCTTTTGTAATCACATGAACATTCGATTGCAAGCTGTTTTGGACAACTTTCTTTCTCTTCTTGCAAAACACTCGGCAGACCTCCGTGCAGCCTCTAGAACACGATGGGAGATGTTTTCTGTGCTGGCACAGTTTCTCCTTGCCAGACAGAGTGGAAAAGCTTTTTGCTAAGATGTAGACGAGAAGAGAGGCTAAAGACGAAGGTACGGTGCTCTGCAGAGCTAAGCACCGCTCCCGGACCTCTTTCGGCAGAAGGCGCACACCGCAGAGCACTGTGAGCGGCAGAATCGTCTTTGCGCGAAGAAGCAGCTTCTTCATCTCCGGGAGCCGGAGAGAGCGACAACTTCGCAAAGGTGATGAAACAAGCTGTACAACACTACGATTGTGTGCGCAGTATCACAACTGAGAGAAAACAGTACCTGACCACTCTGCTGCCTTTTCTATTCACATGAACATTCGATTGCAAGCTGTTTTGGACAACTTTCTTTCTCTTCTTGCAAAACACTCGGCAGACCTCCGTGCAGCCTCTAGAACACGATGGGAGATGTTTTCTGTGCTGGCACAGTTTCTCCTTGCCAGACAGAGTGGAAAAGCTTTTTGCTAAGATGTAGATGAGAAGAGAGGCTAAAGAAGCAGGTAGAGTGCTCTGCAGAGCTAAGCACAGCTCCCGGACCTCTTTCGGCAGAAGGCGCACACCGCAGAGCACTGTGAGCGGCAGAATCGTCTTTGCGCGAAGAAGCAGCTTCTTCGTCTCCGGGAGCCGGAGAGACCGGCAGCTTCGCAAAGGTGATGAAACAAGCTGTACGACACTCCGATTGTGTACGCAGCTTGCCAACTGAGAGAAAACAGTACCTGACCACTCTCCTGCCTTTTCTATTCACATGAACATTCGATTGAAAGCTGTTTTGGACAACTTTCTTTCTCTTCTTGCAAAACACTCGGCAGACCTGCGTGCAGCCTCTAGAACACGATGGGAGATGTTTTCTGTGCTGGCACAGTTTCTCCTTGCCAGACAGAGTGGAAAAGCTTTTTGCTAAGATGTAGACGAGAAGAGAGGCTAAAGACGAAGGTACGGTGCTCTGCAGAGCAAAGCACCACTCCCGGACCACTTTCGGCAGAAGGCGCACACCGCAGAGCACTGTGAGCGGCAGAATCGTCTTTGCGCAAAGAAGCAGCTTCTTCGTCTCCGGGAGCCGGAGAGAGCGGCAACTTCCCAAATGTGATGAAACAAGCTGTACAACACTGCGATTGTGTGCGCAGCTTGCCAACTGAGAGAAAACAGTACCTGACCACTCTCCTGCCTTTTCTATTCACATGAATATTCGATTGCAAGATGTTTTGGACAACTTTCTTTCTTTTCTTGCAAAACACTCGGCAGATCTCCGTGCAGCTTCTAGAACACGATGGGAGATGTTTTATGTGCTGGCAAAGTTTCTCCTTGCCAGACAGAGTGGAAAAGCTTTTTGCTAAGATGTAGACGAGAAGAGAGGCTAAAGACGAAGGTACGGTGCACTGCAGAGCTAAGCACCGCTCCCGGACCTCTTTCGGCAGAAGGCGCACACCGCAGAGCACTGTGAGCGGCAGAATCACCTTTGCGCGAAGAAGCAGCTTCTTCGTCTCCGGCAGCCGGAGAGAGCGGCAACTTCGCAAAGGTGATGAAACAAGCTGTACAACACTGCGATTGTGTGCGCAGCTTGCCAACTGAGAGAAAACAGTACCTGACCACTCTGCTGCCTTTTCTATTCACATGAACATTCGATTGCAAGCTGTTTTGGACAACTTTCTTTCTCTTCTTGCAAAACACTCGGCAGACCTCCGTGCAGCTTCTAGAACACGATGGGAGATGTTTTTTGTGCAGGCACAGTTTCTCCTTGCCAGACAGAGTGGAAAAGCTTTTTGCTAAGATGTAGACGAGAAGAGAGGCTAAAGACGAAGGTACGGTGCTCTGCAGAGCTAAGCACCGCTCCCGGACCTCTTTCGGCAGAAGGCGCACACCGCAGAGCACAGTGAGCGGCAGAATCGTCTTTGCGCGAAGAAGCAGCTTCTTCGTCTCCGGGAGCCGGAGAGAGCGGCAACTTCGCAAAGGTGATGAAACAAGCTGTACAACACTGCGATTGTGTGCGCAGCTTGCCAACTGAGAGAAAACAGTACCTGACCACTCTCCTGCCTTTTCTATTCACATGAACATTCGATTGCAAGCTGTTTTGGACAACTTTCTCTTCTTGCAAAACACTCGGCAGACCTGCGTGCAGCCTCTAGAACACGATGGGAGATGTTTTCTGTGCTGGCACAGTTTCTCCTTGCCAGACAGAGTGGAAAAGCTTTTTGCTAAGATGTAGACGAGAAGAGAGGCTAAAGACGAAGGTACGGTGCTCTGCAGAGCTAAGCACCGCTCCCGGGCGTCTTTCGGCAGAAGGCGCACACCGCAGAGCACTGTGAGCGGCAGAATCGTCTTTGCGCGAAGAAGCAGCTTCTTCGTCTCCGGGAGCCAGAGAGAGCGGCAACTTCGCAAAGGTGATGAAACAAGCTGTACGACACTGCGATTGTGTGCGCACCTTGCCAACTGAGAGAAAACAGTACCTGACCACTCTCCTGCCTTTTCTATTCACATGAACATTCGATTGCAAGCTGTTTTGGACAACTTTCTTTCTCTTCTTGCAAAACACTCGGCAGACCTGCGTGCAGCCTCTAGAACACGATGGGAGATGTTTTCTGTGCTGGCACAGTTTCTCCTTGCCAGACAGAGTGGAAAAGCTTTTTGCTAAGATGTAGACGAGAAGAGAGGCTAAAGACGAAGGTACGGTGCTCTGCAGAGCTAAGCACCGCTCCCGGACGTCTTTCGGCAGAAGGCGCACACCGCAGAGCACTGTGAGCGGCAGAATCGTCTTTGCGCGAAGAAGCAGCTTCTTCGTCTCCGGGAGCCGGAGAGAGCGGCAACTTCGCAAAGGTGATGAAACAAGCTGTACAACACTGCGATTGTGTGCGCAGCTTGCCAACTGAGAGAAAACAGTACCTGACCACTCTCCTGCCTTTTCTATTCACATGAACATTCGATTGCAAGCTGTTTTGGACAACTTTCTTTCTCTTCTTGCAAAACACTCGGCAGACCTGCGTGCAGCCTCTAGAACACGATGGGAGATATTTTCTGTGCTGGCACAGTTTCTCCTTGCCAGACAGAGTGGAAAAGCTTTTTGCTAAGATGTAGACGAGAAGAGAGGCTAAAGACGAAGGTACGGTGCCCTGCAGAGCAAAGCACCGCTCCCGGACCACTTTCGGCAGAAGGCGCACACCGCAGAGCACTGTGAGCGGCAGAATCACCTTTGCGCGAAGAAGCAGCTTCTTCGTCTCCGGGAGCCGGAGAGAGCGGCAACTTCGCAAAGGTGATGAAACAAGCTGTACAACACTGCGATTGTGTGCGCAGCTTGCCAACTGAGAGAAAACAGTACCTGACCACTCTCCTGCCTTTTCTAATCACTTGAACATTCGATTGCAAGCTGTTTTGGACAACTTTCTTTCTCTTCTTGCAAAACACTCGGCAGACCTCCGTGCAGCTTCTAGAACACGATGGGAGATGTTTTTTGTGCAGGCACAGTTTCTCCTTGCCAGACAGAGTGGAAAAGCTTTTTGCTAAGATGTAGACGAGAAGAGAGGCTAAAGACGAAGGTACGGTGCTCTGCAGAGCTAAGCACCGCTCCCGGACCTCTTTCGGCAGAAGGCGCACACCGCAGAGCACTGTGAGCGGCAGAATCGTCTTTGCGCGAAGAAGCAGCTTCTTCGTCTCCGGGAGCCGGAGAGAGCGGCAACTTCGCAAAGGTGATGAAACAAGCTGTACAACACTGCGATTGTGTGCGCAGCTTTCCAAGTGAGAGAAAACAGTACCTGACCACTCTCCTGCCTTTTGTAATCACATGAACATTCGATTGCAAGCTGTTTTGGACGACTTTCTTTCTCTTCTTGCAAAACACTCGGCAGACCTCCGTGCAGCCTCTAGAACACGATGGGAGATGTTTTTTGTGCTGGCACAGTTTCTCCTTGCCAGACAGAGTGGAAAAGCTTTTTGCTAAGATGTAGACGAGAAGAGAGGCTAAAGACGAAGGTACGGTGCTCTGCAGAGCTAAGCACCGCTCCCGGACCTCTTTCGGCAGAAGGCGCACACCGCAGAGCACTGTGAGCGGCAGAATCGTCTTTGCGCGAAGAAGCAGCTTCTTCGTCTCCGGGAGCCGGAGAGAGCGGCAACTTCGCAAAGGTGATGAAACAAGCTGTCCGACACTGCGATTGTGTGCGCAGCTTGCCAACTGAGAGAAAACAGTACCTGACCACTCTCCTGCCTTTTCTATTCACATGAACATTCGATTGCAAGCTGTTTTGGACAACTTTCTTTCTCTTCTTGCAAAACACTCGGCAGACCTTCGTGCAGCCTCTAGAACACGATGGGAGATGTTTTCTGTGCTGGCACAGTTTCTCCTTGCCAGACAGAGTGGAAAAGCTTTTTGCTAAGATGTAGACGAGAAGAGAGGCTAAAGACGAAGGTACGGTGCTCTGCAGAGCTAAGCACCGCTCCCGGGCGTCTTTCGGCAGAAGGCGCACACCGCAGAGCACTGTGAGCGGCAGAATTGTCTTTGCGCGAAGAAGCAGCTTCTTCGTCTCCGGGAGCCGGAGAGAGCGGCAACTTCGCAAAGGTGATGAAACAAGCTGTACAACACTGCGATTGTGTGCGCAGCTTGCCAACTGAGAGAAAACAGTACCTGACCACTCTCCTGCCTTTTGTAATCACATGAACATTCGATTGCAAGCTGTTTTGGACAACTTTCTTTCTCTTCTTGCAAAACACTCGGCAGACCTCCGTGCAGCCTCTAGAACACGATGGGAGATGTTTTCTGTGCAGGCAAAGTTTCTCCTTGCCAGACAGAGTGGAAAAGCTTTTTGCTAAGATGTAGACGAGAAGAGAGGCTAAAGACGAAGGTACGGTGCTCTGCAGAGCTAAGCACCGCTCCCGGACCTCTTTCGGCAGAAGGCGCACACCGCAGAGCACTGTGAGCGGCAGAATCGTCTTTGCGCGAAGAAGCAGCTTCTTCGTCTCCGGGAGCCGGAGAGAGCGACAACTTCGCAAAGGTGATGAAACAAGCTGTACAACACTACGATTGTGTGCGCAGTATCACAACTGAGAGAAAACAGTACCTGACCACTCTGCTGCCTTTTCTATTCACATGAACATTCGATTGCAAGCTGTTTTGGACAACTTTCTTTCTCTTCTTGCAAAACACTCGGCAGACCTGCGTGCAGCCTCTAGAACACGATGGGAGATGTTTTCTGTGCTGGCACAGTTTCTCCTTGCCAGACAGAGTGGAAAAGCTTTTTGCTAAGATGTAGATGAGAAGAGAGGCTAAAGAAGCAGGTAGAGTGCTCTGCAGAGCTAAGCACAGCTCCCGGACCTCTTTCGGCAGAAGGCGCACACCGCAGAGCACTGTGAGCGGCAGAATCGTCTTTGCGCGAAGAAGCAGCTTCTTCGTCTCCGGGAGCCGGAGAGACCGGCAGCTTCGCAAAGGTGATGAAACAAGCTGTACGACACTCCGATTGTGTACGCAGCTTGCCAACTGAGAGAAAACAGTACCTGACCACTCTCCTGCCTTTTCTATTCACATGAACATTCGATTGAAAGCTGTTTTGGACAACTTTCTTTCTCTTCTTGCAAAACACTCGGCAGACCTGCGTGCAGCCTCTAGAACACGATGGGAGATGTTTTCTGTGCTGGCACAGTTTCTCCTTGCCAGACACAGTGGAAAAGCTTTTTGCTAAGATGTAGACGAGAAGAGAGGCTAAAGAAGCAGGTATGGTGCTCTGCAGAGCTAAGCACCGCTCCCGGACCTCTTTCGGCAGAAGGCGCACACCGCAGAGCACTGTGAGCGGCAGAATCGTCTTTGCGCGAAGAAGCAGCTTCTTCGTCTCCGGGAGCCGGAGAGAGCGGCAACTTCGCAAAGGTGATGAAACAAGCTGTACAACACTGCGATTGTGTGCGCAGCTTGCCAACTGAGAGAAAACAGTACCTGACCACTCTGCTGCCTTTTCTATTCACATGAACATTCGATTGCAAGCTGTTTTGGACAACTTTCTTTCTCTTCTTGCAAAACACTCGGCAGACCTGCGTGCAGCCTCTAGAACACGATGGGAGATGTTTTCTGTGCTGGCACAGTTTCTCCTTGCCAGACAGAGTTGAAAAGCTTTTTGCTAAGATGTAGACGAGAAGAGAGGCTAAAGACGAAGGTACGGTGCTCTGCAGAGCTAAGCACCGCTCCCGGACCTCTTTCGGCAGAAGGCGCACACCGCAGAGCACTGTGAGCGGCAGAATCACCTTTGCGCGAAGAAGCAGCTTCTTCGTCTCCGGGAGCCGGAGAGAGCGGCAACTTCGCAAAGGTGATGAAACAAGCTGTACAACACTGCGATTGTGTGCGCAGCTTGCCAACTGAGAGAAAACAGTACCTGACCACTCTCCTGCCTTTTGTAATCACATGAACATTCGATTGCAAGCTGTTTTGGACAACTTTCTTTCTCTTCTTGCAAAACACTCGGCAGACCTCCGTGCAGCCTCTAGAAGACGATGGGAGATGTTTTCTGTGCTGGCACAGTTTCTCCTTGCCAGACAGAGTGGAAAAGCTTTTTGCTAAGATGTAGACGAGAAGAGAGGCTAAAGACGAAGGTACGGTGCTCTGCAGAGCTAAGCACCGCTCCCGGACCTCTTTCGGCAGAAGGCGCACACCGCAGAGCACTGTGAGCGGCAGAATCACCTTTGCGCGAAGAAGCAGCTTCTTCGTCTCCGGGAGCCGGAGAGAGCGGCAACTTCGCAAAGGTGATGAAACAAGCTGTACGACACTGCGATTGTGTGCGCAGCTTGCCAACTGAGAGAAAACAGTACCTGACCACTCTCCTGCCTTTTCTAATCACTTGAACATTCGATTGCAAGCTGTTTTGGACAACTTTCTTTCTCTTCTTGCAAAACACTCGGCAGACTTCCGTGCAGCTTCTAGAACACGATGGGAGATGTTTTTTGTGCAGGCACAGTTTCTCCTTGCCAGACAGAGTGGAAAAGCTTTTTGCTAAGATGTAGACGAGAAGAGAGGCTAAAGACGAAGGTACGGTGCTCTGCAGAGCTAAGCACCGCTCCCGGACCTCTTTCGGCAGAAGGCGCACACCGCAGAGCACTGTGAGCGGCAGAATCGTCTTTGCGCGAAGAAGCAGCTTCTTCGTCTCCGGGAGCCGGAGAGAGCGGCAGCTTCGCAAAGGTGATGAAACAAGCTGTACAACACTGCGATTGTGTGCGCAGCTTGCCAACTGAGAGAAAACAGTACCTGACCACTCTGCTGCCTTTTCTATTCACATGAACATTCGATTGCAAGCTGTTTTGGACAACTTTCTTTCTCTTCTTGCAAAACACTCGGCAGACCTCCGTGCAGCCTCTAGAACACGATGGGAGATGTTTTCTGTGCTGGCACAGTTTCTCCTTGCCAGACAGAGTGGAAAAGCTTTTTGCTAAGATGTAGACGAGAAGAGAGGCTAAAGAAGAAGGTAGAGTGCTCTGCAGAGCTAAGCACAGCTCCCGGACCTCTTTCGGCAGAAGGCGCACACCGCAGAGCACTGTGAGCGGCAGAATCGTCTTTGCGCGAAGAAGCAGCTTCTTCGTCTCCGGGAGCCGGAGAGAGCGGCAGCTTCGCAAAGGTGATGAAACAAGCTGTACGACACTGCGATTGTGTGCGCAGCTTGCCAACTGAGAGAAAACAGTACCTGACCACTCTGCTGCCTTTTCTATTCACATGAACATCCGATTGCAAGCTGTTTTGGACAACTTTCTTTCTCTTCTTGCAAAACACTCGGCAGACCTGCGTGCAGCCTCTAGAACACGATGGGAGATGTTTTCTGTGCTGGCACAGTTTCTCCTTGCCAGACAGAGTGGAAAAGCTTTTTGCTAAGGTGTAGACGAGAAGAGAGGCTAAAGAAGCAGGTATGCTGCTCTGCAGAGCTAAGCACCGCTCCCGGGCCTCTTTCGGCAGAAGGCGCACACCGCAGAGCACTGTGAGCGGCAGAATCGTCTTTGCGCGAAGAAGCAGCTTCTTCGTCTCCGGGAGCCGGAGAGAGCGGCAACTTCGCAAAGGTGATGAAACAAGCTGTACAACACTGCGATTGTGTGCGCAGCTTGCCAACTGAGAGAAAACAGTACCTGACCACTCTCCTGCCTTTTCTATTCACATGAACATTCGATTGGAAGCTGTTTTGGACAACTTTCTTTCTCTTCTTGCAAAACACTCGGCAGACCTGCGTGCAGCCTCTAGAACACGATGGGAGATGTTTTCTGTGCTGGCACAGTTTCTCCTTGCCAGACAGAGTGGAAAAGCTTTTTGCTAAGATGTAGACCAGAAGAGAGGCTAAAGACGAAGGTACGGTGCTCTGCAGAGCTAAGCACCGCTCCCGGACCTCTTTCGGCAGAAGGCGCACACCGCAGAGCACTGTGAGCGGCAGAATCGTCTTTGCGCGAAGAAGCAGCTTCTTCGTCTCCGGGAGCCGGAGAGAGCGGCAACTTTGCAAAGGTGATGAAACAAGCTGTACAACACTGCGATTGTGTGCGCAGCTTGCCAACTGAGAGAAAACAGTACCTGACCACTCTCCTGCCTTTTGTAATCACATGAACATTCGATTGCCAGCTGTTTTGGACAACTTTCTTTCTCTTCTTGCAAAACACTCGGCAGACCTGCGTGCAGCCTCTAGAACACGATGGGAGATGTTTTCTATGCTGGCACAGTTTCTCCTTGCCAGACAGAGTGGAAAAGCTTTTTGCTAAGATGTAGACGAGAAGAGAGGCTAAAGAAGCAGGTATGGTGCTCGGCAGAGCTAAGCACCGCTCCCGGACCTCTTTCGGCAGAAGGCGCACACAGCAGAGCACTGTGAGCGGCAGAATCGTCTTTGCGCGAAGAAGCAGCTTCTTCGTCTCCGGGAGCCGGAGAGAGCGGCAACTTCGCAAAGGTGATGAAACAAGCTGTACAACACTGCGATTGTGTGCGCAGCTTGCCAACTGAGAGAAAACAGTACCTGACCACTCTCCTGCCTTTTCTATTCACTTGAACATTCGATTGCAAGCTGTTTTGGACAACTTTCTTTCTCTTCTTGCAAAACACTCGGCAGACCTCCGTGCAGCCTCTAGAACACGATGGGAGATGTTTTCTGTGCTGGCACAGTTTCTCCTTGCCAGACAGAGTGGAAAAGATTTTTGCTAAGATGTAGACGAGAAGAGAGGCTAAAGAAGCAGGTAGAGTGCTCTGCAGAGCTAAGCACAGCTCCCGGACCTCTTTCGGCAGAAGGCGCACACCGCAGAGCACTGTGAGCGGCAGAATCGTCTTTGCGCGAAGAAGCAGCTTCTTCGTCTCCGGGAGCCGTAGAGAGCGGCAGCTTCGCAAAGGTGATGAAACAAGCTGTACGACACTGCGATTGTGTGCGCAGCTTGCCAACTGAGAGAAAACAGTACCTGACCACTCTGCTGCCTTTTGTAATCACATGAACATTCGATTGCAAGCTGTTTTGGACAACTTTCTTTCTCTTCTTGCAAAACACTCGGCAGACCTCCGTGCAGCCTCTAGAACACGATGGGAGATGTTTTTTGTGCTGGCACAGTTTCTCCTTGCCAGACAGAGTGGAAAAGCTTTTTGCTAAGATGTAGAGGAGAAGAGAGGCTAAAGAAGCAGGTATGGTGCTCTGCAGAGCAAAGCACCGCTCCCGGGCCTCTTTCGGCAGAAGGCGCACACCGCAGAGCACTGTGAGCGGCAGAATCGTCTTTGCGCGAAGAAGCAGCTTCTTCGTCTCCGGGAGCCGGAGAGAGCCGCAACTTCGCAAAGGTGATGAAACAAGCTGTACAACACTGCGATTGTGTGCGCAGCTTGCCAACTGAGAGAAAACAGTACCTGACCACTCTCCTGCCTTTTCTATTCACATGAACATTCGATTGGAAGCTGTTTTGGACAACTTTCTTTCTCTTCTTGCAAAACACTCGGCAGACCTGCGTGCAGCCTCTAGAACACGATGGGAGATGTTTTCTGTGCTGGCACAGTTTCTCCTTGCCAGACAGAGTGGAAAAGCTTTTTGCTAAAATGTAGACCAGAAGAGAGGCTAAAGACGAAGGTACGGTGCTCTGCAGAGCTAAGCACCGCTCCCGGACCTCTTTCGGCAGAAGGCGCACACCGCAGAGCACTGTGAGCGGAAGAATCGCCTTTGCGCGAAGAAGCAGCTTCTTCGTCTCCGGGAGCCGGAGAGAGCGGCAACTTCGCAAAGGTGATGAAACAAGCTGTACGACACTGCGATTGTGTGCGCAGCTTGCCAACTGAGAGAAAACAGTACCTGACCACTCTCCTGTCTTTTGTAATCACATGAACATTCGATTGCAAGCTGTTTTGGACAACTTTCTTTCTCTTCTTGCAAAACACTCGGGAGATCTCCGTGCAGCTTCTAGAACACGATGGGAGATGTTTTCTGTGCTGGCACAGTTTCTCCTTGCCAGATAGAGTGGAAAAGCTTTTTGCTAAGATGTAGACCAGAAGAGAGGCTAAAGACGAAGGTACGGTGCTCTGCAGAGCAAAGCACCGCTCCCGGACCTCTTTCGGCAGAAGGCGCACACCGCAGAGCACTGTGAGCGGCAGAATCGCCTTTGCGCGAAGAAGCAGCTTCTTCGTCTCCGGGAGCCGGAGAGAGCGGCAACTTCGCAAAGGTGATGAAACAAGCTGTAGAACACTGCGATTGTGTGCGCAGCTTGCCAACTGAGAGAAAACAGTACCTGACCACTCTGCTGCCTTTTCTATTCACATGAACATTCGATTGCAAGCTGTTTTGGACAACTTTCTTTCTCTTCTTGCAAAACACTCTGCACACCTTCGTGCAGCCTCTAGAACACGATGGGAGATGTTTTCTGTGCTGGCACAGTTTCTCCTTGCCAGACAGAGTGGAAAATCTTTTTGCTAAGATGTAGACGAGAAGAGAGGCTAAAGACGAAGGTACGGTGCTCTGCAGAGCTAAGCACCGCTCCCGGACCTTTTTCGGCAGAAGGCGCACACCGCAGAGCACTGTGAGCGGCAGAATCACCTTTGCGCGAAGAAGCAGCTTCTTCGTCTCCGGGAGCCGGAGAGAGCGGCAACTTCGCAAAGGTGATGAAACAAGCTGTACAACACTGCGATTGTGTGCGCAGCTTGCCAAGTGAGAGAAAACAGTACCTTACCACTCTCCTGCCTGTTGTAATCACATGAACATTCGATTGCAAGCTGTTTTGGACAACTTTCTTTCTCTTCTTGCAAAACACTCGGCAGACCTCCGTGCAGCCTCTAGAACACGATGGGAGATGTTTTCTGTGCTGGCACAGTTTCTCCTTGCCAGACAGAGTGGAAAAGCTTTTTGCTAAGATGTAGACGAGAAGAGAGGCTAAAGACGAAGGTACGGTGCTCTGCAGAGCTAAGCACCGCTCCCGGACCTTTTTCGGCAGAAGACGCACACCGCAGAGCACTGTGAGCGGCAGAATCGTCTTTGCGCGAAGAAGCAGCTTCTTCGTCTCTGGGAGCCGGAGAGAGCGGCAACTTGGCAAAGGTGATGAAACAAGCTGTACAACACTGCGATTGTGTGCGCAGCTTGCCAACTGAGAGAAAACAGTACCTTACCACTCTCCTGCCTGTTGTAATCACATGAACATTCGATTGCAAGCTGTTTTGGACAACTTTCTTTCTCTTCTTGCAAAACACTCGGCAGACCTCCGTGCAGCCTCTAGAACACGATGGGAGATATTTTTTGTGCTGGCACAGTTTCTCCTTGCCAGACAGAGTGGAAAAGCTTTTTGCTAAGATGTAGACGAGAAGAGAGGCTAAAGACGAAGGTACGGTGCTCTGCAGAGCTAAGCACAGCTCCCGGGCGTCTTTCGGCAGAAGGCGCACACCGCAGAGCACTGTGAGCGGCAGAATCGTCTTTGCGCGAAGAAGCAGCTTCTTCGTCTCCGGGAGCCGGAGAGAGCGGCAGCTTCGCAAAGGTGATGAAACAAGCTGTACAACACTGCGATTGTGTGCGCAGCTTGCCAACTGAGAGAAAACAGTACCTGACCACTCTCCTGCCTTTTCTATTCACATGAACATTCGATTGAAAGCTGTTTTGGACAACTTTCTTTCTCTTCTTGCAAAACACTCGGCAGACCTCCGTGCAGCCTCTAGAACACGATGGGAGATGTTTTCTGTGCTGGCACAGTTTCTCCTTGCCAGACAGAGTGGAAAAGCTTTTTGCTAAGATGTAGACGAGAAGAGAGGCTAAAGAAGCAGGTATGGTGCTCTGCAGAGCTAAGCACCGCTCCCGGGCCTCTTTCGGCAGAAGGCGCACACCGCAGAGCACTGTGAGCTGCAGAATCGTCTTTGCGCGAAGAAGCAGCTTCTTCGTCTCCGGGAGCCGGAGAGAGCGGCAACTTCGCAAAGGTGATGAAACAAGCTGTACAACACTGCGATTGTGTGCGCAGCTTGCCAACTGAGAGAAAACAGTACCTGACCACTCTCCTGCCTTTTCTATTCACATGAACATTCGATTGGAAGCTGTTTTGGACAACTTTCTTTCTCTTCTTGCAAAACACTCGGCAGACCTGCGTGCAGCCTCTAGAACACGATGGGAGATGTTTTCTGTGCTGGCAGAGTTTCTCCTTGCCAGACAGAGTGGAAAAGCTTTTTGCTAAGATGTAGACGAGAAGAGAGGCTAAAGACGAAGGTACGGTGCTCTGCAGAGCTAAGCACCGCTCCCGGACCTCTTTCGGCAGAAGGCGCACACCGCAGAGCACTGTGAGCGGCAGAATCGTCTTTGCGCGAAGAAGCAGCTTCTTCGTCTCCGGGAGCCAGAGAGAGCGGCAACTTCGCAAAGGTGATGAAACAAGCTGTACAACACTGCGATTGTGTGCGCAGCTTGCCAACTGAGAGAAAACAGTACCTGACCACTCTCCTGCCTTTTGTAATCACATGAACATTCGATTGCAAGCTGTTTTGCACAACTTTCTTTCTCTTCTTGCAAAACACTCGGCAGACCTCCGTGCAGCCTCTAGAACACGATGGGAGATGTTTTCTGTGCTGGCACAGTTTCTCCTTGCCAGACAGAGTGGAAAAGCTTTTTGCTAAGATGTAGAGGAGAAGAGAGGCTAAAGAAGCAGGTATGGTGCTCGGCAGAGCTAAGCACAGCTCCCGGGCCTCTTTCGGCAGAAGACACTCACTGCAGAGCACAGTGAGCGGCAGAATCGTCTTTGCGCGAAGAAGCAGCTTCTTCGTCTCCGGGAGCCGGAGAGAGCGGCAACTTCGCAAAGGTGATGAAACAAGCCGTACAACACTGCGATTGTGTGCGCAGCTTGCCAACTGAGAGAAAACAGTACCTGACCACTCTCCTGCCTTTTCTATTCACATGAACATTCGATTGCAAGCTGTTTTGGACAACTTTCTTTCTCTTCTTGCAAAACACTCTGCAGACCTCCGTGCAGCCTCTAGAACACGATGGGAGATGTTTTCTGTGCTGGCACAGTTTCTCCTTGCCAGACAGAGTTGAAAAGCTTTTTGCTAAGATGTAGAAGAGAAGAGAGGCTAAAGACGAAGGTACGGTGCTCTGCAGAGCTAAGCACCGCTCCCGGGCCTCTTTCGGCAGAAGGCGCACACCGCAGAGCACTGTGAGCGGCAGAATCACCTTTGCGCGAAGAAGCAGCTTCTTCGTCTCCGGGAGCCGGAGAGAGCGGCAACTTCGCAAAGGTGATGAAACAAGCTGTACAACACTGCGATTGTGTGCGCAGCTTGCCAACTGAGAGAAAACAGTACCTGACCACTCTCCTGCCTTTTGTAATCACATGAACATTCGATTGCAAGCTGTTTTGGACAACTTTCTTTCTCTTCTTGCAAAACACTCGGCAGACCTCCGTGCAGCCTCTAGAACACGATGGGAGATGTTTTCTGTGCTGGCACAGTTTCTCCTTGCCAGACAGAGTGGAAAAGCTTTTTGCTAAGATGTAGACGAGAAGAGAGGCTAAAGAAGCAGGTATGGTGCTCGGCAGAGCTAAGCACCGCTCCCGGGCGTCTTTCGGCAGAAGGCGCACACCGCAGAGCACTGTGAGCGGCAGAATCGTCTTTGCGCGAAGAAGCAGCTTCTTCGTCTCCGGGAGCCGGAGAGAGCGGCAGCTTCGCAATAGTGATGAAACAAGCTGTACAACACTGCGATTGTGTGCGCAGCTTGCCAAGTGAGAGAAAACAGTACCTGACCACTCTCCTGCCTTTTGTAATCACATGAACATTCGATTGCAAGCTGTTTTGGACAACTTTCTTTCTCTTCTTGCAAAACACTCGGCAGACCTGCGTGCAGCCTCTAGAACACGATGGGAGATGTTTTCTGTGCTGGCACAGTTTCTCCTTGCCAGACAGAGTGGAAAAGCTTTTTGCTAAGATGTAGACGAGAAGAGAGGCTAAAGAAGCAGGTATGGTGCTCGGCAGAGCTAAGCACCTCTCCCGGGCGTCTTTCGGCAGAAGGCGCACACCGCAGAGCACTGTGAGCGGCAGAATCGTCTTTGCGCGAAGAAGCAGCTTCTTCGTCTCCGGGAGCCGGAGAGAGCGGCAGCTTCGCAAAGGTGATGAAACAAGCTGTACGACACTGCGATTGTGTGCGCAGCTTGCCAACTGAGAGAAAACAGTACCTGACCACTCTGCTGCCTTTTGTAATCACATGAACATTCGATTGCAAGCTGTTTTGGACAACTTTCTTTCTCTTCTTGCAAAACACTCGGCAGACCTCCGTGCAGCCTCTAGAACACGATGGGAGTTGTTTTTTGTGCTGGCACAGTTTCTCCTTGCCAGACAGAGTGGAAAAGCTTTTTGCTAAGATGTAGACGAGAAGAGAGGCTAAAGACGAAGGTACGGTGCTCTGCAGAGCTAAGCACCGCTCCCGGACCTCTTTCGGCAGAAGACGCACACCGCAGAGCACTGTGAGCGGCAGAATCGTCTTTGCGCGAAGAAGCAGCTTCTTCGTCTCCGGGAGCCGGAGAGAGCGGCAACTTCGCAAAGGTGATGAAACAAGCTGTACGACACTGCGATTGTGTGCGCAGCTTGCCAACTGAGAGAAAACAGTACCTGACCACTCTCCTGCCTTTTCTATTCACATGAACATTCGATTGCAAGCTGTTTTGGACAACTTTCTTTCTCTTCTTGCAAAACACTCGGCAGACCTGCGTGCAGCCTCTAGAACACGATGGGAGATGTTTTCTGTGCTGGCACAGTTTCTCCTTGCCAGACAGAGTGGAAAAGCTTTTTGCTAAGATGTAGACGAGAAGAGAGGCTAAAGACGAAGGTACGGTGCTCTGCAGAGCCAAGCACCGCTCCCGGGCGTGTTTCGGCAGAAGGCGGACACCGCAGAGCAGTGTGAGCGGCAGAATCGTCTTTGCGCGAAGAAGCAGCTTCTTCGTCTCCGGGAGCCGGAGAGAGCGGCAGCTTCGCAAAGGTGATGAAACAAGCTGTACAACACTGCGATTGTGTGCGCAGCTTGCCAACTGAGAGAAAACAGTACCTGACCACTCTCCTGCCTTTTCTATTCACATGAACATTCGATTGCAAGCTGTTTTGGACAACTTTCTTTCTCTTCTTGCAAAACACTCGGCAGACCTCCGTGCAGCCTCTAGAACACGATGGGAGATGTTTTCTGTGCTGGCACAGTTTCTCCTTGCCAGACAGAGTGGAAAAGCTTTTTGCTGAGATGTAGACGAGAAGAGAGGCTAAAGAAGCAGGTAGAGTGCTCTGCAGAGCTAAGCACAGCTCCCGGACCTGTTTCGGCAGAAGGCGCACACCGCAGAGCACTGTGAGCGGCAGAATCGTCTTTGCGCGAAGAAGCAGCTTCTTCGTCTCCGGGAGCCGGAGAGAGCGGCAGCTTCGCAAAGGTGATGAAACAAGCTGTACGACACTGCGATTGTGTGCGCAGCTTGCCAACTGAGAGAAAACAGTACCTGACCACTCTGCTGCCTTTTCTATTCACATGAACATTCGATTGCAAGCTGTTTTGGACAACTTTCTTTCTCTTCTTGCAAAACACTCGGCAGACCTGCGTGCAGCCTCTAGAACACGATGGGAGATGTTTTCTGTGCTGGCACAGTTTCTCCTTGCCAGACAGAGTGGAAAAGCTTTTTGCTAAGATGTAGACGAGAAGAGAGGCTAAAGACGAAGGTACGGTGCTCTGCAGAGCTAAGCACCGCTCCCGGACCTCTTTCGGCAGAAGGCGCACACCGCAGAGCACTGTGAGCGGCAGAATCGCCTTTGCGCGAAGAAGCAGCTTCTTCGTCTCCGGGAGCCGGAGAGAGCGGCAACTTCGCAAAGGTGATGAAACAAGCTGTACAACACTGCGATTGTGTGCGCAGCTTGCCAACTGAGAGAAAACAGTACCTGACCACTCTCCTGCCTTTTCTATTCACATGAACATTCGATTGCAAGCTGTTTTGGACAACTTTCTTTCTCTTCTTGCAAAACACTCGGCAGACCTGCGTGCAGCCTCTAGAACACGATGGGAGATGTTTTCTGTGCTGGCACAGTTTCTCCTTGCCAGACAGAGTTGAAAAGCTTTTTGCTAAGATGTAGACGAGAAGAGAGGCTAAAGACGAAGGTACGGTGCTCTGCAGAGCAAAGCACCGCTCCCGGACCTCTTTCGGCAGAAGGCGCACACCGCAGAGCACTGTGAGCGGCAGAATCACCTTTGCGCGAAGAAGCAGCTTCTTCGTCTCCGGGAGCCGGAGAGAGCGGCAACTTCGCAAAGGTGATGAAACAAGCTGTACAACACTGCGATTGTGTGCGAAGCTTGCCAACTGAGAGAAAACAGTACCTGACCACTCTGCTGCCTTTTCTATTCACATGAACATTCGATTGCAAGCTGTTTTGGACAACTTTCTTTCTCTTCTTGCAAAACACTCGGCAGACCTGCGTGCAGCCTCTAGAACACGATGGGAGATGTTTTCTGTGCTGGCACAGTTTCTCCTTGCCAGACAGAGTGGAAAAGCTTTTTGCTAAGATGTAGACGAGAAGAGAGGCTAAAGAAGCAGGTATGGTGCTCGGCAGAGCTAAGCACCGCTCCTGGGCGTCTTTCGGCAGAAGGCGCACACCGCAGAGCACTGTGAGCGGCAGAATCGTCTTTGCGCGAAGAAGCAGCTTCTTCGTCTCCGGGAGCCGGAGAGAGCGGCAACTTCGCAAAGGTGATGAAACAAGCTGTACAACACTGCGATTGTGTGCGCAGCTTGCCAACTGAGAGAAAACAGTACCTGACCACTCTCCTGCCTTTTCTATTCACATGAACATTCGATTGCAAGCTGTTTTGGACAACTTTCTTTCTCTTCTTGCAAAACACTCGGCAGACCTCCGTGCAGCCTCTAGAACACGATGGGAGATGTTTTCTGTGCTGGCACAGTTTCTCCTTGCCAGACAGAGTGGAAAAGCTTTTTGCTAAGATGTAGACGAGAAGAGAGGCTAAAGAAGCAGGTAGAGTGCTCTGCAGAGCTAAGCACAGCTCCCGGACCTCTTTCGGCAGAAGGCGCACACCGCAGAGCACTGTGAGCGGCAGAATCGTCTTTGCGCGAAGAAGCAGCTTCTTCGTCTCCGGGAGCCGGAGAGAGCGGCAGCTTCGCAAAGGTGATGAAACAAGCTGTACGACACTGCGATTGTGTGCGCAGCTTGCCAACTGAGAGAAAACAGTACCTGACCACTCTCCTGCCTTTTCTATTCACATGAACATTCGATTGGAAGCTGTTTTGGACAACTTTCTTTCTCTTCTTGCAAAACACTCGGCAGACCTGCGTGCAGCCTCTAGAACACGATGGGAGATGTTTTTTGTGCTGGCACAGTTTCTCCTTGCCAGACAGAGTGGAAAAGCTTTTTGCTAAGATGTAGACGAGAAGAGAGGCTAAAGAAGCAGGTATGGTGCTCTGCAGAGCTAAGCACCGCTCCCGGGCCTCTTTCGGCAGAAGGCGCACACCGCAGAGCACTGTGAGCGGCAGAATCGTCTTTGCGCGAAGAAGCAGCTTCTTCGTCTCCGGGAGCCGGAGAGAGCGGCAGCTTGGCAAAGGTGATGAAACAAGCCGTACAACACTGCGATTGTGTGCGCAGCTTGCCAACTGAGAGAAAACAGTACCTGACCACTCTCCTGCCTTTTCTATTCACATGAACATTCGATTGCAAGCTGTTTTGGACAACTTTCATTCTCTTCTTGCAAAACACTCTGCAGACCTCCGTGCAGCCTCTAGAACACGATGGGAGATGTTTTTTGTGCTGGCACAGTTTCTCCTTGCCAGACAGAGTGGAAAAGCTTTTTGCTAAGATGTAGACGAGAAGAGAGGCTAAAGAAGCAGGTATGGTGCTCTGCAGAGCTAAGCACCGCTCCCGGACCTCTTTCGGCAGAAGGCGCACACCGCAGAGCACTGTGAGCGGCAGAATCGCCTTTGCGCGAAGAAGCAGCTTCTTCGTCTCCGGGAGCCGGAGAGAGCGGCAACATCGCAAAGGTGATGAAACAAGCTGTACAACACTGCGATTGTGTGCGCAGCTTGCCAACTGAGAGAAAACAGTACCTGACCACTCTCCTGCCTTTTCTATTCACATGAACATTCGATTGCAAGCTGTTTTGGACAACTTTCTTTCTCTTCTTGCAAAACACTCGGCAGACCTGCGTGCAGCCTCTAGAACACGATGGGAGATGTTTTCTGTGCTGGCACAGTTTCTCCTTGCCAGACAGAGTGGAAAAGCTTTTTGCTAAGATGTAGACGAGAAGAGAGGCTAAAGACGAAGGTACGGTGCTCTGCAGAGCTAAGCACCGCTCCCGGACCACTTTCGGCAGAAGGCGCACACCGCAGAGCACTGTGAGCGGCAGAATCGCCTTTGCGCGAAGAAGCAGCTTCTTCGTCTCCGGGAGCCGGAGAGAGCGGCAACTTTGCAAAGGTGATGAAACAAGCTGTACAACACTGCGATTGTGTGCGCAGCTTGCCAACTGAGAGAAAACAGTACCTGACCACTCTCCTGCCCTTTCTATACACATGAACATTCGATTGCAAGCTGTTTTGGACAACTTTCTTTCTCTTCTTGCAAAACACTCGGCAGACCTGCGTGCAGCCTCTAGAACACGATGGGAGATTTTTTCTGTGCTGGCACAGTTTCTCCTTGCCAGACAGAGTGGAAAAGCTTTTTGCTAAGATGTTGACGAGAAGAGAGGCTAAAGAAGCAGGTAGAGTGCTCTGCAGAGCTAAGCACAGCTCCCGGACCTCTTTCGGCAGAAGGCGCACACCGCAGAGCACTGTGAGCGGCAGAATCGTCTTTGCGCGAAGAAGTAGCTTCTTCGTCTCCGGGAGCCGGAGAGAGCGGCAACTTCGCAAAGGTGGTGAAACAAGCTGTACAACACTGCGATTGTGTGCGCAGCTTGCCAACTGAGAGAAAACCGTACCTGACCACTCTCCTGCCTTTTCTATTCACATGAACATTCGATTGCAAGCTGTTTTGGACAACTTTCTTTCTCTTCTTGCAAAACACTCGGCAGACCTCCGTGCGGCCTCTAGAACACGATGGGAGATGTTTTCTGTGCTGGCACAGTTTCTCCTTGCCAGACAGAGTGGAAAAGCTTTTTGCTAAGATGTAGACGAGAAGAGAGGCTAAAGACGAAGGTATGGTGCTCTGCAGAGCTAAGCACCGCTCCCGGGCCTCTTTCGGCAGAAGGCGCACACCGCAGAGCACTGTGAGCGGCAGAATCGCCTTTGCGCGAAGAAGCAGCTTCTTCGTCTCCGGGAGCCGGAGAGAGCGGCAACTTCGCAAAGGTGATGAAACAAGCTGTACGACACTGCGATTGTGTGCGCAGCTTGCCAACTGAGAGAAAACAGTACCTGACCACTCTCCTGCCTTTTCTATTCACATGAACATTCGATTGCAAGCTGTTTTGGACAACTTTCTTTCTCTTCTTGCAAAACACTCGGCAGACCTGCGTGCAGCCTCTAGAACACGATGGGAGATGTTTTCTGTGCTGGCACAGTTTCTCCTTGCCAGACAGAGTGGAAAAGCTTTTTGCTAAGATGTAGAGGAGAAGAGAGGCTAAAGAAGCAGGTAGAGTGCTCTGCAGAGCTAAGCACAGCTCCCGGACCTCTTTCGGCAGAAGGCGCACACCGCAGAGCACTGTGAGCGGCAGAATCGTCTTTGCGCGAAGAAGCAGCTTCTTCGTCTCCGGGAGCCGGAGAGAGCGGCAGCTTCGCAAAGGTGATGAAACAAGCTGTACGACACTGCGATTGTGTGCGCAGCTTGCCAACTGAGAGAAAACAGTACCTGACCACTCTCCTGCCTTTTCTATTCACATGAACATTCGATTGGAAGCTGTTTTGGACAACTTTCTTTCTCTTCTTGCAAAACACTCGGCAGACCTGCGTGCAGCCTCTAGAACACGATGGGAGATGTTTTTTGTGCTGGCACAGTTTCTCCTTGCCAGACAGAGTGGAAAAGCTTTTTGCTAAGATGTAGACGAGAAGAGAGGCTAAAGAAGCAGGTATGGTGCTCTGCAGAGCTAAGCACCGCTCCCGGGCCTCTTTCGGCAGAAGGCGCACACCGCAGAGCACTGTGAGCGGCAGAATCGTCTTTGCGCGAAGAAGCAGCTTCTTCGTCTCCGGGAGCCGGAGAGAGCGGCAGCTTGGCAAAGGTGATGAAACAAGCCGTACAACACTGCGATTGTGTGCGCAGCTTGCCAACTGAGAGAAAACAGTACCTGACCACTCTCCTGCCTTTTCTATTCACATGAACATTCGATTGCAAGCTGTTTTGGACAACTTTCATTCTCTTCTTGCAAAACACTCTGCAGACCTCCGTGCAGCCTCTAGAACACGATGGGAGATGTTTTTTGTGCTGGCACAGTTTCTCCTTGCCAGACAGAGTGGAAAAGCTTTTTGCTAAGATGTAGACGAGAAGAGAGGCTAAAGAAGCAGGTATGGTGCTCTGCAGAGCTAAGCACCGCTCCCGGACCTCTTTCGGCAGAAGGCGCACACCGCAGAGCACTGTGAGCGGCAGAATCGCCTTTGCGCGAAGAAGCAGCTTCTTCGTCTGCGGGAGCCGGAGAGAGCGGCAACATCGCAAAGGTGATGAAACAAGCTGTACAACACTGCGATTGTGTGCGCAGCTTGCCAACTGAGAGAAAACAGTACCTGACCACTCTGCTGCCTTTTCTATTCACATGAACATTCGATTGCAAGCTGTTTTGGACAACTTTCTTTCTCTTCTTGCAAAACACTCGGCAGACCTGCGTGCAGCCTCTAGAACACGATGGGAGATGTTTTCTGTGCTGGCACAGTTTCTCCTTGCCAGACAGAGTGGAAAAGCTTTTTGCTAAGATGTAGACGAGAAGAGAGGCTAAAGACGAAGGTACGGTGCTCTGCAGAGCTAAGCACCGCTCCCGGACCACTTTCGGCAGAAGGCGCACACGGCAGAGCACTGTGAGCGGCAGAATCGCCTTTGCGCGAAGAAGCAGCTTCTTCGTCTCCGGGAGCCGGAGAGAGCGGCAACTTTGCAAAGGTGATGAAACAAGCTGTACAACACTGCGATTGTGTGCGCAGCTTGCCAACTGAGAGAAAACAGTACCTGACCACTCTCCTGCCCTTTCTATACACATGAACATTCGATTGCAAGCTGTTTTGGACAACTTTCTTTCTCTTCTTGCAAAACACTCGGCAGACCTGCGTGCAGCCTCTAGAACACGATGGGAGATGTTTTCTGTGCTGGCACAGTTTCTCCTTGCCAGACAGAGTGGAAAAGCTTTTTGCTAAGATGTTGACGAGAAGAGAGGCTAAAGAAGCAGGTAGAGTGCTCTGCAGAGCTAAGCACAGCTCCCGGACCTCTTTCGGCAGAAGGCGCACACCGCAGAGCACTGTGAGCGGCAGAATCGTCTTTGCGCGAAGAAGTAGCTTCTTCGTCTCCGGGAGCCGGAGAGAGCGGCAACTTCGCAAAGGTGGTGAAACAAGCTGTACAACACTGCGATTGTGTGCGCAGCTTGCCAACTGAGAGAAAACAGTACCTGACCACTCTCCTGCCTTTTCTATTCACATGAACATTCGATTGCAAGCTGTTTTGGACAACTTTCTTTCTCTTCTTGCAAAACACTCGGCAGACCTCCGTGCGGCCTCTAGAACACGATGGGAGATGTTTTCTGTGCTGGCACAGTTTCTCCTTGCCAGACAGAGTGGAAAAGCTTTTTGCTAAGATGTAGACGAGAAGAGAGGCTAAAGACGAAGGTATGGTGCTCTGCAGAGCTAAGCACCGCTCCCGGGCCTCTTTCGGCAGAAGGCGCACACCGCAGAGCACTGTGAGCGGCAGAATCGCCTTTGCGCGAAGAAGCAGCTTCTTCGTCTCCGGGAGCCGGAGAGAGCGGCAACTTCGCAAAGGTGATGAAACAAGCTGTACGACACTGCGATTGTGTGCGCAGCTTGCCAACTGAGAGAAAACAGTACCTGACCACTCTCCTGCCTTTTCTATTCACATGAACATTCGATTGGAAGCTCTTTTGGACAACTTTCTTTCTCTTCTTGCAAAACACTCTGCAGACCTGCGTGCAGCCTCTAGAACACGATGGGAGATGTTTTTTGTGCTGGCACAGTTTCTCCTTGCCAGACAGAGTGGAAAAGCTTTTTGCTAAGATGTAGACGAGAAGAGAGGCTAAAGACGAAGGTACGGTGCTCTGCAGAGCAAAGCACCGCTCCCGGACCACTTTCGGCAGAAGGCGCACACCGCAGAGCACTGTGAGCGGCAGAATCGTCTTTGCGCGAAGAAGCAGCTTCTTCGTCTCCGGGAGCCGGAGAGAGCGGCAACTTCGCAAAGGTGATGAAACAAGCTGTACGACACTGCGATTGTGTGCGCAGCTTGCCAACTGAGAGAAAACAGTACCTGACCACTCTCCTGCCTTTTCTATTCACATGAACATTCGATTGCAAGCTGTTTTGGACAACTTTCTTTCTCTTCTTGCAAAACACTCGGCAGACCTCCGTGCAGCCTCTAGAACACGATGGGAGGTGTTTTATGTGCTGGCAAAGTTTCTCCTTGCCAGACAGAGTGGAAAAGCTTTTTGCTAAGTTGTAGACGAGAAGAGAGGCTAAAGACGAAGGTACGGTGCTCTGCAGAGCTAAGCACCGCTCCCGGACCTCTTTCGGCAGAAGGCGCACACCGCAGAGCACAGTGAGCGGAAGAATCGTCTTTGCGCGAAGAAGCAGCTTCTTCGTCTCCGGGAGCCGGAGAGAGCGGCAGCTTCGCAAAGGTGATGAAACAAGCTGTACGACACTGCGATTGTGTGCGCAGCATGACAACTGAGAGAAAACAGTACCTGACCACTCTGCTGCCTTTTCTATTCACATGAACATTCGATTGCAAGCTCTTTTGGACAACTTTCTTTCTCTTCTTGCAAAACACTCGGCAGACCTGCGTGCAGCCTCTAGAACACGATGGGAGATGTTTTCTGTGCTGGCACAGTTTCTCCTTGCCAGACAGAGTGGAAAAGCTTTTTGCTAAGATGTAGACGAGAAGAGAGGCTAAAGACGAAGGTACGGTGCTCTGCAGAGCTAAGCACCGCTCCCGGACCACTTTCGGCAGAAGGCGCACACCGCAGAGCACTGTGAGCGGCAGAATCGCCTTTGCGCGAAGAAGCAGCTTCTTCGTCTCCGGGAGCCGGAGAGAGCGGCAACTTCGCAAAGGTGATGAAACAAGCTGTACAACACTGCGATTGTGTGCGCAGCTTGCCAACTGAGAGAAAACAGTACCTGACCACTCTCCTGCCTTTTCTATTCACATGAACATTCGATTGCAAGCTGTTTTGGACAACTTTCTTTCTCTTCTTGCAAAACACTCGGCAGACCTCCGTGCAGCCTCTAGAACACGATGGGAGATGTTTTCTGTGCTGGCACAGTTTCTCCTTGCCAGACAGAGTGGAAAAGCTTTTTGCTAAGATGTAGACGAGAAGAGAGGCTAAAGAAGCAGGTAGAGTGCTCTGCAGAGCTAAGCACAGCTCCCGGGCGTCTTTCGGCAGAAGGCGCACACCGCAGAGCACTGTGAGCGGCAGAATCGTCTTTGCGCGAAGAAGCAGCTTCTTCGTCTCCGGGAGCCGGAGAGAGCGGCAGCTTCGCAAAGGTGATGAAACAAGCTGTACGACACTGCGATTGTGTGCGCAGCATGACAACTGAGAGAAAACAGTACCTGACCACTCTCCTGCCTTTTCTATTCACATGAACATTCGATTGGAAGCTCTTTTGGAAAACTTTCTTTCTCTTCTTGCAAAACACTCGGCAGACCTCCGTGCAGCCTCTAGAACACGATGGGAGATGTTTTCTGTGCTGGCACAGTTTCTCCTTTCCAGACAGAGTGGAAAAGCTTTTTGCTAAGATGTAGACGAGAAGAGAGGCTAAAGACGAAGGTACGGTGCTCTGCAGAGCTGAGCACCGCTCCCGGGCCTCTTTCGGCAGAAGGCGCACACCGCAGAGCACTGTGAGCGGCAGAATCGTCTTTGCGCGAAGAAGCAGCTTCTTCGTCTCCGGGAGCCGGAGAGAGCGGCAACTTCGCAAAGGTGATGAAACAAGCTGTACAACACTGCGATTGTGTGCGCAGCTTGCCAACTGAGAGAAAACAGTACCTTACCACTCTCCTGCCTGTTGTAATCACATGAACATTCGATTGCAAGCTGTTTTGGACAACTTTCTTTCTCTTCTTGCAAAACACTCGGCAGACCTCCGTGCAGCCTCTAGAACACGATGGGAGATGTTTTTTGTGCTGGCACAGTTTCTCCTTGCCAGACAGAGTGGAAAAGCTTTTTGCTAAGATGTAGACGAGAAGAGAGGCTAAAGACGAAGGTACGGTGCTCTGCAGAGCTAAGCACCGCTCCCGGACCTCTTTCGGCAGAAGGCGCACACCGCAGAGCACTGTGAGCGGCAGAATCGTCTTTGCGCGAAGAAGCAGCTTCTTCGTCTCCGGGAGCCGGAGAGAGCGGCAACTTCGCAAAGGTGATGAAACAAGCCGTACAACACTGCGATTGTGTGCGCAGCTTGCCAACTGAGAGAAAACAGTACCTGACCACTCTGCTGCCTTTTCTATTCACATGAACATTCGATTGGAAGCTGTTTTGGACAACTTTCTTTCTCTTCTTGCAAAACACTCGGCAGACCTGCGTGCAGCCTCTAGAACACGATGGGAGATGTTTTCTGTTCTGGCACAGTTTCTCCTTGCCAGACAGAGTGGAAAAGCTTTTTGCTAAGATGTAGACGAGAAGAGAGGCTAAAGAAGCAGGTAGAGTGCTCTGCAGAGCTAAGCACAGCTCTCGGACCTCTTTCGGCAGAAGGCGCACACCGCAGAGCACTGTGAGCGGCAGAATCGTCTTTGCGCGAAGAAGCAGCTTCTTCGTCTCCGGGAGCCGGAGAGAGCGGCAGCTTCGCAAAGGTGATGAAACAAGCTGTACGACACTGCGATTGTGTGCGCAGCTTGCCAACTGAGAGAAAACAGTACCTGACCACTCTCCTGCCTTTTCTATTCACATGAACATTCGATTGCAAGCTGTTTTGGACAACTTTCTTTCTCTTCTTGCAAAACACTCGGCAGACCTCCGTGCAGCCTCTAGAACACGATGGGAGATGTTTTTTGTGCTGGCACAGTTTCTCCTTGCCAGACAGAGTGGAAAAGCTTTTTGCTAAGATGTAGACGAGAAGAGAGGCTAAAGACGAAGGTACGGTGCTCTGCAGAGCTAAGCACCGCTCCCGGGCGTCTTTCGGCAGAAGGCGCACACCGCAGAGCACTGTGAGCGGCAGAATCGTCTTTGCGCGAAGAAGCAGCTTCTTCGTCTCCGGGAGCCGGAGAGAGCGGCAACTTCGCAAAGGTGATGAAACAAGCTGTACAACACTGCGATTGTATGCGCAGCTTGCCAACTGAGAGAAAACAGTACCTGACCACTCTCCTGCATTTTCTATTCACATGAACATTCGATTGCAAGCTGTTTTGGACAACTTTCTTTCTCTTCTTGCAAAACACTCGGCAGACCTGCGTGCAGCCTCTAGAACACGATGGGAGATGTCTTCTGTGCTGGCACAGTTTCTCCTTGCCAGACAGAGTGGAAAAGCTTTTTGCTAAGATGTAGACGAGAAGAGAGGCTAAAGACGAAGGTACGGTGCTCTGCAGAGCCAAGCACCGCTCCCGGGCGTCTTTCGGCAGAAGGCGCACACCGCAGAGCACTGTGAGCGGCGGAATCGTCTTTGCGCGAAGAAGCAGCTTCTTCGTCTCCGGGAGCCGGAGAGAGCGGCAACTTCGCAAAGGTGATGAAACAAGCTGTACAACACTGCGATTGTGTGCGCAGCTTGCCAACTGAGAGAAAACAGTACCTGACCACTCTCCTGCCTTTTCTATTCACATGAACATTCGATTGGAAGCTGTTTTGGACAACTTTCTTTCTCTTCTTGCAAAACACTCTGCAGACCTCCGTGCAGCCTCTAGAACACGATGGGAGATGTTTTTTGTGCTGGCACAGTTTCTCCTTGCCAGACAGAGTGGAAAAGCTTTTTGCTAAGATGTAGACGAGAAGAGAGGCTAAAGACGAAGGTACGGTGCTCTGCAGAGCAAAGCACCGCTCCCGGACCACTTTCGGCAGAAGGCGCACACCGCAGAGCACTGTGAGCGGCAGAATCGTCTTTGCGCGAAGAAGCAGCTTCTTCGTCTCCGGGAGCCGGAGAGAGTGGCAACTTCGCAAAGGTGATGAAACAAGCTGTACGACACTGCGATTGTGTGCGCACCTTGCCAACTGAGAGAAAACAGTACCTGACCACTCTCCTGCCTTTTCTATTCACATGAACATTCGATTGCAAGCTGTTTTGGACAACTTTCTTTCTCTTCTTGCAAAACACTCGGCAGACCTCCGTGCAGCCTCTAGAACACGATGGGAGGTGTTTTATGTGCTGGCAAAGTTTCTCCTGGCCAGACAGAGTGGAAAAGCTTTTTGCTAAGATGTAGACGAGAAGAGAGGCTAAAGACGAAGGTACGGTGCTCTGCAGAGCTAAGCACCGTTCCCGGACCTCTTTCGGCAGAAGGCGCACACCGCAGAGCACAGTGAGCGGAAGAATCGTCTTTGCGCGAAGAAGCAGCTTCTTCGTCTCCGGGAGCCGGAGAGAGCGGCAGCTTCGCAAAGGTGATGAAACAAGCTGTACGACACTGCGATTGTGTGCGCAGCTTGCCAACTGAGAGAAAACAGTACCTGACCACTCTCCTGCCTTTTCTATTCACATGAACATTCGATTGGAAGCTCTTTTGGACAACTTTCTTTCTCTTCTTGCAAAACACTCGGCAGACCTCCGTGCAGCCTCTAGAACACGATGGGAGATGTTTTCTGTGCTGGCACAGTTTCTCCTTGCCAGACAGAGTGGAAAAGCTTTTTGCTAAGATGTAGACGAGAAGAGAGGCTAAAGACGAAGGTACGGTGCTCTGCAGAGCTAAGCACCGCTCCCGGACCACTTTCGGCAGAAGGCGCACACCGCAGAGCACTGTGAGCGGCAGAATCGCCTTTGCGCGAAGAAGCAGCTTCTTCGTCTCCGGGAGCCGGAGAGAGCGGCAACTTCGCAAAGGTGATGAAACAAGCTGTACAACACTGCGATTGTGTGCGCAGCTTGCCAACTGAGAGAAAACAGTACCTGACCACTCTCCTGCCTTTTCTATTCACATGAACATTCGATTGCAAGCTGTTTTGGACAACTTTCTTTCTCTTCTTGCAAAACACTCGGCAGACCTGCGTGCAGCCTCTAGAACACGATGGGAGATGTTTTCTGTGCTGGCACAGTTTCTCCTTGCCAGACAGAGTGGAAAAGCTTTTTGCTAAGATGTAGACGAGAAGAGAGGCTAAAGAAGCAGGTAGAGTGCTCTGCAGAGCTAAGCACAGCTCCCGGACCTCTTTCGGCAGAAGGCGCACACCGCAGAGCACTGTGAGCGGCAGAATCGTCTTTGCGCGAAGAAGCAGCTTCTTCGTCTCCGGGAGCCGGAGAGAGCGGCAACTTCGCAAAGGTGATGAAACAAGCTGTACAACACTGCGATTGTGTGCGCAGCTTGCCAACTGAGAGAAAACAGTACCTGACCACTCTCCTGCCTTTTCTATTCACATGAACATTCGATTGCAAGCTGTTTTGGACAACTTTCTTTCTCTTCTTGCAAAACACTCGGCAGACCTCCGTGCAGCCTCTAGAACACGATGGGAGATGTTTTCTGTGCTGGCACAGTTTCTCCTTGCCAGACAGAGTGGAAAAGATTTTGCTAAGATGTAGACGAGAAGAGAGGCTAAAGACGAAGGTACGGTGCTCTGCAGAGCTAAGCACAGCTCCCGGGCCTCTTTCGGCAGAAGGCGCACACCGCAGAGCACTGTGAGCGGCAGAATCGCCTTTGCGCGAAGAAGCAGCTTCTTCGTCTCCGGGAGCCGGAGAGAGCGGCAACTTCGCAAAGGTGATGAAACAAGCTGTACGACACTGCGATTGTGTGCGCAGCTTGCCAACTGAGAGAAAACAGTACCTGACCACTCTCCTGCCTTTTCTATTCACATGAACATTCGATTGGAAGCTCTTTTGGACAACTTTCTTTCTCTTCTTGCAAAACACTCTGCAGACCTCCGTGCAGCCTCTAGAACACGATGGGAGATGTTTTTTGTGCTGGCACAGTTTCTCCTTGCCAGACAGAGTGGAAAAGCTTTTTGCTAAGATGTAGACGAGAAGAGAGGCTAAAGACGAAGGTACGGTGCTCTGCAGAGCAAAGCACCGCTCCCGGACCACGTTCGGCAGAAGGCGCACACCGCAGAGCACTGTGAGCGGCAGAATCGTCTTTGCGCGAAGAAGCAGCTTCTTCGTCTCCGGGAGCCGGAGAGAGCGGCAACTTCGCAAAGGTGATGAAACAAGCTGTACAACACTGCGATTGTGTGCGCAGCTTGCCAACTGAGAGAAAACAGTACCTGACCACTCTCCTGCCTTTTCTATTCACATGAACATTCGATTGCAATCTGTTTTGGACAACTTTCTTTCTCTTCTTGCAAAACACTCGGCAGACCTCCGTGCAGCCTCTAGAACACGATGGGAGGTGTTTTATGTGCTGGCAAAGTTTCTCCTTGCCAGACAGAGTGGAAAAGCTTTTTGCTAAGATGTAGACGAGAAGAGAGGCTAAAGACGAAGGTACGGTGCTCTGCAGAGCTAAGCACCGCTCCCGGACCTCTTTCGGCAGAAGGCGCACACCGCAGAGCACAGTGAGCGGAAGAATCGTCTTTGCGCGAAGAAGCAGCTTCTTCGTCTCCGGGAGCCGGAGAGAGCGGCAGCTTCGCAAAGGTGATGAAACAAGCTGTACGACACTGCGATTGTGTGCGCAGCATGACAACTGAGAGAAAACAGTACCTGACCACTCTGCTGCCTTTTCTATTCACATGAACATTCGATTGCAAGCTCTTTTGGACAACTTTCTTTCTCTTCTTGCAAAACACTCGGCAGACCTCCGTGCAGCCTCTAGAACACGATGGGAGATGTTTTCTGTGCTGGCACAGTTTCTCCTTGCCAGACAGAGTGGAAAAGCTTTTTGCTAAGATGTAGACGAGAAGAGAGGCTAAAGACGAAGGTACGGTGCTCTGCAGAGCTAAGCACCGCTCCCGGACCACTTTCGGCAGAAGGCGCACACCGCAGAGCACTGTGAGCGGCAGAATCGTCTTTGCGCGAAGAAGCAGCTTCTTCGTCTCCGGGAGCCGGAGAGAGCGGCAGCTTCGCAAAGGTGATGAAACAAGCTGTACGACACTGCGATTGTGTGCGCAGCATGACAACTGAGAGAAAACAGTACCTGACCACTCTCCTGCCTTTTCTATTCACATGAACATTCGATTGGAATCTCTTTTGGAAAACTTTCTTTCTCTTCTTGCAAAACACTCGGCAGACCTCCGTGCAGCCTCTAGAACACGATGGGAGATGTTTTCTGTGCTGGCACAGTTTCTCCTCTCCAGACAGAGTGGAAAAGCTTTTTGCTAAGATGTAGACGAGAAGAGAGGCTAAAGACGAAGGTACGGTGCTCTGCAGAGCTGAGCACCGCTCCCGGGCCTCTTTCGGCAGAAGGCGCACACCGCAGAGCACTGTGAGCGGCAGAATCGTCTTTGCGCGAAGAAGCAGCTTCTTCGTCTCCGGGAGCCGGAGAGAGCGGCAACTTCGCAAAGGTGATGAAACAAGCTGTACAACACTGCGATTGTGTGCGCAGCTTGCCAACTGAGAGAAAACAGTACCTTACCACTCTCCTGCCTGTTGTAATCACATGAACATTCGATTGCAAGCTGTTTTGGACAACTTTCTTTCTCTTCTTGCAAAACACTCGGCAGACCTCCGTGCAGCCTCTAGAACACGATGGGAGATGTTTTTTGTGCTGGCACAGTTTCTCCTTGCCAGACAGAGTGGAAAAGCTTTTTGCTAAGATGTAGACGAGAAGAGAGGCTAAAGACGAAGGTACGGTGCTCTGCAGAGCTAAGCACCGCTCCCGGACGTCTTTCGGCAGAAGGCGCACACCGCAGAGCACTGTGAGCGGCAGAATCGTCTTTGCGCGAAGAAGCAGCTTCTTCGTCTCCGGGAGCCGGAGAGAGCGGCAACTTCGCAAAGGTGATGAAACAAGCTGTACAACACTGCGATTGTGTGCGCAGCTTGCCAACTGAGAGAAAACAGTACCTGACCACTCTGCTGCCTTTTCTATTCACATGAACATTCGATTGGAAGCTGTTTTGGACAACTTTCTTTCTCTTCTTGCAAAACACTCGGCAGACCTGCGTGCAGCCTCTAGAACACGATGGGAGATGTTTTCTGTGCTGGCACAGTTTCTCCTTGCCAGACAGAGTGGAAAAGCTTTTTGCTAAGATGTAGACGAGAAGAGAGGCTAAAGAAGCAGGTAGAGTGCTCTGCAGAGCTAAGCACCGCTCCCGGACCTCTTTCGGCAGAAGGCGCACACCGCAGAGCACTGTGAGCGGCAGAATCGTCTTTGCGCGAAGAAGCAGCTTCTTCGTCTCCGGGAGCCGGAGAGAGCGGCAGCTTCGCAAAGGTGATGAAACAAGCTGTACGACACTGCGATTGTGTGCGCAGCTTGCCAACTGAGAGAAAACAGTACCTGACCACTCTCCTGCCTTTTCTATTCACATGAACATTCGATTGCAAGCTGTTTTGGACAACTTTCTTTCTCTTCTTGCAAAACACTCGGCAGACCTCCGTGCAGCCTCTAGAACACGATGGGAGATGTTTTTTGTGCTGGCACAGTTTCTCCTTTCCAGACAGAGTGGAAAAGCTTTTTGCTAAGATGTAGACGAGAAGAGAGGCTAAAGACGAAGGTACGGTGCTCTGCAGAGCTAAGCACCGCTCCCGGGCGTCTTTCGGCAGAAGGCGCACACCGCAGAGCACTGTGAGCGGCAGAATCGTCTTTGCGCGAAGAAGCAGCTTCTTCGTCTCCGGGAGCCGGAGAGAGCGGCAACTTCGCAAAGGTGATGAAACAAGCTGTACAACACTGCGATTGTGTGCGCAGCTTGCCAACTGAGAGAAAACAGTACCTGACAACTCTCCTGCATTTTCTATTCACATGAACATTCGATTGCAAGCTGTTTTGGACAACTTTCTTTCTCTTCTTGCAAAACACTCGGCAGACCTGCGTGCAGCCTCTAGAACACGATGGGAGATGTCTTCTGTGCTGGCACAGTTTCTCCTTGCCAGACAGAGTGGAAAAGCTTTTTGCTAAGATGTAGACGAGAAGAGAGGCTAAATACGAAGGTACGGTGCTCTGCAGAGCCAAGCACCGCTCCCGGGCGTCTTTCGGCAGAAGGCGCACACCGCAGAGCACTGTGAGCGGCGGAATCGTCTTTGCGCGAAGAAGCAGCTTCTTCGTCTCCGGGAGCCGGAGAGAGCGGCAACTTCGCAAAGGTGATGAAACAAGCTGTACAACACTGCGATTGTGTGCGCAGCTTGCCAACTGAGAGAAAACAGTACCTGACCACTCTCCTGCCTTTTCTATTCACATGAACATTCGATTGGAAGCTGTTTTGGACAACTTTCTTTCTCTTCTTGCAAAACACTCGGCAGACCTGCGTGCAGCCTCTAGAACACGATGGGAGATGTTTTCTGTGCTGGCACAGTTTCTCCTTGCCAGACAGAGTGGAAAAGCTTTTTGCTAAGATGTAGACGAGAAGAGAGGCTAAAGAAGCAGGTATAGTGCTCTGCAGAGCTAAGCACAGCTCCCGGACCTCTTTCGGCAGAAGGCGCACACCGCAGAGCACTGTGAGCGGCAGAATCGTCTTTGCGCGAAGAAGCAGCTTCTTCGTCTCCGGGAGCCGGAGAGAGCGGCAGCTTCGCAAAGGTGATGAAACAAGCTGTACGACACTGCGATTGTGTGCGCAGCTTGCCAACTGAGAGAAAACAGTACCTGACCACTCTCCTGCCTTTTCTATTCACATGAACATTCGATTGCAAGCTGTTTTGGACAACTTTCTTTCTCTTCTTGCAAAACACTCGGCAGACCTCCGTGCAGCCTCTAGAACACGATGGGAGATGTTTTTTGTGCTGGCACAGTTTCTCCTTGCCAGACAGAGTGGAAAAGCTTTTTGCTAAGATGTAGACGAGAAGAGAGGCTAAAGAAGCAGGTATGGTGCTCTGCAGAGCTAAGCACCGCTCCCGGGCCTCTTTCGGCAGAAGGCGCACACCGCAGAGCACTGTGAGCGGCAGAATCGTCTTTGCGCGAAGAAGCAGCTTCTTCGTCTCCGGGAGCCGGAGAGAGCGGCAACTTCGCAAAGGTGATGAAACAAGCTGTACAACACTGCGATTGTGTGCGCAGCTTGCCAACTGAGAGAAAACAGTACCTGACCACTCTCCTGCCTTTTCTATTAACATGAACATTCGATTGCAAGCTGTTTTGGACAACTTTCTTTCTCTTCTTGCAAAACACTCTGCAGACCTCCGTGCAGCCTCTAGAACACGATGGGAGATGTTTTCTGTGCTGGCACAGTTTCTCCTTGCCAGACAGAGTGGAAAAGCTTTTTGCTAAGATGTAGACGAGAAGAGAGGCTAAAGACGAAGGTACGGTGCTCTGCAGAGCTAAGCACCGCTCCCGGACCTCTTTCGGCAGAAGGCGCACACCGCAGAGCACTGTGAGCGGCAGACTCGTCTTTGCGCGAAAAAGCAGCTTCTTCGTCTCCGGGAGCCGGAGAGAGCGGCAACTTCGCAAAGGTGATGAAACAAGCTGTACAACACTGCGATTGTGTGCGCAGCTTGCCAACTGAGAGAAAACAGTACCTGACCACTCTCCTGCCTTTTGTAATCACATGAACATTCGATTGCAAGCTGTTTTGGACAACTTTCTTTCTCTTCTTGCAAAACACTCGGCAGACCTCCGTGCAGCCTCTAGAACACGATGGGAGATGTTTTCTGTGCTGGCACAGTTTCTCCTTGCCAGACAGAGTGGAAAAGCTTTTTGCTAAGATGTAGACGAGAAGAGAGGCTAAAGAAGCAGGTATGGTGATCGGCAGAGCTAAGCACAGCTCCCGGGCCTCTTTCGGCAGAAGACACACACCGCAGAGCACAGTGAGCGGCAGAATCGTCTTTGCGCGAGAAGCAGCTTCTTCGTCTCCGGGAGCCGGAGAGAGCGGCAACTTCGCAAAGGTGATGAAACAAGCCGTACAACACTGCGATTGTGTGCGCAGCTTGCCAACTGAGAGAAAACAGTACCTGACCACTCTCCTGCCTTTTCTAATCACTTGAACATTCGATTGCAAGCTGTTTTGGACAACTTTCTTTCTCTTCTTGCAAAACACTCGGCAGACCTGCGTGCAGCCTCTAGAACACGATGGGAGATGTTTTCTGTGCTGGCACAGTTTCTCCTTGCCAGACAGAGTGGAAAAGCTTTTTGCTAAGATGGAGACGAGAAGAGAGGCTAAAGACGAAGGTACGGTGCTCTGCAGAGCTAAGCACCGCTCCCGGACCTCTTTCGGCAGAAGGCGCACACCGCAGAGCACTGTGAGCGGCAGAATCGCCTTTGCGCGAAGAAGCAGCTTCTTCGTCTCCGGGAGCCGGAGAGAGCGGCAACTTCGCAAAGGTGATGAAACAAGCTGTACAACACTGCGATTGTGTGCGCAGCTTGCCAACTGAGAGAAAACAGTACCTGACCACTCTCCTGCCTTTTCTATTCACATGAACATTCGATTGGAAGCTGTTTTGGACAACTTTCTTTCTCTTCTTGCAAAACACTCTGCAGAACTCCGTGCAGCCTCTAGAACACGATGGGAGATGTTTTTTGTGCAGGCACAGTTTCTCCTTGCCAGACAGAGTGGAAAAGCTTTTTGCTAAGATGTAGACGAGAAGAGAGGCTAAAGACGAAGGTACGGTGCTCTGCAGAGCTAAGCACCGCTCTCGGACCTCTTTCGGCAGAAGGCGCACACCGCAGAGCACTGTGAGCGGCAGAATCGTCTTTGCGCGAAGAAGCAGCTTCTTCGTCTCCGGGAGCCGGAGAGAGCGGCAACTTCGCAAAGGTGATGAAACAAGCTGTACAACACTGCGATTGTGTGCGCAGCTTGCCAACTGAGAGAAAACAGTACCTGACCACTCTCCTGCCTTTTCTATTAACATGAACATTCGATTGGAAGCTGTTTTGGACAACTTTCTTTCTCTTCTTGCAAAACACTCGGCAGACCTCCGTGCAGCCTCTAGAACACGATGGGAGATGTTTTCTGTGCTGGCACAGTTTCTCCTTGCCAGACAGAGTGGAAAAGCTTTTTGCTAAGATGTAGACCAGAAGAGAGGCTAAAGACGAAGGTACGGTGCTCTGCAGAGCAAAGCACCGCTCCCGGACCTCTTTCGGCAGAAGGCGCACACCGCAGAGCACTGTGAGCGGAAGAATCGTCTTTGCGCGAAGAAGCAGCTTCTTCGTCTCCGGGAGCCGGAGAGAGCAGCAGCTTCGCAAAGGTGATGAAACAAGCTGTACAACACTGCGATTGTGTGCGCAGCTTGCCAACTGAGAGAAAACAGTACCTGACCACTCTCCTGCCTTTTCTATTCACATGAACATTCGATTGCAAGCTGTTTTGGACAACTTTCTTTCTCTTCTTGCAAAACACTCGGCAGACCTCCGTGCAGCCTCTAGAACACGATGGGAGATGTTTTCTGTGCTGGCACAGTTTCTCCTTGCCAGACAGAGTGGAAAAGCTTTTTGCTAAGATGTAGACGAGAAGAGAGGCTAAAGACGAAGGTACGGTGCTCTGCAGAGCTAAGCACCGCTCCCGGACCTCTTTCGGCAGAAGGCGCACACCGCAGAGCACTGTGAGCGGCAGAATCGTCTTTGCGCGAAAAAGCAGCTTCTTCGTCTCCGGCAGCCGGAGAGAGCGGCAACTTCGCAAAGGTGATGAAACAAGCTGTACAACACTTCGACTGTGTGCGCAGCTTGCCAACTGAGAGAAAACAGTACCTGACCACTCTGCTGCCTTTTCTAATCACTTGAACATTCGATTGCAAGCTGTTTCGGACAACTTTTTTCTCTTCTTGCAAAACACTCGGCAGACCTCCGTGCAGCCTCTAGAACACGATGGGAGATGTTTTCTGTGCTGGCACAGTTTCTCCTTGCCAGACAGAGTGGAAAAGCTTTTTGCTAAGATGTAGACGAGAAGAGAGGCTAAAGACGAAGGTACGGTGCTCTGCAGAGCTAAGCACCGCTCCCGGACCTCTTTCGGCAGAAGGCGCACACCGCAGAGCACTGTGAGCGGCAGAATCGTCTTTGCGCGAAGAAGCAGCTTCTTCGTCTCCGGGAGCCGGAGAGAGCGGCAACTTCGCAAAGGTGATGAAACAAGCTGTACAACACTGCGATTGTGTGCGCAGCTTGCCAACTGAGAGAAAACAGTACCTGACCACTCTGCTGCCTTTTCTATTCACATGAACATTCGATTGCAAGCTGTTTTGGACAACTTTCTTTCTCTTCTTGCAAAACACTCGGCAGACCTGCGTGCAGCCTCTAGAACACGATGGGAGATGTTTTCTGTGCTGGCACAGTTTCTCCTTGCCAGACAGAGTGGAAAAGCTTTTTGCTAAGATGTAGACGAGAAGAGAGGCTAAAGAAGCAGGTACGGTGCTCTGCAGAGCTAAGCACCGCTCCCGGACCTCTTTCGGCAGAAGGCGCACACCGCAGAGCACTGTGAGCGGCAGAATCGTCTTTGCGCGAAGAAGCAGCTTCTTCGTCTCCGGGAGCCGGAGAGAGCGGCAACTTCGCAAAGGTGATGAAACAAGCTGTACAACACTGCGATTGTGTGCGCAGCTTGCCAACTGAGAGAAAACAGTACCTGACCACTCTGCTGCCTTTTCTATTCACATGAACATTCGATTGCAAGCTGTTTTGGACAACTTTCTTTCTCTTCTTGCAAAACACTCGGCACACCTCCGTGCAGCCTCTAGAACACGATGGGAGATGTTTTCTGTGCTGGCACAGTTTCTCCTTGCCAGACAGAGTGGAAAAGCTTTTTGCTAAGATGTAGACGAGAAGAGAGGCTAAAGAAGCAGGTATGGTGCTCGGCAGAGCTAAGCACAGCTCCCGGGCCTCTTTCGGCAGAAGACACACACTGCAGAGCACAGTGAGCGGCAGAATCGTCTTTGCGCGAGAAGCAGCTTCTTCGTCTCCGGGAGCCGGAGAGAGCGGCAACTTCGCAAAGGTGATTGAACAAGCCGCACAAAACTGCGATTGTGTGCGCAGCTTGCCAACTGAGAGAAAACAGTACCTGACAACTCTCCTGCCTTTTCTATTCACATGAACATTCGATTGCAAGCTGTTTTGGACAACTTTCTTTCTCTTCTTGCAAAACACTCGGCAGACCTGCGTGCAGCCTCTAGAACACGATGGGAGATGTTTTCTGTTCTGGTAAAGTTTCTCCTTGCCAGACAGAGTGGAAAAGCTTTTTGCTAAGATGTAGACCAGAAGACAGGCTAAAGACGAAGGTACGGTGCTCTGCAGAGCAAAGCACCGCTCCCGGACCTCTTTCGGCAGAAGGCGCACACCGCAGAGCACTGTGAGCGGCAGAATCGCCTTTGCGCGAAGAAGAAGCTTCTTCGTCTCCGGGAGCCGGAGAGAGCGGCAACTTCGCAAAGGTGATGAAACAAGCTGTACAACACTGCGATTGTGTGCGCAGCTTGCCAACTGAGAGAAAACAGTACCTGACCACTCTCCTGCCTTTTCTATTCACATGAACATTCGATTGGAAGCTGTTTTGGACAACTTTCTTTCTCTTCTTGCAAAACACTCTGCAGACCTCCGTGCAGCCTCTAGAACACGATGGGAGATGTTTTTTGTGCAGGCACAGTTTCTCCTTGCCAGACAGAGTGGAAAAGCTTTTTGCTAAGATGTAGACCAGAAGAGAGGCTAAAGACGAAGGTACGGTGCTCTGCAGAGCTAAGCACCGCTCCCGGACCTCTTTCGGCAGAAGGCGCACACCGCAGAGCACTGTGAGCGGCAGAATCGCCTTTGCGCGAAGAAGCAGCTTCTTCGTCTCCGGGAGCCGGAGAGAGCGGCAACTTCGCAAAGGTGATGAAACAAGCTGTACAACACTGCGATTGTGTGCGCAGCTTGCCAACTGAGAGAAAACAGTACCTGACCACTCTCCTGCCTTTTCTATTCACATGAACGTTCGATTGGAAGCTGTTTTGGACAACTTTCTTTCTCTTCTTGCAAAACACTCTGCAGACCTCCGTGCAGCCTCTAGAACACGATGGGAGATGTTTTTTGTGCAGGCACAGTTTCTCCTTGCCAGACAGAGTGGAAAAGCTTTTTGCTAAGATGTAGACGAGAAGAGAGGCTAAAGACGAAGGTACGGTGCTCTGCAGAGCTAAGCACCGCTTCCGGACCTCTTTCGGCAGAAGGCGCACACCGCAGAGCACTGTGAGCGGCAGAATCGTCTTTGCGCGAAGAAGCAGCTTCTTCGTCTCCGGGAGCCGGAGAGAGCGGCAACTTCGCAAAGGTGATGAAACAAGCTGTACAACACTGCGATTGTGTGCGCAGCTTGCCAACTGAGAGAAAACAGTACCTGACCACTCTCCTGCCTGTTGTAATCACATGAACATTCGATTGCAAGCTGTTTTGGACAACTATCTTTCTCTTCTTGCAAAACACTCGGCAGACCTCCGTGCAGCCTCTAGAACACGATGGGAGATGTTTTTTGTGCTGGCACAGTTTCTCCTTGCCAGACAGAGTGGAAAAGCTTTTTGCTAAGATGTAGACGAGAAGAGAGGCTAAAGACGAAGGTACGGTGCTCTGCAGAGCTAAGCACCGCTCCCGGACCTCTTTCGGCAGAAGGCGCACACCGCAGAGCACTGTGAGCGGCAGAATCGTCTTTGCGCGAAGAAGCAGCTTCTTCGTCTCCGGGAGCCGGAGAGAGCGGCAACTTCGCAAAGGTGATGAAACAAGCTGTACAACACTGCGATTGTGTGCGCAGCTTGCCAACTGAGAGAAAACAGTACCTGACCACTCTGCTGCCTTTTCTATTCACATGAACATTCGATTGCAAGCTGTTTTGGACAACTTTCTTTCTCTTCTTGCAAAACACTCGGCAGACCTGCGTGCAGCCTCTAGAACACGATGGGAGATGTTTTATGTGCTGGCACAGTTTCTCCTTGCCAGACAGAGTGGAAAAGCTTTTTGCTAAGATGTAGACGAGAAGAGAGGCTAAAGAAACAGATAGAGTGCTCTGCAGAGCTAAGCACAGCTCCCGGGCGTCTTTCGGCAGAAGGCGCACACCGCAGAGCACTGTGAGCGGCAGAATCGTCTTTGCGCGAAGAAGCAGCTTCTTCGTCTCCGGGAGCCGGAGAGAGCGGCAGCTTCGCAAAGGTGATGAAACAAGCTGTACAACACTGCGATTGTGTGCGCAGCTTGCCAACTGAGAGAAAACAGTACCTGACCACTCTGCTGCCTTTTCTATTCACATGAACATTCGATTGCAAGCTGTTTTGGACAACTTTCTTTCTCTTCTTGCAAAACACTCGGCAGACCTCCGTGCAGCCTCTAGAAGACGATGGGAGATGTTTTCTGTGCTGGCACAGTTTCTCCTTGCCAGACAGAGTGGAAAAGCTTTTTGCTAAGATGTAGACGAGAAGAGAGGCTAAAGACGAAGGTACGGTGCTCTGCAGAGCTAAGCACCGCTCCCGGACCTCTTTCGGCAGAAGGCGCACACCGCAGAGCACTGTGAGCGGCAGAATCGTCTTTGCGCGAAAAAGCAGCTTCTTCGTCTCCGGGAGCCGGAGAGAGCGGCAACTTCGCAAAGGTGATGAAACAAGCTGTACAACACTGCGATTGTGTGCGCAGCTTGCCAACTGAGAGAAAACAGTACCTGACCACTCTCCTGCCTTTTCTATTCACATGAACATTCGATTGCAAGCTGTTTTGGACAACTTTCTTTCTCTTCTTGCAAAACACTCGGCAGACCTGCGTGCAGCCTCTAGAACACGATGGGAGATGTTTTCTGTGCTGGCACAGTTTCTCCTTGCCAGACAGAGTGGAAAAGCTTTTTGCTAAGATGTAGACGAGAAGAGAGGCTAAAGACGAAGGTACGGTGCTCTGCAGAGCTAAGCACCGCTCCCGGACCTCTTTCGGCAGAAGGCGCACACCGCAGAGCACTGTGAGCGGCAGAATCGTCTTTGCGCGAAGAAGCAGCTTCTTCGTCTCCGGGAGCCGGAGAGAGCGGCAACTTCGCAAAGGTGATGAAACAAGCTGTACAACACTGCGATTGTGTGCGCAGCTTGCCAACTGAGAGAAAACAGTACCTGACCACTCTGCTGCCTTTTCTATTCACATGAATATTCGATTGCAAGCTGTTTTGGACAACTTTCTTTCTCTTCTTGCAAAACACTCGGCAGACCTGCGTGCAGCCTCTAGAACACGATGGGAGATGTTTTCTGTGCTGGCACAGTTTCTCCTTGCCAGACAGAGTGGAAAAGCTTTTTGCTAAGATGTAGACGAGAAGAGAGGCTAAAGAAGCAGGTAGAGTCCTCTGCAGAGCTAAGCACAGCTGTCGGACCTCTTTCGGCAGAAGGCGCACACCGCAGAGCACTGTGAGCGGCAGAATCGTCTTTGCGCGAAGAAGCAGCTTCTTCGTCTCCGGGAGCCGGAGAGAGCGGCAGCTTCGCAAAGGTGATGAAACAAGCTGTACGACACTGCGATTGTGTGCGCAGCTTGCCAACTGAGAGAAAACAGTACCTGACCACTCTGCTGCCTTTTCTATTCACATGAACATTCGATTGCAAGCTGTTTTGGACAACTTTCTTTCTCTTCTTGCAAAACACTCGGCAGACCTGCGTGCAGCCTCTAGAACACGATGGGAGATGTTTTCTGTGCTGGCACAGTTTCTCCTTGCCAGACAGAGTGGAAAAGCTTTTTGCTAAGATGTAGACGAGAAGAGAGGCTAAAGAAGCAGGTAGAGTGCTCTGCAGAGCTAAGCACAGCTCCCGGACCTCTTTCGGCAGAAGGCGCACACCGCAGAGCACTGTGAGCGGCAGAATCGTCTTTGCGCGAAGAAGCAGCTTCTTCGTCTCCGGGAGCCGGAGAGAGCGGCAGCTTCGCAAAGGTGATGAAACAAGCTGTACGACACTGCGATTGTGTGCGCAGCTTGCCAACTGAGAGAAAACAGTACCTGACCACTCTCCTGCCTTTTCTATTCACATGAACATTCGATTGCAAGCTGTTTTGGACAACTTTCTTTCTCTTCTTGCAAAACACTCGGCAGACCTCCGTGCAGCCTCTAGAACACGATGGGAGATGTTTTTTGTGCTGGCACAGTTTCTCCTTGCCAGACAGAGTGGAAAAGCTTTTTGCTAAGATGTAGACGAGAAGAGAGGCTAAAGAAGCAGGTATGGTGCTCTGCAGAGCTAAGCACCGCTCCCGGGCCTCTTTCGGCAGAAGGCGCACACCGCAGAGCACTGTGAGCGGCAGAATCGTCTTTGCGCGAAGAAGCAGCTTCTTCGTCTCCGGGAGCCGGAGAGAGCGGCAACTTCGCAAAGGTGATGAAACAAGCTGTACAACACTGCGATTGTGTGCGCAGCTTGCCAACTGAGAGAAAACAGTACCTGACCACTCTCCTGCCTTTTCTATTCACATGAACATTCGATTGGAAGCTGTTTTGGACAACTTTCTTTCTCTTCTTGCAAAACACTCGGCAGACCTGCGTGCAGCCTCTAGAACACGATGGGAGATGTTTTCTGTGCTGGCACAGTTTCTCCTTGCCAGACAGAGTGGAAAAGCTTTTTGCTAAGATGTAGACGAGAAGAGAGGCTAAAGACGAAGGTACGGTGCTCTGCAGAGCTAAGCACCGCTCCCGGACCTCTTTCGGCAGAAGGCGCACACCGCAGAGCACTGTGAGCGGCAGACTCGTCTTTGCGCGAAGAAGCAGCTTCTTCGTCTCCGGGAGCCGGAGAGAGCGGCAACTTCGCAAAGGTGATGAAACAAGCTGTACAACACTGCGATTGTGTGCGCAGCTTGCCAACTGAGAGAAAACAGTACCTGACCACTCTCCTGCCTATTGTAATCACATGAACATTCGATTGCAAGCTGTTTTGGACAACTTTCTTTCTCTTCTTGCAAAACACTCGGCAGACCTCCGTGCAGCCTCTAGAACACGATGGGAGATGTTTTCTGTGCTGGCACAGTTTCTCCTTGCCAGACAGAGTGGAAAAGCTTTTTGCTAAGATGTAGACGAGAAGAGAGGCTAAAGAAGCAGGTATGGTGCTCGGCAGAGCTAAGCACAGCTCCCGGGCCTCTTTCGGCAGAAGGCGCACACCGCAGAGCACTGTGAGCGGCAGAATCGCCTTTGCGCGAAGAAGCAGCTTCTTCGTCTCCGGGAGCCGGAGAGAGCGGCAACTTCGCAAAGGTGATGAAACAAGCTGTACAACACTGCGATTGTGTGCGCAGCTTGCCAACTGAGAGAAAACAGTACCTGACCACTCTCCTGCCTTTTCTATTCACATGAACATTCGATTGGAAGCTGTTTTGGACAACTTTCTTTCTCTTCTTGCAAAACACTCTGCAGAACTCCGTGCAGCCTCTAGAACACGATGGGAGATGTTTTTTGTGCAGGCACAGTTTCTCCTTGCCAGACAGAGTGGAAAAGCTTTTTGCTAAGATGTAGACGAGAAGAGAGGCTAAAGACGAAGGTACGGTGCTCTGCAGAGCTAAGCACCGCTCCCGGACCTCTTTCGGCAGAAGGCGCACACCGCAGAGCACTGTGAGCGGCAGAATCGTCTTTGCGCGAAGAAGCAGCTTCTTCGTCTCCGGGAGCCGGAGAGAGCGGCAACTTCGCAAAGGTGATGAAACAAGCTGTACAACACTGCGATTGTGTGCGCAGCTTGCCAACTGAGAGAAAACAGTACCTTACCACTCTCCTGCCTGTTGTAATCACATGAACATTCGATTGCAAGCTGTTTTAGACACCTTTCTTTCTCTTCTTGCAAAACACTCGGCAGACCTCCGTGCAGCCTCTAGAACACGATGGGAGATGTTTTTTGTGCTGGCACAGTTTCTCCTTGCCAGACAGAGTGGAAAAGCTTTTTGCTAAGATGTAGACGAGAAGAGAGGCTAAAGACGAAGGTACGGTGCTCTGCAGAGCTAAGCACCGCTCCCGGGCGTCTTTCGGCAGAAGGCGCACACCGCAGAGCACTGTGAGCGGCAGAATCGTCTTTGCGCGAAGAAGCAGCTTCTTCGTCTCCGGGAGCCGGAGAGAGCGGCAACTTCGCAAAGGTGATGAAACAAGCTGTACAACACTGCGATTGTGTGCGCAGCTTGCCAACTGAGAGGAAACAGTACCTGACCACTCTGCTGCCTTTTCTATTCACATGAACATTCGATTGCAAGCTGTTTTGGACAACTTTCTTTCTCTTCTTGCAAAACACTCTGCAGACCTCCGTGCAGCCTCTAGAACACGATGGGAGATGTTTTCTGTGCTGGCACAGTTTCTCCTTGCCAGACAGAGTGGAAAAGCTTTTTGCTAAGATGTAGACGAGAAGAGAGGCTAAAGAAGCAGGTAGAGTGCTCTGCAGAGCTAAGCACAGCTCTCGGACCTCTTTCGGCAGAAGGCGCACACCGCAGAGCACTGTGAGCGGCAGAATCGTCTTTGCGCGAAGAAGCAGCTTCTTCGTCTCCGGGAGCCGGAGAGAGCGGCAACTTCGCAAAGGTGATGAAACAAGCTGTACAACACTGCGATTGTGTGCGCAGCTTGCCAACTGAGAGAAAACAGTACCTGACCACTCTCCTGCCTTTTCTATTAACATGAACATTCGATTGGAAGCTGTTTTGGACAACTTTCTTTCTCTTCTTGCAAAACCCTCGGCAGACCTGCGTGCAGCCTCTAGAACACGATGGGAGATGTTTTCTGTGCTGGCACAGTTTCTCCTTGCCAGACAGAGTGGAAAAGCTTTTTGCTAAGATGTAGACCAGAAGAGAGGCTAAAGACGAAGGTACGGTGCTCTGCAGAGCAAAGCACCGCTCCCGGACCTCTTTCGGCAGAAGGCGCACACCGCAGAGCACTGTGAGCGGAAGAATCGTCTTTGCGCGAAGAAGCAGCTTCTTCGTCTCCGGGAGCCGGAGAGAGCGGCAACTTCGCAAAGGTGATGAAACAAGCTGTACAACACTGCGATTGTGTGCGCAGCTTGCCAACTGAGAGAAAACAGTACCTGACCACACTCTCCTGCCTGTTGTAATCACATGAACATTCGATTGCAAGCTGTTTTGGACAACTTTCTTTCTCTTCTTGCAAAACACTCGGCAGACCTCCGTGCAGCCTCTAGAACACGATGGGAGATGTTTTTTGTGCAGGCACAGTTTCTCCTTGCCAGACAGAGTGGAAAAGCTTTTTGCTAAGATGTAGACGAGAAGAGAGGCTAAAGACGAAGGTACGGTGCTCTGCAGAGCTAAGCACCGCTCCCGGACCTCTTTCGGCAGAAGGCGCACACCGCAGAGCACTGTGAGCGGCAGAATCGTCTTTGCGCGAAGAAGCAGCTTCTTCGTCTCCGGGAGCCGGAGAGAGCGGCAACTTGGCAAAGGTGATGAAACAAGCTGTACAACACTGCGATTGTGTGCGCAGCTTGCCAACTGAGAGAAAACAGTACCTGACCACTCTCCTGCCTTTTCTATTCACATGAACATTCGATTGCAAGCTGTTTTGGACAACTTTCTTTCTCTTCTTGCAAAACACTCGGCAGACCTGCGTGCAGCCTCTAGAACACGATGGGAGATGTTTTCTGTGCTGGCACAGTTTCTCCTTGCCAGACAGAGTGGAAAAGCTTTTTGCTAAGATGTAGACCAGAAGAGAGGCTAAAGACGAAGGTACGGTGCTCTGCAGAGCAAAGCACCGCTCCCGGACCTCTTTCGGCAGAAGGCGCACACCGCAGAGCACTGTGAGCGGCAGAATCGTCTTTGCGCGAAGAAGCAGCTTCTTCGTCTCCGGGAGCCGGAGAGAGCGGCAACTTCGCAAAGGTGATGAAACAAGCTGTACAACACTGCGATTGTGTGCGCAGCTTGCCAACTGAGAGAAAACAGTACCTGACCACTCTCCTGCCTTTTCTATTCACATGAACATTCGATTGCAAGCTGTTTTGGACAACTTTCTTTCTCTTCTTGCAAAACACTCGGCAGACCTCCGTGCAGCCTCTAGAACACGATGGGAGATGTTTTCTGTGCTGGCGCAGTTTCTCCTTGCCAGACAGAGTGGAAAAGCTTTTTGCTAAGATGTAGACGAGAAGAGAGGCTAAAGACGAAGGTACGGTGCTCTGCAGAGCAAAGCACCGCTCCCGGACCTCTTTCGGCAGAAGGCGCACACCGCAGAGCACTGTGAGCGGCAGAATCGCCTTTGCGCGAAGAAGCAGCTTCTTCGTCTCCGGGAGCCGGAGAGAGCGGCAACTTCGCAAAGGTGATGAAACAAGCTGTACAACACTGCGATTGTGTGCGCAGCTTGCCAACTGAGAGAAAACAGTACCTGACCACTCTCCTGCCTTTTCTATTCACATGAACATTCGATTGCAAGCTGTTTTGGACAACTTTCTTTCTCTTCTTGCAAAACACTCGGCACACCTCCGTGCAGCCTCTAGAACACGATGGGAGATGTTTTTTGTGCAGGCACAGTTTCTCCTTGCCAGACAGAGTGGAAAAGCTTTTTGCTAAGATGTAGACGAGAAGAGAGGCTAAAGACGAAGGTACGGTGCTCTGCAGAGCTAAGCACCGCTCCCGGACCTCTTTCGGCAGAAGGCGCACACCGCAGAGCACTGTGAGCGGCAGAATCGTCTTTGCGCGAAGAAGCAGCTTCTTCGTCTCCGGGAGCCGGAGAGAGCGGCAACTTCGCAAAGGTGATGAAACAAACTGTACAACACTGCGATTGTGTGCGCAGCTTGCCAACTGAGAGAAAAGAGTACCTTACCACTCTCCTGCCTGTTGTAATCACATGAACATTCGATTGCAAGCTGTTTTGGACAACTTTCTTTCTCTTCTTGCAAAACACTCGGCAGACCTCCGTGCAGCCTCTAGAACACGATGGGAGATGTTTTCTGTGCTGGCACAGTTTCTCCTTGCCAGACAGAGTGGAAAAGCTTTTTGCTAAGATGTAGACGAGAAGAGAGGCTAAAGACGAAGGTACGGTGCTCTGCAGAGCTAAGCACCGCTCCCGGACCTCTTTCGGCAGAAGGCGCACACCGCAGAGCACTGTGATCGGCAGAATCGTCTTTGCGCGAAGAAGCAGCTTCTTCGTCTCCGGGAGCCGGAGAGAGCGGCAACTTGGCAAAGGTGATGAAACAAGCTGTACAACACTGCGATTGTGTGCGCAGCTTGCCAACTGAGAGAAAACAGTACCTGACCACTCTGCTGCCTTTTCTATTCACATGAACATTCGATTGCAAGCTGTTTTGGACAACTTTCTTTCTCTTCTTGCAAAACACTCGGCAGACCTGCGTGCAGCCTCTAGAACACGATGGGAGATGTTTTCTGTGCTGGCACAGTTTCTCCTTGCCAGACAGAGTGGAAAAGCTTTTTGCTAAGATGTAGACGAGAAGAGAGGCTAAAGAAGCAGGTAGAGTGCTCTGCAGAGCTAAGCACAGCTCCCGGGCGTCTTTCGGCAGAAGGCGCACACCGCAGAGCACTGTGAGCGGCAGAATCGTCTTTGCGAGAAGAAGCAGCTTCTTCGTCTCCGGGAGCCGGAGAGAGCGGCAGCTTCGCAAAGGTGATGAAACAAGCTGTACAACACTGCGATTGTGTGCGCAGCTTGCCAACTGAGAGAAAACAGTACCTGACCACTCTCCTGCCTTTTCTATTCACATGAACATTCGATTGCAAGCTGTTTTGGACAACTTTCTTTCTCTTCTTGCAAAACACTCGGCAGACCTCCGTGCAGCCTCTAGAAGACGATGGGAGATGTTTTCTGTGCTGGCACAGTTTCTCCTTGCCAGACAGAGTGGAAAAGCTTTTTGCTAAGATGTAGACGAGAAGAGAGGCTAAAGACGAAGGTACGGTGCTCTGCAGAGCTAAGCACCGCTCCCGGACCTCTTTCGGCAGAAGGCGCACACCGCAGAGCACTGTGAGCGGCAGAATCGTCTTTGCGCGAAAAAGCAGCTTCTTCGTCTCCGGCAGCCGGAGAGAGCGGCAACTTCGCAAAGGTGATGAAACAAGCTGTACAACACTGCGATTGTGTGCGCAGCTTGCCAACTGAGAGAAAACAGTACCTGACCACTCTGCTGCCTTTTCTATTCACATGAACATTCGATTGCAAGCTGTTTTGGACAACTTTCTTTCTCTTCTTGCAAAACACTCGGCAGACCTGCGTGCAGCCTCTAGAACACGATGAGAGATGTTTTCTGTGCTGGCACAGTTTCTCCTTGCCAGACAGAGTGGAAAAGCTTTTTGCTAAGATGTAGACCAGAAGAGAGGCTAAAGACGAAGGTACGGTGCTCTGCAGAGCAAAGCACCGCTCCCGGGCGTCTTTCGGCAGAAGGCGCACACCGCAGAGCACTGTGAGCGGCAGAATCGTCTTTGCGCGAAGAAGCAGCTTCTTCGTCTCCGGGAGCCGGAGAGAGCGGCAACTTCGCAAAGGTGATGAAACAAGCTGTACAACACTGCGATTGTGTGCGCAGCTTGCCAACTGAGAGAAAACAGTACCTGACCACTCTCCTGCCTTTTCTATTCACATGAACATTCGATTGCAAGCTGTTTTGGACAACTTTCTTTCTCTTCTTGCAAAACACTCGGCACACCTCCGTGCAGCCTCTAGAACACGATGGGAGATGTTTTTTGTGCAGGCACAGTTTCTCCTTGCCAGACAGAGTGGAAAAGCTTTTTGCTAAGATGTAGACGAGAAGAGAGGCTAAAGACGAAGGTACAGTGCTCTGCAGAGCTAAGCACCGCTCCCGGACCTCTTTCGGCAGAAGGCGCACACCGCAGAGCACTGTGAGCGGCAGAATCGTCTTTGCGCGAAGAAGCAGCTTCTTCGTCTCCGGGAGCCGGAGAGAGCGGCAACTTCGCAAAGGTGATGAAACAAGCTGTACAACACTGCGATTGTGTGCGCAGCTTGCCAACTGAGAGAAAACAGTACCTGACCACTCTGCTGCCTTTTCTATTCACATGAACATTCGATTGCAAGCTGTTTTGGACAACTTTCTTTCTCTTCTTGCAAAACACTCGGCAGACCTCCGTGCAGCCTCTAGAACACGATGGGAGATGTTTTCTGTGCTGGCACAGTTTCTCCTTGCCAGACAGAGTGGAAAAGCTTTTTGCTAAGATGTAGACGAGAAGAGAGGCTAAAGACGAAGGTACGGTGCTCTGCAGAGCAAAGCACCGCTCCCGGACCTCTTTCGGCAGAAGGCGCACACCGCAGAGCACTGTGAGCGGCAGAATCGTCTTTGCGCGAAGAAGCAGCTTCTTCGTCTCCGGGAGCCGGAGAGAGCGGCAGCTTCGCAAAGGTGATGAAACAAGCTGTACAACACTGCGATTGTGTGCGCAGCTTGCCAACTGAGAGAAAACAGTACCTGACCACTCTCCTGCCTTTTCTATTCACATGAACATTCGATTGCAAGCTGTTTTGGACAACTTTCTTTCTCTTCTTGCAAAACACTCTGCAGACCTCCGTGCAGCCTCTAGAACACGATGGGAGATGTTTTCTGTGCTGGTAAAGTTTCTCCTCCAGACAGAGTGGAAAAGCTTTTTGCTAAGATGTAGACCAGAAGAGAGGCTAAAGACGAAGGTACGGTGCTCTGCAGAGCAAAGCACCGCTCCCGGACCTCTTTCGGCAGAAGGCGCACACCGCAGAGCACTGTGAGCGGCAGAATCGCCTTAGCGCGAAGAAGCAGCTTCTTCGTCTCCGGGAGCCGGAGAGAGCGGCAACTTCGCAAAGGTGATGAAACAAGCTGTACAACACTGCGATTGTGTGCGCAGCTTGCCAACTGAGAGAAAACAGTACCTGACCACTCTGCTGCCTTTTCTATTCACATGAACATTCGATTGCAAGCTGTTTTGGACAACTTTCTTTCTCTTCTTGCAAAACACTCGGCACACCTACGTGCAGCCTCTAGAACACGATGGGAGATGTTTTTTGTGCAGGCACAGTTTCTCCTTGCCAGACAGAGTGGAAAAGCTTTTTGCTAAGATGTAGACCAGAAGAGAGGCTAAAGACGAAGGTACGGTGCTCTGCAGAGCAAAGCACCGCTCCCGGACCTCTTTCGGCAGAAGGCGCACACCGCAGAGCACTGTGAGCGGCAGAATCGTCTTTGCGCGAAGAAGCAGCTTCTTCGTCTCCGGGAGCCGGAGAGAGCGGCAACTTCGCAAAGGTGATGAAACAAGCTGTACAACACTGCGATTGTGTGCGCAGCTTGCCAACTGAGAGAAAACAGTACCTGACCACTCTCCTGCCTTTTCTATTCACATGAACATTCGATTGCAAGCTGTTTTGGACAACTTTCTTTCTCTTCTTGCAAAACACTCGGCAGACCTGCGTGCAGCCTCTAGAAGACGATGGGAGATGTTTTCTGTGCTGTCACAGTTTCTCCTTGCCAGACAGAGTGGAAAAGCTTTTTGCTAAGATGTAGACGAGAAGAGAGGCTAAAGACGAAGGTACGGTGCTCTGCAGAGCTAAGCACCGCTCCCGGACCTCTTTCGGCAGAAGGCGCACACCGCAGAGCACTGTGAGCGGCAGAATCGTCTTTGCGCGAAAAAGCAGCTTCTTCGTCTCCGGCAGCCGGAGAGAGCGGCAACTTCGCAAAGGTGATGAAACAAGCTGTACAACACTGCGATTGTGTGCGCAGCTTGCCAACTGAGAGAAAACAGTACCTGACCACTCTCCTGCCTTTTCTATTCACATGAACATTCGATTGCAAGCTGTTTTGGACAACTTTCTTTCTCTTCTTGCAAAACACTCGGCAGACCTGCGTGCAGCTTCTAGAACACGATGGGAGATGTTTTCTGTGCTGGCACAGTTTCTCCTTGCCAGACAGAGTGGAAAAGCTTTTTGCTAAGATGTAGACGAGAAGAGAGGCTAAAGACGAAGGTACGGTGCTCTGCAGAGCTAAGCACCGCTCCCGGACCTCTTTTGGCAGAAGGCGCACACCGCAGAGCACTGTGAGCGGCAGAATCGTCTTTGCGCGAAGAAGCAGCTTCTTCGTCTCCGGGAGCCGGAGAGAGCGGCAACTTCGCAAAGGTGATGAAACAAGCTGTACAACACTGCGATTGTGTGCGCAGCTTGCCAACTGAGAGAAAACAGTACCTGACCACTCTGCTGCCTTTTCTATTCACATGAACATTCGATTGCAAGCTGTTTTGGACAACTTTCTTTCTCTTCTTGCAAAACACTCGGCAGACCTGCGTGCAGCCTCTAGAACACGATGGGAGATGTTTTCTGTGCTGGCACAGTTTCTCCTTGCCAGACAGAGTTGAAAAGCTTTTTGCTAAGATGTAGACCAGAAGAGAGGCTAAAGACGAAGGTACGGTGCTCTGCAGAGCTAAGCACCGCTCCCGGGCCTCTTTCGGCAGGAGGCGCACACCGCAGAGCACTGTGAGCGGCAGAATCGTCTTTGCGCGAAGAAGCAGCTTCTTCGTCTCCGGGAGCCGGAGAGAGCGGCAACTTCGCAAAGGTGATGAAACAAGCTGTACAACACTACGATTGTGTGCGCAGCTTGCCAACTGAGAGAAAACAGTACCTGACCACTCTGCTGCCTTTTCTATTCACATGAACATTCGATTGGAAGCTGTTTTGGACAACTTTCTTTCTCTTCTTGCAAAACACTCGGCAGGCCTGCGTGCAGCCTCTAGAACACGATGGGAGATGTTTTCTGTGCTGGCACAGTTTCTCCTTGCCAGACAGAGTGGAAAAGCTTTTTGCTAAGATGTAGACGAGAAGAGAGGCTAAAGAAGCAGGTATGGTGCTCGGCAGAGCTAAGCACAGCTCCCGGGCCTCTTTCGGCAGAAGACACACACTGCAGAGCACAGTGAGCGGCAGAATCGTCTTTGCGCGAGAAGCAGCTTCTTCGTCTCCGGGAGCCGGAGAGAGCGGCAACTTCGCAAAGGTGATGAAAAAAGCCGTACAACACTGCGATTGTGTGCGCAGCTTGCCAACTGAGAGAAAACAGTACCTGACCACTCTCCTGCCTTTTCTATTCACATGAACATTCGATTGGAAGCTGTTTTGGACAACTTTCTTTCTCTTCGTGCAAAACACTCGGCAGACCTCCGTGCAGCCTCTAGAACACGATGGGAGATGTTTTCTGTGCTGGTAAAGTTTCTCCTTGCCAGACAGAGTGGAAAAGCTTTTTGCTATGATGTAGACCAGAAGAGAGGCTAAAGACGAAGGTACGGTGCTCTGCAGAGCAAAGCACCGCTCCCGGACCTCTTTCGGCAGAAGGCGCACACCGCAGAGCACTGTGAGCGGCAGAATCGCCTTTGCGCGAAGAAGCAGCTTCTTCGTCTCCGGGAGCCGGAGAGAGCGGCAACTTCGCAAAGGTGATGAAACAAGCTGTACAACACTGCGATTGTGTGCGCAGCTTGCCAACTGAGAGAAAACAGTACCTGACCACTCTCCTGCCTTTTCTATTCACATGAACATTCGATTGCAAGCTGTTTTGGACAACTTTCTTTCTCTTCTTGCAAAACACTCGGCAGACCTGCGTGCAGCCTCTAGAAGACGATGGGAGATGTTTTCTGTGCTGTCACAGTTTCTCCTTGCCAGACAGAGTGGAAAAGCTTTTTGCTAAGATGTAGACGAGAAGAGAGGCTAAAGACGAAGGTACGGTGCTCTGCAGAGCTAAGCACCGCTCCCGGACCTCTTTCGGCAGAAGGCGCACACCGCAGAGCACTGTGAGCGGCAGAATCGTCTTTGCGCGAAAAAGCAGCTTCTTCGTCTCCGGGAGCCGGAGAGAGCGGCAACTTCGCAAAGGTGATGAAAAAAGCCGTACAACACTGCGATTGTGTGCGCAGCTTGCCAACTGAGAGAAAACAGTACCTGACCACTCTCCTGCCTTTTCTATTCACATGAACATTCGATTGGAAGCTGTTTTGGACAACTTTCTTTCTCTTCGTGCAAAACACTCGGCAGACCTCCGTGCAGCCTCTAGAACACGATGGGAGATGTTTTCTGTGCTGGTAAAGTTTCTCCTTGCCAGACAGAGTGGAAAAGCTTTTTGCTATGATGTAGACCAGAAGAGAGGCTAAAGACGAAGGTACGGTGCTCTGCAGAGCAAAGCACCGCTCCCGGACCTCTTTCGGCAGAAGGCGCACACCGCAGAGCACTGTGAGCGGCAGAATCGCCTTTGCGCGAAGAAGCAGCTTCTTCGTCTCCGGGAGCCGGAGAGAGCGGCAACTTCGCAAAGGTGATGAAACAAGCTGTACAACACTGCGATTGTGTGCGCAGCTTGCCAACTGAGAGAAAACAGTACCTGACCACTCTCCTGCCTTTTCTATTCACATGAACATTCGATTGCATGCTGTTTTGGACAACTTTCTTTCTCTTCTTGCAAAACACTCGGCAGACCTGCGTGCAGCCTCTAGAACACGATGGGAGATGTTTTCTGTGCTGGTAAAGTTTCTCCTTGCCAGACAGAGTGGAAAAGCTTTTTGCTAAGATGTAGACCAGAAGAGAGGCTAAAGACGAAGGTACGGTGCTCTGCAGAGCTAAGCACCGCTCCCGGACCTCTTTCGGCAGAAGGCGCACACCGCAGAGCACTGTGAGCGGCAGAATCGTCTTTGCGCGAAGAAGCAGCTTCTTCGTCTCCGGGAGCCGGAGAGAGCGGCAACTTCGCAAAGGTGATGAAACAAGCTGTACAACACTGCGATTGTGTGCGCAGCTTGCCAACTGAGAGAAAACAGTACCTTACCACTCTCCTGCCTGTTGTAATCACATGAACATTCGATTGCAAGCTGTTTTGGACAACTTTCTTTCTCTTCTTGCAAAACACTCGGCAGACCTCCGTGCAGCCTCTAGAACACGATGGGAGATGTTTTTTGTGCAGGCACAGTTTCTCCTTGCCAGACAGAGTGGAAAAGCTTTTTGCTAAGATGTAGACGAGAAGAGAGGCTAAAGACGAAGGTACAGTGCTCTGCAGAGCTAAGCACCGCTCCCGGACCTCTTTCGGCAGAAGGCGCACACCGCAGAGCACTGTGAGCGGCAGAATCGTCTTTGCGCGAAGAAGCAGCTTCTTCGTCTCCGGGAGCCGGAGAGAGCGGCAACTTCGCAAAGGTGATGAAACAAGCCGTACAACACTGCGATTGTGTGCGCAGCTTGCCAACTGAGAGAAAACAGTACCTGACCACTCTGCTGCCTTTTCTATTCACATGAACATTCGATTGGAAGCTGTTTTGGACAACTTTCTTTCTCTTCTTGCAAAACACTCGGCAGACCTGCGTGCAGCCTCTAGAACACGATGGGAGATGTTTTCTGTGCTGGCACAGTTTCTCCTTGCCAGACAGAGTGGAAAAGCTTTTTGCTAAGATGTAGACGAGAAGAGAGGCTAAAGACGAAGGTACGGTGCTCTGCAGAGCAAAGCACCGCTCCCGGACCTCTTTCGGCAGAAGGCGCACACCGCAGAGCACTGTGAGCGGAAGAATCGTCTTTGCGCGAAGAAGCAGCTTCTTCGTCTCCGGGACCCGGAGAGAGCGGCAGCTTCGCAAAGGTGATGAAACAAGCTGTACAACACTGCGATTGTGTGCGCAGCTTGCCAACTGAGAGAAAACAGTACCTGACAACTCTACTGCCTTTTCTATTCACATGAACATTCGATTGCAAGCTGTTTTGGACAACTTTCTTTCTCTTCTTGCAAAACACTCGGCAGACCTCCGTGCAGCCTCTAGAAGACGATGGGAGATGTTTTCTGTGCTGGCAGAGTTTCTCCTTGCCAGACAGAGTGGAAAAGCTTTTTGCTAAGATGTAGACGAGAAGAGAGGCTAAAGACAAAGGTACGGTGCTCTGCAGAGCTAAGCACCGCTCCCGGACCTCTTTCGGCAGAAGGCGCACACCGCAGAGCACTGTGAGCGGCAGAATCGTCTTTGCGCGAAAAAGCAGCTTCTTCGTCTCCGGCAGCCGGAGAGAGCGGCAACTTCGCAAAGGTGATGAAACAAGCTGTACAACACTGCGATTGTGTGCGCAGCTTGCCAACTGAGAGAAAACAGTACCTGACCACTCTGCTGCCTTTTCTATTCACATGAACATTCGATTGCAAGCTGTTTTGGACAACTTTCTTTCTCTTCTTGCAAAACACTCGGCAGACCTCCGTGCAGCCTCTAGAACACGATGGGAGATGTTTTCTGTGCTGGCACAGTTTCTCCTTGCCAGACAGAGTGGAAAAGCTTTTTGCTAAGATGTAGACGAGAAGAGAGGCTAAAGACGAAGGTACGGTGCTCTGCAGAGCTAAGCACCGCTCCCGGACCTCTTTCGGCAGAAGGCGCACACCGCAGAGCACTGTGAGCGGCAGAATCGTCTTTGCGCGAAGAAGCAGCTTCTTCGTCTCCGGGAGCCGGAGAGAGCGGCAACTTCGCAAAGGTGATGAAACAAGCCGTACAACACTGCGATTGTGTGCGCAGCTTGCCAACTGAGAGAAAACAGTACCTGACCACTCTGCTGCCTTTTCTATTCACATGAACATTCGATTGCAAGCTGTTTTGGACAACTTTCTTTCTCTTCTTGCAAAACACTCGGCAGACCTGCGTGCAGCCTCTAGAACACGATGGGAGATGTTTTCTGTGCTGGCACAGTTTCTCCTTGCCAGACAGAGTGGAAAAGCTTTTTGCTAAGATGTAGACCAGAAGAGAGGCTAAAGACGAAGGTACGGTGCTCTGCAGAGCTAAGCACCGCTCCCGGGCCTCTTTCGGCAGAAGGCGCACACCGCAGAGCACTGTGAGCGGCAGAATCGTCTTTGCGCGAAGAAGCAGCTTCTTCGTCTCCGGGAGCCGGAGAGAGCGGCAACTTCGCAAAGGTGATGAAACAAGCTGTACAACACTGCGATTGTGTGCGCAGCTTGCCAACTGAGAGAAAACAGTACCTGACCACTCTCCTGCCTTTTCTATTCACATGAACATTCGATTGCAAGCTGTTTTGGACAACTTTCTTTCTCTTCTTGCAAAACACTCTGCAGACCTCCGTGCAGCCTCTAGAACACGATGGGAGATGTTTTCTGTGCTGGTAAAGTTTCTCCTTGCCAGACAGAGTGGAAAAGCTTTTTGCTAAGATGTAGACCAGAAGAGAGGCTAAAGACGAAGGTACGGTGCTCTGCAGAGCAAAGCACAGCTCCCGGACCTCTTTCGGCAGAAGGCGCACACCGCAGAGCACTGTGAGCGGCAAAATCGCCTTTGCGCGAAGAAGCAGCTTCTTCGTCTCCGGGAGCCGGAGAGAGCGGCAACTTCGCAAAGGTGATGAAACAAGCTGTACAACACTGCGATTGTGTGCGCAGCTTGCCAACTGAGAGAAAACAGTACCTGACCACTCTCCTGCCTTTTCTATTCACATGAACATTCGATTGCAAGCTGTTTTGGACAACTTTCTTTCTCTTCTTGCAAAACACTCGGCACACATCCGTGCAGCCTCTAGAACACGATGGGAGATGTTTTTTGTGCAGGCACAGTTTCTCCTTGCCAGACAGAGTGGAAAAGCTTTTTGCTAAGATGTAGACGAGAAGAGAGGCTAAAGACGAAGGTACGGTGCTCTGCAGAGCTAAGCACCGCTCCCGGACCTCTTTCGGCAGAAGGCGCACACCGCAGAGCACTGTGAGCGGCAGAATCGTCTTTGGGCGAAGAAGCAGCTTCTTCGTCTCCGGGAGCCGGAGAGAGCGGCAACTTCGCAAAGGTGATGAAACAAGCTGTACAACACTGCGATTGTGTGCGCAGCTTGCCAACTGAGAGAAAACAGTACCTTACCACTCTCCTGCCTGTTGTAATCACATGAACATTCGATTGCAAGCTGTTTTGGACAACTTTCTTTCTCTTCTTGCAAAACACTCGGCAGACCTCCGTGCAGCCTCTAGAACACGATGGGAGATGTTGTTTGTGCTGGCACAGTTTCTCCTTGCCAGACAGAGTGGAAAAGCTTTTTGCTAAGATGTAGACGAGAAGAGAGGCTAAAGAAGCAGGTATGGTGCTCTGCAGAGCTAAGCACCGCTCCCGGGCGTCTTTCGGCAGAAGGCGCACACCGCAGAGCACTGTGAGCGGCAGAATCGTCTTTGCGCGAAGAAGCAGCTTCTTCGTCTCCGGGAGCCGGAGAGAGCGGCAGCTTCGCAAAGGTGATGAAACAAGCTGTACAACACTGCGATTGTGTGCGCAGCTTGCCAACTGAGAGAAAACAGTACCTGACCACTCTGCTGCCTTTTCTATTCACATGAACATTCGATTGCAAGCTGTTTTGGACAACTTTCTTTCTCTTCTTGCAAAACACTCGGCAGACCTCCGTGCAGCCTCTAGAAGACGATGGGAGATGTTTTCTGTGCTGGCACAGTTTCTCCTTGCCAGACAGAGTGGAAAAGCTTTTTGCTAAGATGTAGACGAGAAGAGAGGCTAAAGACGAAGGTACGGTGCTCTGCAGAGCTAAGCACCGCTCCCGGACCTCTTTCGGCAGAAGGCGCACACCGCAGAGCACTGTGAGCGGCAGAATCGTCTTTGCGCGAAAAAGCAGCTTCTTCGTCTCCGGCAGCCGGAGAGAGCGGCAACTTCGCAAAGGTGATGAAACAAGCTGTACAACACTGCGATTGTGTGCGCAGCTTGCCAACTGAGAGAAAACAGTACCTGACCACTCTGCTGCCTTTTCTATTCACATGAACATTCGATTGCAAGCTGTTTTGGACAACTTTCTTTCTCTTCTTGCAAAACACTCGGCAGACCTGCGTGCAGCCTCTAGAACACGATGGGAGATGTTTTCTGTGCTGGCACAGTTTCTCCTTGCCAGACAGAGTGGAAAAGCTTTTTGCTAAGATGTAGACCAGAAGAGAGGCTAAAGACGAAGGTACGGTGCTCTGCAGAGCTAAGCACCGCTCCCGGACCTCTTTCGGCAGAAGGCGCACACCGCAGAGCACTGTGAGCGGCAGAATCGTCTTTGCGCGAAGAAGCAGCTTCTTCGTCTCCGGGAGCCGGAGAGAGCGGCAACTTCGCAAAGGTGATGAAACAAGCTGTACAACACTGCGATTGTGTGCGCAGCTTGCCAACTGAGAGAAAACAGTACCTGACCACTCTGCTGCCTTTTCTATTCACATGAACATTCGATTGCAAGCTGTTTTGGACAACTTTCTTTCTCTTCTTGCAAAACACTCGGCAGACCTGCGTGCAGCCTCTAGAACATGATGGGAGATGTTTTCTGTGCTGGCACAGTTTCTCCTTGCCAGACAGAGTGGAAAAGCTTTTTGCTAAGATGTAGACGAGAAGAGAGGCTAAAGAGGAAGGTACGGTGCTCTGCAGAGCTAAGCACCGCTCCCGGGCCTCTTGCGGCAGAAGGCGCACACCGCAGAGCACTGTGAGCGGCAGAATCGTCTTTGCGCGAAGAAGCAGCTTCTTCGTCTCCGGGAGCCGGAGAGAGCGGCAACTTCGCAAAGGTGATGAAACAAGCTGTACAACACTGCGATTGTGTGCGCAGCTTGCCAACTGAGAGAAAACAGTACCTGACCACTCTCCTGCCTTTTCTATTCACATGAACATTCGATTGCAAGCTGTTTTGGACAACTTTCTTTCTCTTCTTGCAAAACACTCGGCAGACCTGCGTGCAGCCTCTAGAACACGATGGGAGATGTTTTCTGTGCTGGCACAGTTTCTCCTTGCCAGACAGAGTGGAAAAGCTTTTTGCTAAGATGTAGACCAGAAGAGAGGCTAAAGACGAAGGTACGGTGCTCTGCAGAGCAAAGCACCGCTCCCGGACCTCTTTCGGCAGAAGGCGCACACCGCAGAGCACTGTGAGCGGCAGAATCGCCTTTGCGCGAAGAAGCAGCTTCTTCGTCTCCGGGAGCCGGAGAGAGCGGCAACTTCGCAAAGGTGATGAAACAAGCTGTACAACACTGCGATTGTGTGCGCAGCTTGCCAACTGAGAGAAAACAGTACCTGACCACTCTCCTGCCTTTTCTATTCACATGAACATTCGATTGCAAGCTGTTTTGGACAACTTTCTTTCTCTTCTTGCAAAACACTCTGCAGACCTCCGTGCAGCCTCTAGAACACGATGGGAGATGTTTTCTGTGCTGGTAAAGTTTCTCCTTGCCAGACAGAGTGGAAAAGCTTTTTGCTAAGATGTAGACGAGAAGAGAGGCTAAAGACGAAGGTACGGTGCTCTGCAGAGCTAAGCACCGCTCCCGGACCTCTTTCGGCAGAAGGCGCACACCGCAGAGCACTGTGAGCGGCAGAATCGTCTTTGCGCGAAGAAGCAGCTTCTTCGTCTCCGGGAGCCGGAGAGAGCGGCAACTTCGCAAAGGTGATGAAACAAGCTGTACAACACTGCGATTGTGTGCGCAGCTTGCCAACTGAGAGAAAACAGTACCTTTCCACTCTCCTGCCTGTTGTAATCACATGAACATTCGATTGGAAGCTGTTTTGGACAACTTTCTTTCTCTTCTTGCAAAACACTCGGCAGACCTCCGTGCAGCCTCTAGAACACGATGGGAGATGTTGTTTGTGCTGGCACAGTTTCTCCTTGCCAGACAGAGTGGAAAAGCTTTTTGCTAAGATGTAGACGAGAAGAGAGGCTAAAGACGAAGGTACAGTGCTCTGCAGAGCTAAGCACCGCTCCCGGACCTCTTTCGGCAGAAGGCGCACACCGCAGAGCACTGTGAGCGGCAGAATCGTCTTTGCGCGAAGAAGCAGCTTCTTCGTCTCCGGGAGCCGGAGAGAGCGGCAACTTCGCAAAGGTGATGAAACAAGCCGTACAACACTGCGATTGTGTGCGCAGCTTGCCAACTGAGAGAAAACAGTACCTGACCACTCTGCTGCCTTTTCTATTCACATGAACATTCGATTGGAAGCTGTTTTGGACAACTTTCTTTCTCTTCTTGCAAAACACTCGGCAGACCTGCGTGCAGCCTCTAGAACACGATGGGAGATGTTTTCTGTGCTGGCACAGTTTCTCCTTGCCAGACAGAGTGGAAAAGCTTTTTGCTAAGATGTAGACCAGAAGAGAGGCTAAAGACGAAGGTACGGTGCTCTGCAGAGCAAAGCACCGCTCCCGGAGCTCTTACGGCAGAAGGCGCACACCGCAGAGCACTGTGAGCGGAAGAATCGTCTTTGCGCGAAGAAGCAGCTTCTTCGTCTCCGGGAGCCGGAGAGAGCGGCAGCTTCGCAGAGGTGATGAAACAAGCTGTACAACACTGCGATTGTGTGCGCAGCTTGCCAACTGAGAGAAAACAGTACCTGACCACTCTCCTGCCTTTTCTATTCACATGAACATTCGATTGCAAGCTGTTTTGGACAACTTTCTTTCTCTTCTTGCAAAACACTCGGCAGACCTCCGTGCAGCCTCTAGAAGACGATGGGAGATGTTTTCTGTGCTGGCACAGTTTCTCCTTGCCAGACAGAGTGGAAAAGCTTTTTGCTAAGATGTAGACGAGAAGAGAGGCTAAAGACGAAGGTACGGTGCTCTGCAGAGCTAAGCACCGCTCCCGGACCTCTTTCGGCAGAAGGCGCACACCGCAGAGCACTGTGAGCGGCAGAATCGTCTTTGCGCGAAGAAGCAGCTTCTTCGTCTCCGGGAGCCGGAGAGAGCGGCAACTTCGCAAAGGTGATGAAACAAGCTGTACAACACTGCGATTGTGTGCGCAGCTTGCCAACTGAGAGAAAACAGTACCTGACCACTCTCCTGCCTTTTCTATTCACATGAACATTCGATTGGAAGCTCTTTTGGACAACTTTCTTTCTCTTCTTGCAAAACACTCGGCACACCTCCGTGCAGCCTCTAGAACACGATGGGAGATGTTTTTTGTGCAGGCACAGTTTCTCCTTGCCAGACAGAGTGGAAAAGCTTTTTGCTAAGATGTAGACGAGAAGAGAGGCTAAAGACGAAGGTACGGTGCTCTGCAGAGCTAAGCACCGCTCCCGGACCTCTTTCGGCAGAAGGCGCACACCGCAGAGCACTGTGAGCGGCAGAATCGTCTTTGCGCGAAAAAGCAGCTTCTTCGTCTCCGGCAGCCGGAGAGAGCGGCAACTTCGCAAAGGTGATGAAACAAGCTGTACAACACTGCGATTGTGTGCGCAGCTTGCCAACCGAGAGAAAACAGTACCTTACCACTCTCCTGCCTGTTGTAATCACATGAACATTCGATTGCAAGCTGTTTTGGACAACTTTCTTTCTCTTCTTGCAAAACACTCGGCAGACCTCCGTGCAGCCTCTAGAACACGATGGGAGATGTTTTTTGTGCAGGCACAGTTTCTCCTTGCCAGACAGAGTGGAAAAGCTTTTTGCTAAGATGTAGACGAGAAGAGAGGCTAAAGACGAAGGTACAGTGCTCTGCAGAGCTAAGCACCGCTCCCGGACCTCTTTCGGCAGAAGGCGCACACCGCAGAGCACTGTGAGCGGCAGAATCGTCTTTGCGCGAAGAAGCAGCTTCTTCGTCTCCGGGAGCCGGAGAGAGCGGCAACTTCGCAAAGGTGATGAAACAAGCCGTACAACACTGCGATTGTGTGCGCAGCTTGCCAACTGAGAGAAAACAGTACCTGACCACTCTGCTGCCTTTTCTATTCACATGAACATTCGATTGCAAGCTGTTTTGGACAACTTTCTTTCTCTTCTTGCAAAACACTCGGCAGACCTGCGTGCAGCCTCTAGAACACGATGGGAGATGTTGTTTGTGCTGACACAGTTTCTCCTTGCCAGACAGAGTGGAAAAGCTTTTTGCTAAGATGTAGACGAGAAGAGAGGCTAAAGACGAAGGTACGGTGCTCTGCAGAGCTAAGCACCGCTCCCGGACCTCTTTCGGCAGAAGGCGCACACCGCAGAGCACTGTGAGCGGCAGAATCGTCTTTGCGCGAAGAAGCAGCTTCTTCGTCTCCGGGAGCCGGAGAGAGCGGCAACTTCGCAAAGGTGATGAAACAAGCTGTACAACACTGCGATTGTGTGCGCAGCTTGCCAACTGAGAGAAAACAGTACCTTACCACTCTCCTGCCTGTTGTAATCACATGAACATTCGATTGCAAGCTGTTTTGGACAACTTTCTTTCTCTTCTTGCAAAACACTCGGCAGACCTCCGTGCAGCCTCTAGAACACGATGGGAGATGTTTTTTGTGCAGGCACAGTTTCTCCTTGCCAGACAGAGTGGAAAAGCTTTTTGCTAAGATGTAGACGAGAAGAGAAGCTAAAGACGAAGGTACGGTGCTCTGCAGAGCTAAGCACCGCTCCCGGACCTCTTTCGGCAGAAGGCGCACACCGCAGAGCACTGTGAGCGGCAGAATCGTCTTTGCGCGAAGAAGCAGCTTCTTCGTCTCCGGGAGCCGGAGAGAGCGGCAACTTCGCAAAGGTGATGAAACAAGCCGTACAACACTGCGATTGTGTGCGCAGCTTGCCAACTGAGAGAAAACAGTACCTGACCACTCTGCTGCCTTTTCTATTCACATGAACATTCGATTGGAAGCTGTTTTGGACAACTTTCTTTCTCTTCTTGCAAAACACTCGGCAGACCTGCGTGCAGCCTCTAGAACACGATGGGAGATGTTTTCTGTGCTGGCACAGTTTCTTATTGCCAGACAGAGTGGAAAAGCTTTTTGCTAAGATGTAGACGAGAAGAGAGGCTAAAGAAGCAGGTAGAGTGCTCTGCAGAGCTAAGCACAGCTCCCGGGCGTCTTTCGGCAGAAGGCGCACACCGCAGAGCACTGTGAGCGGCAGAATCGTCTTTGCGCGAAGAAGCAGCTTCTTCGTCTCCGGGAGCCGGAGAGAGCGGCAGCTTCGCAAAGGTGATGAAACAAGCTGTACAACACTGCGATTGTGTGCGCAGCTTGCCAACTGAGAGAAAACAGTACCTGACCACTCTCCTGCCTTTTCTATTCACATGAACATTCGATTGCAAGCTGTTTTGGACAACTTTCTTTCTCTTCTTGCAAAACACTCGGCAGACCTCCGTGCAGCCTCTAGAACACGATGGGAGATGTTTTCTGTGCTGGCACAGTTTCTCCTTGCCAGACAGAGTGGAAAAGCTTTTTGCTAAGATGTAGACGAGAAGAGAGGCTAAAGACGAAGGTACGGTGCTCTGCAGAGCTAAGCACCGCTCCCGGACCTCTTTCGGCAGAAGGCGCACACCGCAGAGCACTGTGAGCGGCAGAATCGTCTTTGCGCGAAAAAGCAGCTTCTTCGTCTCCGGCAGCCGGAGAGAGCGGCAACTTCGCAAAGGTGATGAAACAAGCTGTACAACACTGCGATTGTGTGCGCAGCTTGCCAACTGAGAGAAAACAGTACCTGACCACTCTGCTGCCTTTTCTATTCACATGAACATTCGATTGCAAGCTGTTTTGGACAACTTTCTTTCTCTTCTTGCAAAACACTCGGCAGACCTGCGTGCAGCCTCTAGAACACGATGAGAGATGTTTTCTGTGCTGGCACAGTTTCTCCTTGCCAGACAGAGTGGAAAAGCTTTTTGCTAAGATGTAGACCAGAAGAGAGGCTAAAGACGAAGGTACGGTGCTCTGCAGAGCAAAGCACCGCTCCCGGGCGTCTTTCGGCAGAAGGCGCACACCGCAGAGCACTGTGAGCGGCAGAATCGTCTTTGCGCGAAGAAGCAGCTTCTTCGTCTCCGGGAGCCGGAGAGAGCGGCAACTTCGCAAAGGTGATGAAACAAGCTGTACAACACTGCGATTGTGTGCGCAGCTTGCCAACTGAGAGAAAACAGTACCTGACCACTCTCCTGCCTTTTCTATTCACATGAACATTCGATTGCAAGCTGTTTTGGACAACTTTCTTTCTCTTCTTGCAAAACACTCGGCAGACCTCCGTGCAGCCTCTAGAACACGATAGGAGATGTTTTTTGTGCAGGCACAGTTTCTCCTTGCCAGACAGAGTGGAAAAGCTTTTTGCTAAGATGTAGACGAGAAGAGAGGCTAAAGACGAAGGTACAGTGCTCTGCAGAGCTAAGCACCGCTCCCGGACCTCTTTCGGCAGAAGGCGCACACCGCAGAGCACTGTGAGCGGCAGAATCGTCTTTGCGCGAAGAAGCAGCTTCTTCGTCTCCGGGAGCCGGAGAGAGCGGCAACTTCGCAAAGGTGATGAAACAAGCCGTACAACACTGCGATTGTGTGCGCAGCTTGCCAACTGAGAGAAAACAGTACCTGACCACTCTGCTGCCTTTTCTATTCACATGAACATTCGATTGCAAGCTGTTTTGGACAACTTTCTTTCTCTTCTTGCAAAACACTCGGCACACCTCCGTGCAGCCTCTAGAACACGATGGGAGATGTTTTCTGTGCTGGCACAGTTTCTCCTTGCCAGACAGAGTGGAAAAGCTTTTTGCTAAGATGTAGACCAGAAGAGAGGCTAAAGACGAAGGTACGGTGCTCTGCAGAGCAAAGCACCGCTCCCGGACCTCTTTCGGCAGAAGGCGCACACCGCAGAGCACTGTGAGCGGCAGAATCGTCTTTGCGCGAAGAAGCAGCTTCTTCATCTCCGGGAGCCGGAGAGAGCGGCAGCTTCGCAAAGGTGATGAAACAAGCTGTACAACACTGCGATTGTGTGCGCAGCTTGCCAACTGAGAGAAAACAGTACCTGACCACTCTCCTGCCTTTTCTATTCACATGAACATTCGATTGCAAGCTGTTTTGGACAACTTTCTTTCTCTTCTTGCAAAACACTCTGCAGACCTCCGTGCAGCCTCTAGAACACGATGGGAGATGTTTTCTGTGCTGGTAAAATTTCTCCTCCAGACAGAGTGGAAAAGCTTTTTGCTAAGATGTAGACCAGAAGAGAGGCTAAAGACGAAGGTACGGTGCTCTGCAGAGCAAAGCACCGCTCCCGGACCTCTTTCGGCAGAAGGCGCACACCGCAGAGCACTGTGAGCGGCAGAATCGCCTTAGCGCGAAGAAGCAGCTTCTTCGTCTCCGGGAGCCGGAGAGAGCGGCAACTTCGCAAAGGTGATGAAACAAGCTGTACAACACTGCGATTGTGTGCGCAGCTTGCCAACTGAGAGAAAACAGTACCTGACCACTCTGCTGCCTTTTCTATTCACATGAACATTCGATTGCAAGCTGTTTTGGACAACTTTCTTTCTCTTCTTGCAAAACACTCGGCAGACCTGCGTGCAGCCTCTAGAACACGATGGGAGATGTTTTCTGTGCTGGCACAGTTTCTCCTTGCCAGACAGAGTTGAAAAGCTTTTTGCTAAGATGTAGACCAGAAGAGAGGCTAAAGACGAAGGTACGGTGCTCTGCAGAGCTAAGCACCGCTCCCGGGCCTCTTTCGGCAGGAGGCGCACACCGCAGAGCACTGTGAGCGGCAGAATCGTCTTTGCGCGAAGAAGCAGCTTCTTCGTCTCCGGGAGCCGGAGAGAGCGGCAACTTCGCAAAGGTGATGAAACAAGCTGTACAACACTGCGATTGTGTGCGCAGCTTGCCAACTGAGAGAAAACAGTACCTGACCACTCTGCTGCCTTTTCTATTCACATGAACATTCGATTGGAAGCTGTTTTGGACAACTTTCTTTCTCTTCTTGCAAAACACTCGGCAGGCCTGCGTGCAGCCTCTAGAACACGATGGGAGATGTTTTCTGTGCTGGCACAGTTTCTCCTTGCCAGACAGAGTGGAAAAGCTTTTTGCTAAGATGTAGACCAGAAGAGAGGCTAAAGAAGCAGGTATGGTGCTCGGCAGAGCTAAGCACAGCTCCCGGGCCTCTTTCGGCAGAAGACACACACTGCAGAGCACAGTGAGCGGCAGAATCGTCTTTGCGCGAGAAGCAGCTTCTTCGTCTCCGGGAGCCGGAGAGAGCGGCAACTTCGCAAAGGTGATGAAAAAAGCCGTACAACACTGCGATTGTGTGCGCAGCTTGCCAACTGAGAGAAAACAGTACCTGACCACTCTCCTGCCTTTTCTATTCACATGAACATTCGATTGGAAGCTGTTTTGGACAACTTTCTTTCTCTTCGTGCAAAACACTCGGCAGACCTCCGTGCAGCCTCTAGAACACGATGGGAGATGTTTTCTGTGCTGGTAAAGTTTCTCCTTGCCAGACAGAGTGGAAAAGCTTTTTGCTAAGATGTAGACCAGAAGAGAGGCTAAAGACGAAGGTACGGTGCTCTGCAGAGCAAAGCACCGCTCCCGGACCTCTTTCGGCAGAAGGCGCACACCGCAGAGCACTGTGAGCGGCAGAATCGCCTTTGCGCGAAGAAGCAGCTTCTTCGTCTCCGGGAGCCGGAGAGAGCGGCAACTTCGCAAAGGTGATGAAACAAGCTGTACAACACTGCGATTGTGTGCGCAGCTTGCCAACTGAGAGAAAACAGTACCTGACCACTCTCCTGCCTTTTCTATTCACATGAACATTCGATTGCATGCTGTTTTGGACAACTTTCTTTCTCTTCTTGCAAAACACTCTGCAGACCTCCGTGCAGCCTCTAGAACACGATGGGAGATGTTTTCTGTGCTGGTAAAGTTTCTCCTTGCCAGACAGAGTGGAAAAGCTTTTTGCTAAGATGTAGACCAGAAGAGAGGCTAAAGACGAAGGTACGGTGCTCTGCAGAGCTAAGCACCGCTCCCGGACCTCTTTCGGCAGAAGGCGCACACCGCAGAGCACTGTGAGCGGCAGAATCGTCTTTGCGCGAAGAAGCAGCTTCTTCGTCTCCGGGAGCCGGAGAGAGCGGCAACTTCGCAAAGGTGATGAAACAAGCTGTACAACACTGCGATTGTGTGCGCAGCTTGCCAACTGAGAGAAAACAGTACCTGACCACTCTGCTGCCTTTTCTATTCACATGAACATTCGATTGGAAGCTCTCTTGGACAACTTTCTTTCTCTTCTTGCAAAACACTCGGCACATCTCCGTGCAGCCTCTAGAACACGATGGGAGATGTTTTTTGTGCAGGCACAGTTTCTCCTTGCCAGACAGAGTGGAAAAGCTTTTTGCTAAGATGTAGACGAGAAGAGAGGCTAAAGACGAAGGTACGGTGCTCTGCAGAGCTAAGCACCGCTCCCGGGCCTCTTTCGGCAGAAGGCGCACACCGCAGAGCACTGTGAGCGGCAGAATCGTCTTTGCGCGAAGAAGCAGCTTCTTCGTCTCCGGGAGCCGGAGAGAGCGGCAACTTCGCAAAGGTGATGAAACAAGCTGTACAACACTGCGATTGTGTGCGCAGCTTGCCAACTGAGAGAAAACAGTACCTTACCACTCTCCTGCCTGTTGTAATCACATGAACATTCGATTGCAAGCTGTTTTGGACAACTTTCTTTCTCTTCTTGCAAAACACTCGGCAGACCTCCGTGCAGCCTCTAGAACACGATGGGAGATGTTTTTTGTGCTGGCAGAGTTTCTCCTTGCCAGACAGAGTGGAAAAGCTTTTTGCTAAGATGTAGACGAGAAGAGAGGCTAAAGACGAAGGTACAGTGCTCTGCAGAGCTAAGCACCGCTCCCGGACCTCTTTCGGCAGAAGGCGCACACCGCAGAGCACTGTGAGCGGCAGAATCGTCTTTGCGCGAAGAAGCAGCTTCTTCGTCTCCGGGAGCCGGAGAGAGCGGCAACTTCGCAAAGGTGATGAAACAAGCCGTACAACACTGCGATTGTGTGCGCAGCTTGCCAACTGAGAGAAAACAGTACCTGACCACTCTGCTGCCTTTTCTATTCACATGAACATTCGATTGGAAGCTGTTTTGGACAACTTTCTTTCTCTTCTTGCAAAACACTCGGCAGACCTGCGTGCAGCCTCTAGAACACGATGGGAGATGTTTTCTGTGCTGGCACAGTTTCTCCTTGCCAGACAGAGTGGAAAAGCTTTTTGCTAAGATGTAGACGAGAAGAGAGGCTAAAGACGAAGGTACGGTGCTCTGCAGAGCAAAGCACCGCTCCCGGACCTCTTTCGGCAGAAGGCGCACACCGCAGAGCACTGTGAGCGGAAGAATCGTCTTTGCGCGAAGAAGCAGCTTCTTCGTCTCCGGGAGCCGGAGAGAGCGGCAGCTTCGCAAAGGTGATGAAACAAGCTGTACAACACTGCGATTGTGTGCGCAGCTTGCCAACTGAGAGAAAACAGTACCTGACAACTCTGCTGCCTTTTCTATTCACATGAACATTCGATTGCAAGCTGTTTTGGACAACTTTCTTTCTCTTCTTGCAAAACACTCGGCAGACCTCCGTGCAGCCTCTAGAAGACGATGGGAGATGTTTTCTGTGCTGGCACAGTTTCTCCTTGCCAGACAGAGTGGAAAAGCTTTTTGCTAAGATGTAGACGAGAAGAGAGGCTAAAGACGAAGGTACGGTGCTCTGCAGAGCTAAGCACCGCTCCCGGACCTCTTTCGGCAGAAGGCGCACACCGCAGAGCACTGTGAGCGGCAGAATCGTCTTTGCGCGAAAAAGCAGCTTCTTCGTCTCCGGCAGCCGGAGAGAGCGGCAACTTCGCAAAGGTGATGAAACAAGCTGTACAACACTGCGATTGTGTGCGCAGCTTGCCAACTGAGAGAAAACAGTACCTGACCACTCTGCTGCCTTTTCTATTCACATGAACATTCGATTGCAAGCTGTTTTGGACAACTTTCTTTCTCTTCTTACAAAACACTCGGCAGACCTCCGTGCAGCCTCTAGAACACGATGGGAGATGTTTTCTGTGCTGGCACAGTTTCTCCTTGCCAGACAGAGTGGAAAAGCTTTTTGCTAAGATGTAGACGAGAAGAGAGGCTAAAGACGAAGGTACGGTGCTCTGCAGAGCTAAGCACCGCTCCCGGACCTCTTTCGGCAGAAGGCGCACACCGCAGAGCACTGTGAGCGGCAGAATCGTCTTTGCGCGAAGAAGCAGCTTCTTCGTCTCCGGGAGCCGGAGAGAGCGGCAACTTCGCAAAGGTGATGAAACAAGCTGTACAACACTGCGATTGTGTGCGCAGCTTGCCAACTGAGAGAAAACAGTACCTGACCACTCTCCTGCCTTTTCTATTCACATGAACATTCGATTGCAAGCTGTTTTGGACAACTTTCTTTCTCTTCTTGCAAAACACTCGGCACACCTCCGTGCAGCCTCTAGAACACGATGGGAGATGTTTTTTGTGCAGGCACAGTTTCTCCTTGCCAGACAGAGTGGAAAAGCTTTTTGCTAAGATGTAGACGAGAAGAGAGGCTAAAGACGAAGGTACGGTGCTCTGCAGAGCTAAGCACCGCTCCCGGACCTCTTTCGGCAGAAGGCGCACACCGCAGAGCACTGTGAGCGGCAGAATCGTCTTTGGGCGAAGAAGCAGCTTCTTCGTCTCCGGGAGCCGGAGAGAGCGGCAACTTCGCAAAGGTGATGAAACAAGCTGTACAACACTGCGATTGTGTGCGCAGCTTGCCAACTGAGAGAAAACAGTACCTTACCACTCTCCTGCCTGTTGTAATCACATGAACATTCGATTGGAAGCTGTTTTGGACAACTTTCTTTCTCTTCTTGCAAAACACTCGGCAGACCTCCGTGCAGCCTCTAGAACACGATGGGAGATGTTGTTTGTGCTGGCACAGTTTCTCCTTGCGAGACAGAGTGGAAAAGCTTTTTGCTAAGATGTAGACGAGAAGAGAGGCTAAAGAAGCAGGTATGGTGCTCTGCAGAGCTAAGCACAGCTCCCGGGCGTCTTTCGGCAGAAGGCGCACACCGCAGAGCACTGTGAGCGGCAGAATCGTCTTTGCGCGAAGAAGCAGCTTCTTCGTCTCCGGGAGCCGGAGAGAGCGGCAGCTTCGCAAAGGTGATGAAACAAGCTGTACAACACTGCGATTGTGTGCGCAGCTTGCCAACTGAGAGAAAACAGTACCTGACCACTCTGCTGCCTTTTCTATTCACATGAACATTCGATTGCAAGCTGTTTTGGACAACTTTCTTTCTCTTCTTGCAAAACACTCGGCAGACCTCCGTGCAGCCTCTAGAAGACGATGGGAGATGTTTTCTGTGCTGGCACAGTTTCTCCTTGCCAGACAGAGTGGAAAAGCTTTTTGCTAAGATGTAGACGAGAAGAGAGGCTAAAGACGAAGGTACGGTGCTCTGCAGAGCTAAGCACCGCTCCCGGACCTCTTTCGGCAGAAGGCGCACACCGCAGAGCACTGTGAGCGGCAGAATCGTCTTTGCGCGAAAAAGCAGCTTCTTCGTCTCCGGCAGCCGGAGAGAGCGGCAACTTCGCAAAGGTGATGAAACAAGCTGTACAACACTGCGATTGTGTGCGCAGCTTGCCAACTGAGAGAAAACAGTACCTGACCACTCTGCTGCCTTTTCTATTCACATGAACATTCGATTGCAAGCTGTTTTGGACAACTTTCTTTCTCTTCTTGCAAAACACTCGGCAGACCTGCGTGCAGCCTCTAGAACACGATGGGAGATGTTTTCTGTGCTGGCACAGTTTCTCCTTGCCAGACAGAGTGGAAAAGCTTTTTGCTAAGATGTAGACCAGAAGAGAGGCTAAAGACGAAGGTACGGTGCTCTGCAGAGCTAAGCACCGCTCCCGGACCTCTTTCGGCAGAAGGCGCACACCGCAGAGCACTGTGAGCGGCAGAATCGTCTTTGCGCGAAGAAGCAGCTTCTTCGTCTCCGGGAGCCGGAGAGAGCGGCAACTTCGCAAAGGTGATGAAACAAGCTGTACAACACTGCGATTGTGTGCGCAGCTTGCCAACTGAGAGAAAACAGTACCTGACCACTCTGCTGCCTTTTCTATTCACATGAACATTCGATTGCAAGCTGTTTTGGACAACTTTCTTTCTCTTCTTGCAAAACACTCGGCAGACCTGCGTGCAGCCTCTAGAACACGATGGGAGATGTTTTCTGTGCTGGCACAGTTTCTCCTTGCCAGACAGAGTGGAAAAGCTTTTTGCTAAGATGTAGACGAGAAGAGAGGCTAAAGAGGAAGGTACGGTGCTCTGCAGAGCTAAGCACCGCTCCCGGGCCTCTTGCGGCAGAAGGCGCACACCGCAGAGCACTGTGAGCGGCAGAATCGTCTTTGCGCGAAGAAGCAGCTTCTTCGTCTCCGGGAGCCGGAGAGAGCGGCAACTTCGCAAAGGTGATGAAACAAGCTGTACAACACTGCGATTGTGTGCGCAGCTTGCCAACTGAGAGAAAACAGTACCTGACCACTCTCCTGCCTTTTCTATTCACATGAACATTCGATTGCAAGCTGTTTTGGACAACTTTCTTTCTCTTCTTGCAAAACACTCGGCAGACCTGCGTGCAGCCTCTAGAACACGATGGGAGATGTTTTCTGTGCTGGCACAGTTTCTCCTTGCCAGACAGAGTGGAAAAGCTTTTTGCTAAGATGTAGACCAGAAGAGAGGCTAAAGACGAAGGTACGGTGCTCTGCAGAGCAAAGCACCGCTCCCGGACCTCTTTCGGCAGAAGGCGCACACCGCAGAGCACTGTGAGCGGCAGAATCGCCTTTGCGCGAAGAAGCAGCTTCTTCGTCTCCGGGAGCCGGAGAGAGCGGCAACTTCGCAAAGGTGATGAAACAAGCTGTACAACACTGCGATTGTGTGCGCAGCTTGCCAACTGAGAGAAAACAGTACCTGACCACTCTCCTGCCTTTTCTATTCACATGAACATTCGATTGCAAGCTGTTTTGGACAACTTTCTTTCTCTTCTTGCAAAACACTCTGCAGACCTCCGTGCAGCCTCTAGAACACGATGGGAGATGTTTTCTGTGCTGGTAAAGTTTCTCCTTGCCAGACAGAGTGGAAAAGCTTTTTGCTAAGATGTAGACGAGAAGAGAGGCTAAAGACGAAGGTACGGTGCTCTGCAGAGCTAAGCACCGCTCCCGGACCTCTTTCGGCAGAAGGCGCACACCGCAGAGCACTGTGAGCGGCAGAATCGTCTTTGCGCGAAGAAGCAGCTTCTTCGTCTCCGGGAGCCGGAGAGAGCGGCAACTTCGCAAAGGTGATGAAACAAGCTGTACAACACTGCGATTGTGTGCGCAGCTTGCCAACTGAGAGAAAACAGTACCTTTCCACTCTCCTGCCTGTTGTAATCACATGAACATTCGATTGGAAGCTGTTTTGGACAACTTTCTTTCTCTTCTTGCAAAACACTCGGCAGACCTCCGTGCAGCCTCTAGAACACGATGGGAGATGTTGTTTGTGCTGGCACAGTTTCTCCTTGCCAGACAGAGTGGAAAAGCTTTTTGCTAAGATGTAGACGAGAAGAGAGGCTAAAGACGAAGGTACAGTGCTCTGCAGAGCTAAGCACCGCTCCCGGACCTCTTTCGGCAGAAGGCGCACACCGCAGAGCACTGTGAGCGGCAGAATCGTCTTTGCGCGAAGAAGCAGCTTCTTCGTCTCCGGGAGCCGGAGAGAGCGGCAACTTCGCAAAGGTGATGAAACAAGCCGTACAACACTGCGATTGTGTGCGCAGCTTGCCAACTGAGAGAAAACAGTACCTGACCACTCTCCTGCCTTTTCTATTCACATGAACATTCGATTGGAAGCTGTTTTGGACAACTTTCTTTCTCTTCTTGCAAAACACTCGGCAGACCTGCGTGCAGCCTCTAGAACACGATGGGAGATGTTTTCTGTGCTGGCACAGTTTCTCCTTGCCAGACAGAGTGGAAAAGCTTTTTGCTAAGATGTAGACCAGAAGAGAGGCTAAAGACGAAGGTACGGTGCTCTGCAGAGCAAAGCACCGCTCCCGGAGCTCTTACGGCAGAAGGCGCACACCGCAGAGCACTGTGAGCGGAAGAATCGTCTTTGCGCGAAGAAGCAGCTTCTTCGTCTCCGGGAGCCGGAGAGAGCGGCAGCTTCGCAGAGGTGATGAAACAAGCTGTACAACACTGCGATTGTGTGCGCAGCTTGCCAACTGAGAGAAAACAGTACCTGACCACTCTCCTGCCTTTTCTATTCACATGAACATTCGATTGCAAGCTGTTTTGGACAACTTTCTTTCTCTTCTTGCAAAACACTCGGCAGACCTCCGTGCAGCCTCTAGAAGACGATGGGAGATGTTTTCTGTGCTGGCACAGTTTCTCCTTGCCAGACAGAGTGGAAAAGCTTTTTGCTAAGATGTAGACGAGAAGAGAGGCTAAAGACGAAGGTACGGTGCTCTGCAGAGCTAAGCACCGCTCCCGGACCTCTTTCGGCAGAAGGCGCACACCGCAGAGCACTGTGAGCGGCAGAATCGTCTTTGCGCGAAGAAGCAGCTTCTTCGTCTCCGGGAGCCGGAGAGAGCGGCAACTTCGCAAAGGTGATGAAACAAGCTGTACAACACTGCGATTGTGTGCGCAGCTTGCCAACTGAGAGAAAACAGTACCTGACCACTCTCCTGCCTTTTCTATTCACATGAACATTCGATTGGAAGCTCTTTTGGACAACTTTCTTTCTCTTCTTGCAAAACACTCGGCACACCTCCGTGCAGCCTCTAGAACACGATGGGAGATGTTTTTTGTGCAGGCACAGTTTCTCCTTGCCAGACAGAGTGGAAAAGCTTTTTGCTAAGATGTAGACGAGAAGAGAGGCTAAAGACGAAGGTACGGTGCTCTGCAGAGCTAAGCACCGCTCCCGGACCTCTTTCGGCAGAAGGCGCACACCGCAGAGCACTGTGAGCGGCAGAATCGTCTTTGCGCGAAGAAGCAGCTTCTTCGTCTCCGGGAGCCGGAGAGAGCGGCAACTTCGCAAAGGTGATGAAACAAGCTGTACAACACTGCGATTGTGTGCGCAGCTTGCCAACTGAGAGAAAACAGTACCTTACCACTCTCCTGCCTGTTGTAATCACATGAACATTCGATTGCAAGCTGTTTTGGACAACTTTCTTTCTCTTCTTGCAAAACACTCGGCAGACCTCCGTGCAGCCTCTAGAACACGATGGGAGATGTTTTTTGTGCAGGCACAGTTTCTCCTTGCCAGACAGAGTGGAAAAGCTTTTTGCTAAGATGTAGACGAGAAGAGAGGCTAAAGACGAAGGTACAGTGCTCTGCAGAGCTAAGCACCGCTCCCGGACCTCTTTCGGCAGAAGGCGCACACCGCAGAGCACTGTGAGCGGCAGAATCGTCTTTGCGCGAAGAAGCAGCTTCTTCGTCTCCGGGAGCCGGAGAGAGCGGCAACTTCGCAAAGGTGATGAAACAAGCCGTACAACACTGCGATTGTGTGCGCAGCTTGCCAACTGAGAGAAAACAGTACCTGACCACTCTGCTGCCTTTTCTATTCACATGAACATTCGATTGCAAGCTGTTTTGGACAACTTTCTTTCTCTTCTTGCAAAACACTCGGCAGACCTGCGTGCAGCCTCTAGAACACGATGGGAGATGTTGTTTGTGCTGACACAGTTTCTCCTTGCCAGACAGAGTGGAAAAGCTTTTTGCTAAGATGTAGACGAGAAGAGAGGCTAAAGACGAAGGTACGGTGCTCTGCAGAGCTAAGCACCGCTCCCGGACCTCTTTCGGCAGAAGGCGCACACCGCAGAGCACTGTGAGCGGCAGAATCGTCTTTGCGCGAAGAAGCAGCTTCTTCGTCTCCGGCAGCCGGAGAGAGCGGCAACTTCGCAAAGGTGATGAAACAAGCTGTACAACACTGCGATTGTGTGCGCAGCTTGCCAACTGAGAGAAAACAGTACCTGACCACTCTGCTGCCTTTTCTATTCACATGAACATTCGATTGCAAGCTGTTTTGGACAACTTTCTTTCTCTTCTTGCAAAACACTCGGCAGACCTGCGTGCAGCCTCTAGAACACGATGGGAGATGTTTTCTGTGCTGGCACAGTTTCTCCTTGCCAGACAGAGTGGAAAAGCTTTTTGCTAAGATGTAGACGAGAAGAGAGGCTAAAGACGAAGGTACGGTGCTCTGCAGAGCTAAGCACCGCTCCCGGGCGTCTTTCGGCAGAAGGCGCACACCGCAGAGCACTGTGAGCGGCAGAATCGTCTTTGCGCGAAGAAGCAGCTTCTTCGTCTCCGGGAGCCGGAGAGAGCGGCAACTTCGCAAAGGTGATGAAACAAGCCGTACAACACTGCGATTGTGTGCGCAGCTTGCCAACTGAGAGAAAACAGTACCTGACCACTCTGCTGCCTTTTCTATTCACATGAACATTCGATTGGAAGCTGTTTTGGACAACTTTCTTTCTCTTCTTGCAAAACACTCGGCAGACCTGCGTGCAGCCTCTAGAACACGATGGGAGATGTTTTCTGTGCTGGCACAGTTTCTCCTTGCCAGACAGAGTGGAAAAGCTTTTTGCTAAGATGTAGACCAGAAGAGAGGCTAAAGACGAAGGTACGGTGCTCTGCAGAGCTAAGCACCGCTCCCGGGCCTCTTTCGGCAGAAGGCGCACACCGCAGAGCACTGTGAGCGGCAGAATCGTCTTTGCGCGAAGAAGCAGCTTCTTCGTCTCCGGGAGCCGGAGAGAGCGGCAACTTGGCAAAGGTGATGAAACAAGCTGTACAACACTGCGATTGTGTGCGCAGCTTGCCAACTGAGAGAAAACAGTACCTGACCACTCTCCTGCCTTTTCTATTCACATGAACATTCGATTGCAAGCTGTTTGGACAACTTTCTTTCTCTTCTTGCAAAACACTCTGCAGACCTCCGTGCAGCCTCTAGAACACGATGGGAGATGTTTTCTGTGCTGGTAAAGTTTCTCCTTGCCAGACAGAGTGGAAAAGCTTTTTGCTAAGATGTAGACCAGAAGAGAGGCTAAAGACGAAGGTACGGTGCTCAGCAGAGCAAAGCACAGCTCCCGGACCTCTTTCGGCAGAAGGCGCACTCCGCAGAGCACTGTGAGCGGCAAAATCGCCTTTGCGCGAAGAAGCAGCTTCTTCGTCTCCGGGAGCCGGAGAGAGCGGCAACTTCGCAAAGGTGATGAAACAAGCTGTACAACACTGCGATTGTGTGCGCAGCTTGCCAACTGAGAGAAAACAGTACCTGACCACTCTCCTGCCTTTTCTATTCACATGAACATTCGATTGCAAGCTGTTTTGGACAACTTTCTTTCTCTTCTTGCAAAACACTCGGCAGACCTCCGTGCAGCCTCTAGAACACGATGGGAGATGTTTTTTGTGCAGGCACAGTTTCTCCTTGCCAGACAGAGTGGAAAAGCTTTTTGCTAAGATGTAGACGAGAAGAGAGGCTAAAGACGAAGGTACGGTGCTCTGCAGAGCTAAGCACCGCTCCCGGACCTCTTTCGGCAGAAGGCGCACACCGCAGAGCACTGTGAGCGGCAGAATCGTCTTTGCGCGAAGAAGCAGCTTCTTCGTCTCCGGGAGCCGGAGAGAGCGGCAACTTCGCAAAGGTGATGAAACAAGCTGTACAACACTGCGATTGTGTGCGCAGCTTGCCAACTGAGAGAAAACAGTACCTTACCACTCTCCTGCCTGTTGTAATCACATGAACATTCGATTGGAAGCTGTTTTGGACAACTTTCTTTCTCTTCTTGCAAAACACTCGGCAGACCTCCGTGCAGCCTCTAGAACACGATGGGAGATGTTGTTTGTGCTGGCACAGTTTCTCCTTGCCAGACAGAGTGGAAAAGCTTTTTGCTAAGATGTAGACGAGAAGAGAGGCTAAAGACGAAGGTACGGTGCTCTGCAGAGCTAAGCACCGCTCCCGGACCTCTTTCGGCAGAAGGCGCACACCGCAGAGCACTGTGAGCGGCAGAATCGTCTTTGCGCGAAGAAGCAGCTTCTTCGTCTCCGGGAGCCGGAGAGAGCGGCAACTTCGCAAAGGTGATGAAACAAGCTGTACAACACTGCGATTGTGTGCGCAGCTTGCCAACTGAGAGTAAACAGTACCTGACCACTCTCCTGCCTTTTCTATTCACATGAACATTCGATTGCAAGCTGTTTTGGACAACTTTCTTTCTCTTCTTGCAAAACACTCGGCAGACCTGCGTGCAGCCTCTAGAACACGATGGGAGATGTTTTCTGTGCTGGCACAGTTTCTCCTTGCCAGACAGAGTGGAAAAGCTTTTTGCTAAGATGTAGACGAGAAGAGAGGCTAAAGACGAAGGTACGGTGCTCTGCAGAGCTAAGCACCGCTCCCGGACCTCTTTCGGCAGAAGGCGCACACCGCAGAGCACTGTGAGCGGCAGAATCGTCTTTGCGCGAAGAAGCAGCTTCTTCGTCTCCGGGAGCCGGAGAGAGCGGCAACTTCGCAAAGGTGATGAAACAAGCCGTACAACACTGCGATTGTGTGCGCAGCTTGCCAACTGAGAGAAAACAGTACCTGACCACTCTGCTGCCTTTTCTATTCACATGAACATTCGATTGCAAGCTGTTTTGGACAACTTTCTTTCTCTTCTTGCAAAACACTCGGCAGACCTGCGTGCAGCCTCTAGAACACGATGGGAGATGTTTTCTGTGCTGGCACAGTTTCTTATTGCCAGACAGAGTGGAAAAGCTTTTTGCTAAGATGTAGACCAGAAGAGAGGCTAAAGACGAAGGTACGGTGCTCTGCAGAGCAAAGCACCGCTCCCGGGCCTCTTGCGGCAGAAGGCGCACACCGCAGAGCACTGTGAGCGGCAGAATCGTCTTTGCGCGAAGAAGCAGCTTCTTCGTCTCCGGGAGACGGAGAGAGCGGCAACTTCGCAAAGGTGATGAAACAAGCTGTACAACACTGCGATTGTGTGCGCAGCTTGCCAACTGAGAGAAAACAGTACCTGACCACTCTCCTGCCTTTTCTATTCACATGAACATTCGATTGCAAGCTGTTTTGGACAACTTTCTTTCTCTTCTTGCAAAACACTCGGCAGACCTGCGTGCAGCCTCTAGAACACGATGGGAGATGTTTTCTGTGCTGGCACAGTTTCTCCTTGCCAGACAGAGTGGAAAAGCTTTTTGCTAAGATGTAGACGAGAAGAGAGGCTAAAGACGAAGGTACGGTGCTCTGCAGAGCAAAGCACCGCTCCCGGACCTCTTTCGGCAGAAGGCGCACACCGCAGAGCACTGTGAGCGGCAGAATCGCCTTTGCGCGAAGAAGCAGCTTCTTCGTCTCCGGGAGCCGGAGAGAGCGGCAACTTCGCAAAGGTGATGAAACAAGCTGTACAACACTGCGATTGTGTGCGCAGCTTGCCAACTGAGAGAAAACAGTACCTGACCACTCTCCTGCCTTTTCTATTCACATGAACATTCGATTGGAAGCTGTTTTGGACAACTTTCTTTCTCTTCTTGCAAAACACTCTGCAGACCTCCGTGCAGCCTCTAGAACACGATGGGAGATGTTTTCTGTGCTGGTAAAGTTTCTCCTTGCCAGACAGAGTGGAAAAGCTTTTTGCTAAGATGTAGACCAGAAGAGAGGCTAAAGACGAAGGTACGGTGCTCTGCAGAGCTAAGCACCGCTCCCGGACCTCTTTCGGCAGAAGGCGCACACTGCAGAGCACTGTGAGCGGCAGAATCGTCTTTGCGCGAAGAAGCAGCTTCTTCGTCTCCGGGAGCCGGAGAGAGCGGCAACTTCGCAAACGTGATGAAACAAGCTGTACAACACTGCGATTGTGTGCGCAGCTTGCCAACTGAGAGAAAACAGTACCTGACCACTCTGCTGCCTTTTCTATTCACATGAACATTCGATTGCAAGCTGTTTTGGACAACTTTCTTTCTCTTCTTGCAAAACACTCGGCACACCTCCGTGCAGCCTCTAGAACACGATGGGAGATGTTTTCTGTGCTGGCACAGTTTCTCCTTGCCAGACAGAGTGGAAAAGCTTTTTGCTAAGATGTAGACCAGAAGAGAGGCTAAAGACGAAGGTACGGTGCTCTGCAGAGCTAAGCACCGCTCCCGGGCCTCTTGCGGCAGAAGGCGCACACCGCAGAGCACTGTGAGCGGCAGAATCGTCTTTGCGCGAAGAAGCAGCTTCTTCGTCTCCGGGAGCCGGAGAGAGCGGCAACTTCGCAAAGGTGATGAAACAAGCTGTACAACACTGCGATTGTGTGCGCAGCTTGCCAACTGAGAGAAAACAGTACCTGACCACTCTGCTGCCTTTTCTATTCACATGAACATTCGATTGGAAGCTGTTTTGGACAACTTTCTTTCTCTTCTTGCAAAACACTCGGCAGACCTGCGTGCAGCCTCTAGAACACGATGGGAGATGTTTTCTGTGCTGGCACAGTTTCTCCTTGCCAGACAGAGTGGAAAAGCTTTTTGCTAAGATGTAGACCAGAAGAGAGGCTAAAGACGAAGGTACGGTGCTCTGCAGAGCAAAGCACCGCTCCCGGACCTCTTTCGGCAGAAGGCGCACACCGCAGAGCACTGTGAGCGGCAGAATCGCCTTTGCGCGAAGAAGCAGCTTCTTCGTCTCCGGGAGCCGGAGAGAGCGGCAACTTCGCAAAGGTGATGAAACAAGCTGTACAACACTGCGATTGTGTGCGCAGCTTGCCAACTGAGAGAAAACAGTACCTGACCACTCTCCTGCCTTTTCTATTCACATGAACATTCGATTGGAAGCTGTTTTGGACAACTTTCTTTCTCTTCTTGCAAAACACTCTGCAGACCTCCGTGCAGCCTCTAGAACACGATGGGAGATGTTTTCTGTGCTGGTAAAGTTTCTCCTTGCCAGACAGAGTGGAAAAGCTTTTTGCTAAGATGTAGACCAGAAGAGAGGCTAAAGACGAAGGTACGGTGCTCTGCAGAGCTAAGCACCGCTCCCGGACCTCTTTCGGCAGAAGGCGCACACCGCAGAGCACTGTGAGCGGAAGAATCGTCTTTGCGCGAAGAAGCAGCTTCTTCGTCTCCGGGAGCCGGAGAGAGCGGCAACTTCGCAAAGGTGATGAAACAAGCTGTACAACACTGCGATTGTGTGCGCAGCTTGCCAACTGAGAGAAAACAGTACCTGACCACTCTCCTGCCTTTTCTATTCACATGAACATTCGATTGGAAGCTCTTTTGGACAACTTTCTTTCTCTTCTTGCAAAACACTCGGCAGACCTCCGTGCAGCCTCTAGAAGACGATGGGAGATGTTTTTTGTGCAGGCACAGTTTCTCCTTGCCAGACAGAGTGGAAAAGCTTTTTGCTAAGATGTAGACGAGAAGAGAGGCTAAAGACGAAGGTACGGTGCTCTGCAGAGCTAAGCACCGCTCCCGGACCTCTTTCGGCAGAAGGCGCACACCGCAGAGCACTGTGAGCGGCAGAATCGTCTTTGCGCGAAGAAGCAGCTTCTTCGTCTCCGGGAGCCGGAGAGAGCGGCAACTTCGCAAAGGTGATGAAACAAGCTGTACAACACTGCGATTGTGTGCGCAGCTTGCCAACTGAGAGAAAACAGTACCTTACCACTCTCCTGCCTGTTGTAATCACATGAACATTCGATTGCAAGCTGTTTTGGACAACTTTCTTTCTCTTCTTGCAAAACACTCGGCAGACCTGCGTGCAGCCTCTAGAACACGATGGGAGATGTTTTCTGTGCTGGCACAGTTTCTCCTTGCCAGACAGAGTGGAAAAGCTTTTTGCTAAGATGTAGACGAGAAGAGAGGCTAAAGACGAAGGTACGGTGCTCTGCAGAGCAAAGCACCGCTCCCGGACCTCTTTCGGCAGAAGGCGCACACCGCAGAGCACTGTGAGCGGAAGAATCGTCTTTGCGCGAAGAAGCAGCTTCTTCGTCTCCGGGAGCCGGAGAGAGCGGCAGCTTCGCAAAGGTGATGAAACAAGCTGTACAACACTGCGATTGTGTGCGCAGCTTGCCAACTGAGAGAAAACAGTACCTGACCACTCTCCTGCCTTTTCTATTCACATGAACATTCGATTGCAAGCTGTTTTGGACAACTTTCTTTCTCTTCTTGCAAAACACTCTGCAGACCTCCGTGCAGCCTCTAGAACACGATGGGAGATGTTTTCTGTGCTGGTAAAGTTTCTCCTTGCCAGACAGAGTGGAAAAGCTTTTTGCTAAGATGTAGACGAGAAGAGAGGCTAAAGACGAAGGTACGGTGCTCTGCAGAGCTAAGCACCGCTCCCGGACCTCTTTCGGCAGAAGGCGCACACCGCAGAGCACTGTGAGCGGCAGAATCGTCTTTGCGCGAAGAAGCAGCTTCTTCGTCTCCGGGAGCCGGAGAGAGCGGCAACTTCGCAAAGGTGATGAAACAAGCTGTACAACACTGCGATTGTGTGCGCAGCTTGCCAACTGAGAGAAAACAGTACCTTTCCACTCTCCTGCCTGTTGTAATCACATGAACATTCGATTGGAAGCTGTTTTGGACAACTTTCTTTCTCTTCTTGCAAAACACTCGGCAGACCTCCGTGCAGCCTCTAGAACACGATGGGAGATGTTGTTTGTGCTGGCACAGTTTCTCCTTGCCAGACAGAGTGGAAAAGCTTTTTGCTAAGATGTAGACGAGAAGAGAGGCTAAAGACGAAGGTACAGTGCTCTGCAGAGCTAAGCACCGCTCCCGGACCTCTTTCGGCAGAAGGCGCACACCGCAGAGCACTGTGAGCGGCAGAATCGTCTTTGCGCGAAGAAGCAGCTTCTTCGTCTCCGGGAGCCGGAGAGAGCGGCAACTTCGCAAAGGTGATGAAACAAGCCGTACAACACTGCGATTGTGTGCGCAGCTTGCCAACTGAGAGAAAACAGTACCTGACCACTCTGCTGCCTTTTCTATTCACATGAACATTCGATTGGAAGCTGTTTTGGACAACTTTCTTTCTCTTCTTGCAAAACACTCGGCAGACCTGCGTGCAGCCTCTAGAACACGATGGGAGATGTTTTCTGTGCTGGCACAGTTTCTCCTTGCCAGACAGAGTGGAAAAGCTTTTTGCTAAGATGTAGACCAGAAGAGAGGCTAAAGACGAAGGTACGGTGCTCTGCAGAGCAAAGCACCGCTCCCGGAGCTCTTACGGCAGAAGGCGCACACCGCAGAGCACTGTGAGCGGAAGAATCGTCTTTGCGCGAAGAAGCAGCTTCTTCGTCTCCGGGAGCCGGAGAGAGCGGCAGCTTCGCAGAGGTGATGAAACAAGCTGTACAACACTGCGATTGTGTGCGCAGCTTGCCAACTGAGAGAAAACAGTACCTGACCACTCTCCTGCCTTTTCTATTCACATGAACATTCGATTGCAAGCTGTTTTGGACAACTTTCTTTCTCTTCTTGCAAAACACTCGGCAGACCTCCGTGCAGCCTCTAGAAGACGATGGGAGATGTTTTCTGTGCTGGCACAGTTTCTCCTTGCCAGACAGAGTGGAAAAGCTTTTTGCTAAGATGTAGACCAGAAGAGAGGCTAAAGACGAAGGTACGGTGCTCTGCAGAGCTAAGCACCGCTCCCGGACCTCTTTCGGCAGAAGGCGCACACCGCAGAGCACTGTGAGCGGCAGAATCGTCTTTGCGCGAAGAAGCAGCTTCTTCGTCTCCGGGAGCCGGAGAGAGCGGCAACTTCGCAAAGGTGATGAAACAAGCTGTACAACACTGCGATTGTGTGCGCAGCTTGCCAACTGAGAGAAAACAGTACCTGACCACTCTCCTGCCTTTTCTATTCACATGAACATTCGATTGGAAGCTGTTTTGGACAACTTTCTTTCTCTTCTTGCAAAACACTCGGCACACCTCCGTGCAGCCTCTAGAACACGATGGGAGATGTTTTTTGTGCAGGCACAGTTTCTCCTTGCCAGACAGAGTGGAAAAGCTTTTTGCTAAGATGTAGACGAGAAGAGAGGCTAAAGACGAAGGTACGGTGCTCTGCAGAGCTAAGCACCGCTCCCGGACCTCTTTCGGCAGAAGGCGCACACCGCAGAGCACTGTGAGCGGCAGAATCGTCTTTGCGCGAAGAAGCAGCTTCTTCGTCTCCGGGAGCCGGAGAGAGCGGCAACTTCGCAAAGGTGATGAAACAAGCTGTACAACACTGCGATTGTGTGCGCAGCTTGCCAACTGAGAGAAAACAGTACCTTACCACTCTCCTGCCTGTTGTAATCACATGAACATTCGATTGCAAGCTGTTTTGGACAACTTTCTTTCTCTTCTTGCAAAACACTCGGCAGACCTCCGTGCAGCCTCTAGAACACGATGGGAGATGTTTTTTGTGCAGGCACAGTTTCTCCTTGCCAGACAGAGTGGAAAAGCTTTTTGCTAAGATGTAGACGAGAAGAGAGGCTAAAGACGAAGGTACAGTGCTCTGCAGAGCTAAGCACCGCTCCCGGACCTCTTTCGGCAGAAGGCGCACACCGCAGAGCACTGTGAGCGGCAGAATCGTCTTTGCGCGAAGAAGCAGCTTCTTCGTCTCCGGGAGCCGGAGAGAGCGGCAACTTCGCAAAGGTGATGAAACAAGCCGTACAACACTGCGATTGTGTGCGCAGCTTGCCAACTGAGAGAAAACAGTACCTGACCACTCTCCTGCCTTTTCTATTCACATGAACATTCGATTGCAAGCTGTTTTGGACAACTTTCTTTCTCTTCTTGCAAAACACTCGGCAGACCTGCGTGCAGCCTCTAGAACACGATGGGAGATGTTGTTTGTGCTGACACAGTTTCTCCTTGCCAGACAGAGTGGAAAAGCTTTTTGCTAAGATGTAGACGAGAAGAGAGGCTAAAGACGAAGGTACGGTGCTCTGCAGAGCTAAGCACCGCTCCCGGACCTCTTTCGGCAGAAGGCGCACACCGCAGAGCACTGTGAGCGGCAGAATCGTCTTTGCGCGAAAAAGCAGCTTCTTCGTCTCCGGCAGCCGGAGAGAGCGGCAACTTCGCAAAGGTGATGAAACAAGCTGTACAACACTGCGATTGTGTGCGCAGCTTGCCAACTGAGAGAAAACAGTACCTGACCACTCTCCTGCCTTTTCTATTCACATGAACATTCGATTGCAAGCTGTTTTGGACAACTTTCTTTCTCTTCTTGCAAAACACTCGGCAGACCTCCGTGCAGCCTCTAGAACACGATGGGAGATGTTTTCTGTGCTGGCACAGTTTCTCCTTGCCAGACAGAGTGGAAAAGCTTTTTGCTAAGATGTAGACGAGAAGAGAGGCTAAAGACGAAGGTACGGTGCTCTGCAGAGCTAAGCACCGCTCCCGGACCTCTTTCGGCAGAAGGCGCACACCGCAGAGCACTGTGAGCGGCAGAATCGTCTTTGCGCGAAGAAGCAGCTTCTTCGTCTCCGGGAGCCGGAGAGAGCGGCAACTTCGCAAAGGTGATGAAACAAGCCGTACAACACTGCGATTGTGTGCGCAGCTTGCCAACTGAGAGAAAACAGTACCTGACCACTCTGCTGCCTTTTCTATTCACATGAACATTCGATTGCAAGCTGTTTTGGACAACTTTCTTTCTCTTCTTGCAAAACACTCGGCAGACCTGCGTGCAGCCTCTAGAACACGATGGGAGATGTTTTCTGTGCTGGCACAGTTTCTCCTTGCCAGACAGAGTGGAAAAGCTTTTTGCTAAGATGTAGACCAGAAGAGAGGCTAAAGACGAAGGTACGGTGCTCTGCAGAGCTAAGCACCGCTCCCGGGCCTCTTTCGGCAGAAGGCGCACACCCGCAGAGCACTGTGAGCGGCAGAATCGTCTTTGCGCGAAGAAGCAGCTTCTTCGTCTCCGGGAGCCGGAGAGAGCGGCAACTTGGCAAAGGTGATGAAACAAGCTGTACAACACTGCGATTGTGTGCGCAGCTTGCCAACTGAGAGAAAACAGTACCTGACCACTCTCCTGCCTTTTCTATTCACATGAACATTCGATTGCAAGCTGTTTGGACAACTTTCTTTCTCTTCTTGCAAAACACTCTGCAGACCTCCGTGCAGCCTCTAGAACACGATGGGAGATGTTTTCTGTGCTGGTAAAGTTTCTCCTTGCCAGACAGAGTGGAAAAGCTTTTTGCTAAGATGTAGACCAGAAGAGAGGCTAAAGACGAAGGTACGGTGCTCTGCAGAGCAAAGCACAGCTCCCGGACCTCTTTCGGCAGAAGGCGCACTCCGCAGAGCACTGTGAGCGGCAAAATCGCCTTTGCGCGAAGAAGCAGCTTCTTCGTCTCCGGGAGCCGGAGAGAGCGGCAACTTCGCAAAGGTGATGAAACAAGCTGTACAACACTGCGATTGTGTGCGCAGCTTGCCAACTGAGAGAAAACAGTACCTTACCACTCTCCTGCCTGTTGTAATCACATGAACATTCGATTGCAAGCTGTTTTGGACAACTTTCTTTCTCTTCTTGCAAAACACTCGGCAGACCTCCGTGCAGCCTCTAGAACACGATGGGAGATGTTGTTTGTGCTGGCACAGTTTCTCCTTGCCAGACAGAGTGGAAAAGCTTTTTGCTAAGATGTAGACGAGAAGAGAGGCTAAAGACGAAGGTACGGTGCTCTGCAGAGCTAAGCACCGCTCCCGGACCTCTTTTGGCAGAAGGCGCACACCGCAGAGCACTGTGAGCGGCAGAATCGTCTTTGCGCGAAGAAGCAGCTTCTTTTCGTCTCCGGGAGCCGGAGAGAGCGGCAACTTCGCAAAGGTGATGAAACAAGCTGTACAACACTGCGATTGTGTGCGCAGCTTGCCAACTGAGAGAAAACAGTACCTGACCACTCTCCTGCCTTTTCTATTCACATGAACATTCGATTGCAAGCTGTTTTGGACAACTTTCTTTCTCTTCTTGCAAAACACTCGGCAGACCTGCGTGCAGCCTCTAGAACACGATGGGAGATGTTTTCTGTGCTGGCACAGTTTCTCCTTGCCAGACAGAGTGGAAAAGCTTTTTGCTAAGATGTAGACGAGAAGAGAGGCTAAAGACGAAGGTACGGTGCTCTGCAGAGCTAAGCACCGCTCCCGGACCTCTTTCGGCAGAAGGCGCACACCGCAGAGCACTGTGAGCGGCAGAATCGTCTTTGCGCGAAGAAGCAGCTTCTTCGTCTCCGGGAGCCGGAGAGAGCGGCAACTTCGCAAAGGTGATGAAACAAGCTGTACAACACTGCGATTGTGTGCGCAGCTTGCCAACTGAGAGAAAACAGTACCTGACCACTCTGCTGCCTTTTCTATTCACATGAACATTCGATTGCAAGCTGTTTGGACAACTTCTTTCTCTTCTTGCAAAACACTCGGCAGACCTGCGTGCAGCCTCTAGAACACGATGGGAGATGTTTTCTGTGCTGGCACAGTTTCTTATTGCCAGACAGAGTGGAAAAGCTTTTTGCTAAGATGTAGACCAGAAGAGAGGCTAAAGACGAAGGTACGGTGCTCTGCAGAGCAAAGCACCGCTCCCGGGCCTCTTGCGGCAGAAGGCGCACACCGCAGAGCACTGTGAGCGGCAGAATCGTCTTTGCGCGAAGAAGCAGCTTCTTCGTCTCCGGGAGCCGGAGAGAGCGGCAACTTCGCAAAGGTGATGAAACAAGCTGTACAACACTGCGATTGTGTGCGCAGCTTGCCAACTGAGAGAAAACAGTACCTGACCACTCTCCTGCCTTTTCTATTCACATGAACATTCGATTGCAAGCTGTTTTGGACAACTTTCTTTCTCTTCTTGCAAAACACTCGGCAGACCTGCGTGCAGCCTCTAGAACACGATGGGAGATGTTTTCTGTGCTGGCACAGTTTCTCCTTGCCAGACAGAGTGGAAAAGCTTTTTGCTAAGATGTAGACGAGAAGAGAGGCTAAAGACGAAGGTACGGTGCTCTGCAGAGCAAAGCACCGCTCCCGGACCTCTTTCGGCAGAAGGCGCACACCGCAGAGCACTGTGAGCGGCAGAATCGCCTTTGCGCGAAGAAGCAGCTTCTTCGTCTCCGGGAGCCGGAGAGAGCGGCAACTTCGCAAAGGTGATGAAACAAGCTGTACAACACTGCGATTGTGTGCGCAGCTTGCCAACTGAGAGAAAACAGTACCTCACCACTCTCCTGCCTTTTCTATTCACATGAACATTCGATTGGAAGCTGTTTTGGACAACTTTCTTTCTCTTCTTGCAAAACACTCTGCAGACCTCCGTGCAGCCTCTAGAAAACGATGGGAGATGTTTTCTGTGCTGGTAAAGTTTCTCCTTGCCAGACAGAGTGGAAAAGCTTTTTGCTAAGATGTAGACCAGAAGAGAGGCTAAAGACGAAGGTACGGTGCTCTGCAGAGCTAAGCACCGCTCCCGGACCTCTTTCGGCAGAAGGCGCACACCGCAGAGCACTGTGAGCGGCAGAATCGTCTTTGCGCGAAGAAGCAGCTTCTTCGTCTCCGGGAGCCGGAGAGAGCGGCAACTTCGCAAAGGTGATGAAACAAGCTGTACAACACTGCGATTGTGTGCGCAGCTTGCCAACTGAGAGAAAACAGTACCTGACCACTCTGCTGCCTTTTCTATTCACATGAACATTCGATTGCAAGCTGTTTTGGACAACTTTCTTTCTCTTCTTGCAAAACACTCGGCACACCTCCGTGCAGCCTCTAGAACACGATGGGAGATGTTTTCTGTGCTGGCAAAGTTTCTCCTTGCCAGACAGAGTGGAAAAGCTTTTTGCTAAGATGTAGACCAGAAGAGAGGCTAAAGACGAAGGTACGGTGCTCTGCAGAGCTAAGCACCGCTCCCGGGCCTCTTGCGGCAGAAGGCGCACACCGCAGAGCACTGTGAGCGGCAGAATCGTCTTTGCGCGAAGAAGCAGCTTCTTCGTCTCCGGGAGCCGGAGAGAGCGGCAACTTCGCAAAGGTGATGAAACAAGCTGTACAACACTGCGATTGTGTGCGCAGCTTGCCAACTGAGAGAAAACAGTACCTGACCACTCTCCTGCCTTTTCTATTCACATGAACATTCGATTGCAAGCTGTTTTGGACAACTTTCTTTCTCTTCTTGCAAAACACTCGGCAGACCTGCGTGCAGCCTCTAGAACACGATGGGAGATGTTTTCTGTGCTGGCACAGTTTCTCCTTGCCAGACAGAGTGGAAAAGCTTTTTGCTAAGATGTAGACCAGAAGAGAGGCTAAAGACGAAGGTACGGTGCTCTGCAGAGCAAAGCACCGCTCCCGGACCTCTTTCGGCAGAAGGCGCACACCGCAGAGCACTGTGAGCGGCAGAATCGCCTTTGCGCGAAGAAGCAGCTTCTTCGTCTCCGGGAGCCGGAGAGAGCGGCAACTTCGCAAAGGTGATGAAACAAGCTGTACAACACTGCGATTGTGTGCGCAGCTTGCCAACTGAGAGAAAACAGTACCTGACCACTCTCCTGCCTTTTCTATTCACATGAACATTCGATTGGAAGCTGTTTTGGACAACTTTCTTTCTCTTCTTGCAAAACACTCTGCAGACCTCCGTGCAGCCTCTAGAACACGATGGGAGATGTTTTCTGTGCTGGTAAAGTTTCTCCTTGCCAGACAGAGTGGAAAAGCTTTTTGCTAAGATGTAGACCAGAAGAGAGGCTAAAGACGAAGGTACGGTGCTCTGCAGAGCTAAGCACCGCTCCCGGACCTCTTTCGGCAGAAGGCGCACACCGCAGAGCACTGTGAGCGGCAGAATCGTCTTTGCGCGAAGAAGCAGCTTCTTCGTCTCCGGGAGCCGGAGAGAGCGGCAACTTCGCAAAGGTGATGAAACAAGCTGTACAACACTGCGATTGTGTGCGCAGCTTGCCAACTAAGAGAAAACAGTACCTGACCACTCTCCTGCCTTTTCTATTCACATGAACATTCGATTGCAAGCTGTTTTGGACAACTTTCTTTCTCTTCTTGCAAAACACTCGGCAGACCTCCGTGCAGCCTCTAGAAGACGATGGGAGATGTTTTCTGTGCTGGCACAGTTTCTCCTTGCCAGACAGAGTGGAAAAGCTTTTTGCTAAGATGTAGACGAGAAGAGAGGCTAAAGACGAAGGTACGGTGCTCTGCAGAGCTAAGCACCGCTCCCGGACCTCTTTCGGCAGAAGGCGCACACCGCAGAGCACTGTGAGCGGCAGAATCGTCTTTGCGCGAAGAAGCAGCTTCTTCGTCTCCGGGAGCCGGAGAGAGCGGCAACTTCGCAAAGGTGATGAAACAAGCTGTACAACACTGCGATTGTGTGCGCAGCTTGCCAACTGAGAGAAAACAGTACCTTACCACTCTCCTGCCTGTTGTAATCACATGAACATTCGATTGGAAGCTGTTTTGGACAACTTTCTTTCTCTTCTTGCAAAACACTCGGCAGACCTCCGTGCAGCCTCTAGAACACGATGGGAGATGTTTTTTGTGCAGGCACAGTTTCTCCTTGCCAGACAGAGTGGAAAAGCTTTTTGCTAAGATGTAGACGAGAAGAGAGGCTAAAGACGAAGGTACGGTGCTCTGCAGAGCTAAGCACCGCTCCCGGACCTCTTTCGGCAGAAGGCGCACACCGCAGAGCACTGTGAGCGGCAGAATCGTCTTTGCGCGAAGAAGCAGCTTCTTCGTCTCCGGGAGCCGGAGAGAGCGGCAACTTCGCAAAGGTGATGAAACAAGCCGTACAACACTGCGATTGTGTGCGCAGCTTGCCAACTGAGAGAAAACAGTACCTGACCACTCTGCTGCCTTTTCTATTCACATGAACATTCGATTGGAAGCTGTTTTGGACAACTTTCTTTCTCTTCTTGCAAAACACTCGGCAGACCTGCGTGCAGCCTCTAGAACACGATGGGAGATGTTTTCTGTGCTGGCACAGTTTCTCCTTGCCAGACAGAGTGGAAAAGCTTTTTGCTAAGATGTAGACCAGAAGAGAGGCTAAAGACGAAGGTACGGTGCTCTGCAGAGCAAAGCACCGCTCCCGGACCTCTTTCGGCAGAAGGCGCACACCGCAGAGCACTGTGAGCGGAAGAATCGTCTTTGCGCGAAGAAGCAGCTTCTTCGTCTCCGGGAGCCGGAGAGAGCGGCAGCTTCGCAGAGGTGATGAAACAAGCTGTACAACACTGCGATTGTGTGCGCAGCTTGCCAACTGAGAGAAAACAGTACCTGACCACTCTGCTGCCTTTTCTATTCACATGAACATTCGATTGCAAGCTGTTTTAGACAACTTTCTTTCTCTTCTTGCAAAACACTCGGCAGACCTCCGTGCAGCCTCTAGAAGACGATGGGAGATGTTTTCTGTGCTGGCACAGTTTCTCCTTGCCAGACAGAGTGGAAAAGCTTTTTGCTAAGATGTAGACGAGAAGAGAGGCTAAAGACGAAGGTACGGTGCTCTGCAGAGCTAAGCACCGCTCCCGGACCTCTTTCGGCAGAAGGCGCACACCGCAGAGCACTGTGAGCGGCAGAATCGTCTTTGCGCGAAGAAGCAGCTTCTTCGTCTCCGGGAGCCGGAGAGAGCGGCAACTTCGCAAAGGTGATGAAACAAGCTGTACAACACTGCGATTGTGTGCGCAGCTTGCCAACTGAGAGAAAACAGTACCTTACCACTCTCCTGCCTGTTGTAATCACATGAACATTCGATTGCAAGCTGTTTTGGACAACTTTCTTTCTCTTCTTGCAAAACACTCGGCAGACCTCCGTGCAGCCTCTAGAACACGATGGGAGATGTTTTTTGTGCAGGCACAGTTTCTCCTTGCCAGACAGAGTGGAAAAGCTTTTTGCTAAGATGTAGACGAGAAGAGAGGCTAAAGACGAAGGTACAGTGCTCTGCAGAGCTAAGCACCGCTCCCGGACCTCTTTCGGCAGAAGGCGCACACCGCAGAGCACTGTGAGCGGCAGAATCGTCTTTGCGCGAAGAAGCAGCTTCTTCGTCTCCGGGAGCCGGAGAGAGCGGCAACTTCGCAAAGGTGATGAAACAAGCTGTACAACACTGCGATTGTGTGCGCAGCTTGCCAACTGAGAGAAAACAGTACCTGACCACTCTGCTGCCTTTTCTATTCACATGAACATTCGATTGGAAGCTGTTTTGGACAACTTTCTTTCTCTTCTTGCAAAACACTCGGCAGACCTGCGTGCAGCCTCTAGAACACGATGGGAGATGTTTTCTGTGCTGGCACAGTTTCTCCTTGCCAGACAGAGTGGAAAAGCTTTTTGCTAAGATGTAGACCAGAAGAGAGGCTAAAGACGAAGGTACGGTGCTCTGCAGAGCAAAGCACCGCTCCCGGACCTCTTTCGGCAGAAGGCGCACACCGCAGAGCACTGTGAGCGGAAGAATCGTCTTTGCGCGAAGAAGCAGCTTCTTCGTCTCCGGGAGCCGGAGAGAGCGGCAGCTTCGCAAAGGTGATGAAACAAGCTGTACAACACTGCGATTGTGTGCGCAGCTTGCCAACTGAGAGAAAACAGTACCTGACCACTCTGCTGCCTTTTCTATTCACATGAACATTCGATTGCAAGCTGTTTTGGACAACTTTCTTTCTCTTCTTGCAAAACACTCGGCAGACCTCCGTGCAGCCTCTAGAAGACGATGGGAGATGTTTTCTGTGCTGGCACAGTTTCTCCTTGCCAGACAGAGTGGAAAAGCTTTTTGCTAAGATGTAGACGAGAAGAGAGGCTAAAGACGAAGGTACGGTGCTCTGCAGAGCTAAGCACCGCTCCCGGACCTCTTTCGGCAGAAGGCGCACACCGCAGAGCACTGTGAGCGGCAGAATCGTCTTTGCGCGAAAAAGCAGCTTCTTCGTCTCCGGGAGCCGGAGAGAGCGGCAACTTCGCAAAGGTGATGAAACAAGCTGTACAACACTGCGATTGTGTGCGCAGCTTGCCAACTGAGAGAAAACAGTACCTGACCACTCTGCTGCCTTTTCTATTCACATGAACATTCGATTGCAAGCTGTTTTGGACAACTTTCTTTCTCTTCTTGCAAAACACTCGGCAGACCTCCGTGCAGCCTCTAGAACACGATGGGAGATGTTTTCTGTGCTGGCACAGTTTCTCCTTGCCAGACAGAGTGGAAAAGCTTTTTGCTAAGATGTAGACGAGAAGAGAGGCTAAAGACGAAGGTACGGTGCTCTGCAGAGCTAAGCACCGCTCCCGGACCTCTTTCGGCAGAAGGCGCACACCGCAGAGTACTGTGAGTGGCAGAATCGTCTTTGCGCGAAGAAGCAGCTTCTTCGTCTCTGGGAGCCGGAGAGAGCGGCAACTTCGCAAAGGTGATGAAACAAGCCGTACAACACTGCGATTGTGTGCGCAGCTTGCCAACTGAGAGAAAACAGTACCTGACCACTCTGCTGCCTTTTCTATTCACATGAACATTCGATTGCAAGCTGTTTTGGACAACTTTCTTTCTCTTCTTGCAAAACACTCGGCAGACCTGCGTGCAGCCTCTAGAACACGATGGGAGATGTTTTCTGTGCTGGCACAGTTTCTCCTTGCCAGACAGAGTGGAAAAGCTTTTTGCTAAGATGTAGACGAGAAGAGAGGCTAAAGACGAAGGTACGGTGCTCTGCAGAGCTAAGCACCGCTCCCGGGCCTCTTTCGGCAGAAGGCGCACACCGCAGAGCACTGTGAGCGGCAGAATCGGCTTTGCGCGAAGAAGCAGCTTCTTCGTCTCCGGGAGCCGGAGAGAGCGGCAACTTCGCAAAGGTGATGAAACAAGCTGTACAACACTGCGATTGTGTGCGCAGCTTGCCAACTGAGAGAAAACAGTACCTGACCACTCTCCTGCCTCTTCTATTCACATGAACATTCGATTGCAAGCTGTTTTGGACAACTTTCTTTCTCTTCTTGCAAAACACTCGGCAGTCCTCCGTGCAGCCTCTAGAACACGATGGGAGATGTTTTCTGTGCTGGCAAAGTTTCTCCTTGCCAGACAGAGTGGAAAAGCTTTTTGCTAAGATGTAGACGAGAAGAGAGGCTAAAGACGAAGGTACGGTGCTCTGCAGAGCTAAGCACCGCTCCCGGACCTCTTTCGGCAGAAGGCGCACACCGCAGAGCACTGTGAGCGGCAGAATCGTCTTTGCGCGAAAAAGCAGCTTCTTCGTCTCCGGCAGCCGGAGAGAGCGGCAACTTCGCAAAGGTGATGAAACAAGCTGTACAACACTGCGATTGTGTGCGCAGCTTGCCAACTTAGAGAAAACAGTACCTTACCACTCTCCTGCCTGTTGAAATCACATGAACATTCGATTGGAAGCTGTTTTGGACAACTTTCTTTCTCTTCTTGCAAAACACTCGGCAGACCTCCGTGCAGCCTCTAGAACACGATGGGAGATGTTGTTTGTGCTGGCACAGTTTCTCCTTGCCAGACAGAGTGGAAAAGCTTTTTGCTAAGATGTAGACGAGAAGAGAGGCTAAAGACGAAGGTACGGTGCTCTGCAGAGCTAAGCACCGCTCCCGGACCTCTTTCGGCAGAAGGCGCACACCGCAGAGCACTGTGATCGGCAGAATCGTCTTGGCGCGAAAAAGCAGCTTCTTCGTCTCCGGCAGCCGGAGAGAGCGGCAACTTCGCAAAGGTGATGAAACAAGCCGTACAACACTGCGATTGTGTGCGCAGCTTGCCAACTGAGAGAAAACAGTACCTTACCACTCTCCTGCATGTTGTAATCACATGAACATTCGATTGGAAGCTGTTTTGGACAACTTTCTTTCTCTTCTTGCAAAACACTCGGCAGACCTCCGTGCAGCCTCTAGAACACGATGGGAGATGTTTTTTGTGCAGGCACAGTTTCTCCTTGCCAGACAGAGTGGAAAAGCTTTTTGCTAAGATGTAGACGAGAAGAGAGGCTAAAGACGAAGGTACGGTGCTCTGCAGAGCAAAGCACAGCTCCCGGACCTCTTTCGGCAGAAGGCGCACTCCGCAGAGCACTGTGAGCGGCAAAATCGCCTTTGCGCGAAGAAGCAGCTTCTTCGTCTCCGGGAGCCGGAGAGAGCGGCAACTTCGCAAAGGTGATGAAACAAGCTGTACAACACTGCGATTGTGTGCGCAGCTTGCCAACTGAGAGAAAACAGTACCTGACCACTCTCCTGCCTTTTCTATTCACATGAACATTCGATTGCAAGCTGTTTTGGACAACTTTCTTTCTCTTCTTGCAAAACACTCGGCAGACCTCCGTGCAGCCTCTAGAACACGATGGGAGATGTTTTTTGTGCAGGCACAGTTTCTCCTTGCCAGACAGAGTGGAAAAGCTTTTTGCTAAGATGTAGACGAGAAGAGAGGCTAAAGACGAAGGTACGGTGCTCTGCAGAGCTAAGCACAGCTCCCGGACCTCTTTCGGCAGAAGCCGCACACCGCAGAGCACTGTGAGCGGCAGAATCGTCTTTGGGCGAAGAAGCAGCTTCTTCGTCTCCGGGAGCCGGAGAGAGCGGCAACTTCGCAAAGGTGATGAAACAAGCTGTACAACACTGCGATTGTGTGCGCAGCTTGCCAACTGAGAGAAAACAGTACCTTACCACTCTCCTGCCTGTTGTAATCACATGAACATTCGATTGGAAGCTGTTTTGGACAACTTTCTTTCTCTTCTTGCAAAACACTCGGCAGACCTCCGTGCAGCCTCTAGAACACGATGGGAGATGTTGTTTGTGCTGGCACAGTTTCTCCTTGCCAGACAGAGTGGAAAAGCTTTTTGCTAAGATGTAGACGAGAAGAGAGGCTAAAGACGAAGGTACGGTGCTCTGCAGAGCTAAGCACCGCTCCCGGACCTCTTTCGGCAGAAGGCGCACACCGCAGAGCACTGTGAGCGGCAGAATCGTCTTTGCGCGAAGAAGCAGCTTCTTCGTCTCCGGGAGCCGGAGAGAGCGGCAACTTCGCAAAGGTGATGAAACAAGCTGTACAACACTGCGATTGTGTGCGCAGCTTGCCAACTGAGAGAAAACAGTACCTGACCACTCTCCTGCCTTTTCTATTCACATGAACATTCGATTGCAAGCTGTTTTGGACAACTTTCTTTCTCTTCTTGCAAAACACTCGGCAGACCTGCGTGCAGCCTCTAGAAGACGATGGGAGATGTTTTCTGTGCTGGCACAGTTTCTCCTTGCCAGACAGAGTGGAAAAGCTTTTTGCTAAGATGTAGACGAGAAGAGAGGCTAAAGACGAAGGTACGGTGCTCTGCAGAGCTAAGCACCGCTCCCGGACCTCTTTCGGCAGAAGGCGCACACCGCAGAGCACTGTGAGCGGCAGAATCGTCTTTGCGCGAAGAAGCAGCTTCTTCGTCTCCGGGAGCCGGAGAGAGCGGCAACTTCGCAAAGGTGATGAAACAAGCTGTACAACACTGCGATTGTGTGCGCAGCTTGCCAACTGAGAGAAAACAGTACCTGACCACTCTGCTGCCTTTTCTATTCACATGAACATTCGATTGCAAGCTGTTTTGGACAACTTTCTTTCTCTTCTTGCAAAACACTCGGCAGACCTGCGTGCAGCCTCTAGAACACGATGGGAGATGTTTTCTGTGCTGGCACAGTTTCTTATTGCCAGACAGAGTGGAAAAGCTTTTTGCTAAGATGTAGACCAGAAGAGAGGCTAAAGACGAAGGTACGGTGCTCTGCAGAGCAAAGCACCGCTCCCGGGCCTCTTGCGGCAGAAGGCGCACACCGCAGAGCACTGTGAGCGGCAGAATCGTCTTTGCGCGAAGAAGCAGCTTCTTCGTCTCCGGGAGCCGGAGAGAGCGGCAACTTCGCAAAGGTGATGAAACAAGCTGTACAACACTGCGATTGTGTGCGCAGCTTGCCAACTGAGAGAAAACAGTACCTGACCACTCTCCTGCCTTTTCTATTCACATGAACATTCGATTGCAAGCTGTTTTGGACAACTTTCTTTCTCTTCTTGCAAAACACTCGGCAGACCTGCGTGCAGCCTCTAGAACACGATGGGAGATGTTTTCTGTGCTGGCAGAGTTTCTCCTTGCCAGACAGAGTGGAAAAGCTTTTTGCTAAGATGTAGACCAGAAGAGAGGCTAAAGACGAAGGTACGGTGCTCTGCAGAGCTAAGCACCGCTCCCGGACCTCTTTCGGCAGAAGGCGCACACCGCAGAGCACTGTGAGCGGCAGAATCGTCTTTGCGCGAAGAAGCAGCTTCTTCGTCTCCGGGAGCCGGAGAGAGCGGCAACTTCGCAAAGGTGATGAAACAAGCTGTACAACACTGCGATTGTGTGCGCAGCTTGCCAACTGAGAGAAAACAGTACCTGACCACTCTGCTGCCTTTTCTATTCACATGAACATTCGATTGCAAGCTGTTTTGGACAACTTTCTTTCTCTTCTTGCAAAACACTCGGCACACCTCCGTGCAGCCTCTAGAACACGATGGGAGATGTTTTCTGTGCTGGCAGAGTTTCTCCTTGCCAGACAGAGTGGAAAAGCTTTTTGCTAAGATGTAGACCAGAAGAGAGGCTAAAGACGAAGGTACGGTGCTCTGCAGAGCTAAGCACCGCTCCCGGACCTCTTTCGGCAGAAGGCGCACACCGCAGAGCACTGTGAGCGGCAGAATCGTCTTTGCGCGAAGAAGCAGCTTCTTCGTCTCCGGGAGCCGGAGAGAGCGGCAACTTCGCAAAGGTGATGAAACAAGCTGTACAACACTGCGATTGTGTGCGCAGCTTGCCAACTGAGAGAAAACAGTACCTGACCACTCTCCTGCCTTTTCTATTCACATGAACATTCGATTGCAAGCTGTTTTGGACAACTTTCTTTCTCTTCTTGCAAAACACTCGGCACACCTCCGTGCAGCCTCTAGAACACGATGGGAGATGTTTTCTGTGCTGGCACAGTTTCTCCTTGCCAGACAGAGTGGAAAAGCTTTTTGCTAAGATGTAGACCAGAAGAGAGGCTAAAGACGAAGGTACGGTGCTCTGCAGAGCTAAGCACCGCTCCCGGGCCTCTTTCGGCAGAAGGCGCACACCGCAGAGCACTGTGAGCGGCAGAATCGTCTTTGCGCGAAGAAGCAGCTTCTTCGTCTCCGGGAGCCGGAGAGAGCGGCAACTTCGCAAAGGTGATGAAACAAGCTGTACAACACTGCGATTGTGTGCGCAGCTTGCCAACTGAGAGAAAACAGTACCTGACCACTCTCCTGCCTTTTCTATTCACATGAACATTCGATTGCAAGCTGTTTTGGACAACTTTCTTTCTCTTCTTGCAAAACACTCGGCAGACCTGCGTGCAGCCTCTAGAACACGATGGGAGATGTTTTCTGTGCTGGCACAGTTTCTCCTTGCCAGACAGAGTGGAAAAGCTTTTTGCTAAGATGTAGACCAGAAGAGAGGCTAAAGACGAAGGTACGGTGCTCTGCAGAGCAAAGCACCGCTCCCGGACCTCTTTCGGCAGAAGGCGCACACCGCAGAGCACTGTGAGCGGCAGAATCGCCTTTGCGCGAAGAAGCAGCTTCTTCGTCTCCGGGAGCCGGAGAGAGCGGCAACTTCGCAAAGGTGATGAAACAAGCTGTACAACACTGCGATTGTGTGCGCAGCTTGCCAACTGAGAGAAAACAGTACCTGACCACTCTCCTGCCTTTTCTATTCACATGAACATTCGATTGGAAGCTGTTTTGGACAACTTTCTTTCTCTTCTTGCAAAACACTCTGCAGACCTCCGTGCAGCCTCTAGAACACGATGGGAGATGTTTTCTGTGCTGGTAAAGTTTCTCCTTGCCAGACAGAGTGGAAAAGCTTTTTGCTAAGATGTAGACGAGAAGAGAGGCTAAAGACGAAGGTACGGTGCTCTGCAGAGCTAAGCACCGCTCCCGGACCTCTTTCGGCAGAAGGCGCACACCGCAGAGCACTGTGAGCGGCAGAATCGTCTTTGCGCGAAGAAGCAGCTTCTTCGTCTCCGGGAGCCGGAGAGAGCGGCAACTTCGCAAAGGTGATGAAACAAGCTGTACAACACTGCGATTGTGTGCGCAGCTTGCCAACTGAGAGAAAACAGTACCTGACCACTCTCCTGCCTTTTCTATTCACATGAACATTCGATTGCAAGCTGTTTTGGACAACTTTCTTTCTCTTCTTGCAAAACACTCGGCAGACCTCCGTGCAGCCTCTAGAAGACGATGGGAGATGTTTTTTGTGCAGGCACAGTTTCTCCTTGCCAGACAGAGTGGAAAAGCTTTTTGCTAAGATGTAGACGAGAAGAGAGGCTAAAGACGAAGGTACGGTGCTCTGCAGAGCTAAGCACCGCTCCCGGACCTCTTTCGGCAGAAGGCGCACACCGCAGAGCACTGTGAGCGGCAGAATCGTCTTTGCGCGAAGAAGCAGCTTCTTCGTCTCCGGGAGCCGGAGAGAGCGGCAACTTCGCAAAGGTGATGAAACAAGCTGTACAACACTGCGATTGTGTGCGCAGCTTGCCAACTGAGAGAAAACAGTACCTTACCACTCTCCTGCCTGTTGTAATCACATGAACATTCGATTGCAAGCTGTTTTGGACAACTTTCTTTCTCTTCTTGCAAAACACTCGGCAGACCTCCGTGCAGCCTCTAGAACACGATGGGAGATGTTTTTTGTGCAGGCACAGTTTCTCCTTGCCAGACAGAGTGGAAAAGCTTAATGCTAAGATGTAGACGAGAAGAGAGGCTAAAGACGAAGGTACGGTGCTCTGCAGAGCTAAGCACCGCTCCCGGACCTCTTTCGGCAGAAGGCGCACACCGCAGAGCACTGTGAGCGGCAGAATCGTCTTTGCGCGAAGAAGCAGCTTCTTCGTCTCCGGGAGCCGGAGAGAGCGGCAACTTCGCAAAGGTGATGAAACAAGCCGTACAACACTGCGATTGTGTGCGCAGCTTGCCAACTGAGAGAAAACAGTACCTGACCACTCTGCTGCCTTTTCTATTCACATGAACATTCGATTGGAAGCTGTTTTGGACAACTTTCTTTCTCTTCTTGCAAAACACTCGGCAGACCTGCGTGCAGCCTCTAGAACACGATGGGAGATGTTTTCTGTGCTGGCACAGTTTCTCCTTGCCAGACAGAGTGGAAAAGCTTTTTGCTAAGATGTAGACGAGAAGAGAGGCTAAAGACGAAGGTACGGTGCTCTGCAGAGCAAAGCACCGCTCCCGGACCTCTTTCGGCAGAAGGCGCACACCGCAGAGCACTGTGAGCGGAAGAATCGTCTTTGCGCGAAGAAGCAGCTTCTTCGTCTCCGGGAGCCGGAGAGAGCGGCAACTTCGCAAAGGTGATGAAACAAGCTGTACAACACTGCGATTGTGTGCGCAGCTTGCCAACTGAGAGAAAACAGTACCTGACCACTCTCCTGCCTTTTCTATTCACATGAACATTCGATTGCAAGCTGTTTTGGACAACTTTCTTTCTCTTCTTGCAAAACACTCGGCAGACCTCCGTGCAGCCTCTAGAACACGATGGGAGATGTTTTCTGTGCTGGTAAAGTTTCTCCTTGCCAGACAGAGTGGAAAAGCTTTTTGCTAAGATGTAGACGAGAAGAGAGGCTAAAGACGAAGGTACGGTGCTCTGCAGAGCTAAGCACCGCTCCCGGACCTCTTTCGGCAGAAGGCGCACACCGCAGAGCACTGTGAGCGGCAGAATCGTCTTTGCGCGAAGAAGCAGCTTCTTCGTCTCCGGGAGCCGGAGAGAGCGGCAACTTCGCAAAGGTGATGAAACAAGCTGTACAACACTGCGATTGTGTGCGCAGCTTGCCAACTGAGAGAAAACAGTACCTGACCACTCTCCTGCCTGTTGTAATCACATGAACATTCGATTGGAAGCTGTTTTGGACAACTTTCTTTCTCTTCTTGCAAAACACTCGGCAGACCTCCGTGCAGCCTCTAGAACACGATGGGAGATGTTGTTTGTGCTGGCACAGTTTCTCCTTGCCAGACAGAGTGGAAAAGCTTTTTGCTAAGATGTAGACGAGAAGAGAGGCTAAAGACGAAGGTACAGTGCTCTGCAGAGCTAAGCACCGCTCCCGGACCTCTTTCGGCAGAAGGCGCACACCGCAGAGCACTGTGAGCGGCAGAATCGTCTTTGCGCGAAGAAGCAGCTTCTTCGTCTCCGGGAGCCGGAGAGAGCGGCAACTTCGCAAAGGTGATGAAACAAGCCGTACAACACTGCGATTGTGTGCGCAGCTTGCCAACTGAGAGAAAACAGTACCTGACCACTCTGCTGCCTTTTCTATTCACATGAACATTCGATTGCAAGCTGTTTTGGACAACTTTCTTTCTCTTCTTGCAAAACACTCGGCAGACCTGCGTGCAGCCTCTAGAACACGATGGGAGATGTTTTCTGTGCTGGCACAGTTTCTCCTTGCCAGACAGAGTGGAAAAGCTTTTTGCTAAGATGTAGACCAGAAGAGAGGCTAAAGACGAAGGTACGGTGCTCTGCAGAGCAAAGCACCGCTCCCGGAGCTCTTACGGCAGAAGGCGCACACCGCAGAGCACTGTGAGCGGAAGAATCGTCTTTGCGCGAAGAAGCAGCTTCTTCGTCTCCGGGAGCCGGAGAGAGCGGCAGCTTCGCAGAGGTGATGAAACAAGCTGTACAACACTGCGATTGTGTGCGCAGCTTGCCAACTGAGAGAAAACAGTACCTGACCACTCTCCTGCCTTTTCTATTCACATGAACATTCGATTGCAAGCTGTTTTGGACAACTTTCTTTCTCTTCTTGCAAAACACTCGGCAGACCTCCGTGCAGCCTCTAGAAGACGATGGGAGATGTTTTCTGTGCTGGCACAGTTTCTCCTTGCCAGACAGAGTGGAAAAGCTTTTTGCTAAGATGTAGACGAGAAGAGAGGCTAAAGACGAAGGTACGGTGCTCTGCAGAGCTAAGCACCGCTCCCGGACCTCTTTCGGCAGAAGGCGCACACCGCAGAGCACTGTGAGCGGCAGAATCGTCTTTGCACGAAGAAGCAGCTTCTTCGTCTCCGGGAGCCGGAGAGAGCGGCAACTTCGCAAAGGTGATGAAACAAGCTGTACAACACTGCGATTGTGTGCGCAGCTTGCCAACTGAGAGAAAACAGTACCTGACCACTCTCCTGCCTTTTCTATTCACATGAACATTCGATTGGAAGCTCTTTTGGACAACTTTCTTTCTCTTCTTGCAAAACACTCGGCACACCTCCGTGCAGCCTCTAGAACACGATGGGAGATGTTTTTTGTGCAGGCACAGTTTCTCCTTGCCAGACAGAGTGGAAAAGCTTTTTGCTAAGATGTAGACGAGAAGAGAGGCTAAAGACGAAGGTACGGTGCTCTGCAGAGCTAAGCACCGCTCCCGGACCTCTTTCGGCAGAAGGCGCACACCGCAGAGCACTGTGAGCGGCAGAATCGTCTTTGCGCGAAGAAGCAGCTTCTTCGTCTCCGGGAGCCGGAGAGAGCGGCAACTTCGCAAAGGTGATGAAACAAGCTGTACAACACTGCGATTGTGTGCGCAGCTTGCCAACTGAGAGAAAACAGTACCTTACCACTCTCCTGCCTGTTGTAATCACATGAACATTCGATTGCAAGCTGTTTTGGACAACTTTCTTTCTCTTCTTGCAAAACACTCGGCAGACCTCCGTGCAGCCTCTAGAACACGATGGGAGATGTTTTTTGTGCAGGCACAGTTTCTCCTTGCCAGACAGAGTGGAAAAGCTTTTTGCTAAGATGTAGACCAGAAGAGAGGCTAAAGACGAAGGTACAGTGCTCTGCAGAGCTAAGCACCGCTCCCGGACCTCTTTCGGCAGAAGGCGCACACCGCAGAGCACTGTGAGCGGCAGAATCGTCTTTGCGCGAAGAAGCAGCTTCTTCGTCTCCGGGAGCCGGAGAGAGCGGCAACTTCGCAAAGGTGATGAAACAAGCCGTACAACACTGCGATTGTGTGCGCAGCTTGCCAACTGAGAGAAAACAGTACCTGACCACTCTGCTGCCTTTTCTATTCACATGAACATTCGATTGCAAGCTGTTTTGGACAACTTTCTTTCTCTTCTTGCAAAACACTCGGCAGACCTGCGTGCAGCCTCTAGAACACGATGGGAGATGTTGTTTGTGCTGACACAGTTTCTCCTTGCCAGACAGAGTGGAAAAGCTTTTTGCTAAGATGTAGACGAGAAGAGAGGCTAAAGACGAAGGTACGGTGCTCTGCAGAGCTAAGCACCGCTCCCGGACCTCTTTCGGCAGCTGGCGCACACCGCAGAGCACTGTGAGCGGCAGAATCGTCTTTGCGCGAAAAAGCAGCTTCTTCGTCTCCGGCAGCCGGAGAGAGCGGCAACTTCGCAAAGGTGATGAAACAAGCTGTACAACACTGCGATTGTGTGCGCAGCTTGCCAACTGAGAGAAAACAGTACCTGACCACTCTGCTGACTTTTCTATTCACATGAACATTCGATTGCAAGCTGTTTTGGACAACTTTCTTTCTCTTCTTGCAAAACACTCGGCAGACCTGCGTGCAGCCTCTAGAACACGATGGGAGATGTTTTCTGTGCTGGCACAGTTTCTCCTTGCCAGACAGAGTGGAAAAGCTTTTTGCTAAGATGTAGACGAGAAGAGAGGCTAAAGACGAAGGTACGGTGCTCTGCAGAGCTAAGCACCGCTCCCGGACCTCTTTCGGCAGAAGGCGCACACCGCAGAGCACTGTGAGCGGCAGAATCGTCTTTGCGCGAAGAAGCAGCTTCTTCGTCTCCGGGAGCCGGAGAGAGCGGCAACTTCGCAAAGGTGATGAAACAAGCCGTACAACACTGCGATTGTGTGCGCAGCTTGCCAACTGAGAGAAAACAGTACCTGACCACTCTGCTGCCTTTTCTATTCACATGAACATTCGATTGCAAGCTGTTTTGGACAACTTTCTTTCTCTTCTTGCAAAACACTCGGCAGACCTGCGTGCAGCCTCTAGAACACGATGGGAGATGTTTTCTGTGCTGGCACAGTTTCTCCTTGCCAGACAGAGTGGAAAAGCTTTTTGCTAAGATGTAGACCAGAAGAGAGGCTAAAGACGAAGGTACGGTGCTCTGCAGAGCTAAGCACCGCTCCCGGGCCTCTTTCGGCAGAAGGCGCACACCGCAGAGCACTGTGAGCGGCAGAATCGTCTTTGCGCGAAGAAGCAGCTTCTTCGTCTCCGGGAGCCGGAGAGAGCGGCAACTTGGCAAAGGTGATGAAACAAGCTGTACAACACTGCGATTGTGTGCGCAGCTTGCCAACTGAGAGAAAACAGTACCTGACCACTCTCCTGCCTTTTCTATTCACATGAACATTCGATTGCAAGCTGTTTGGACAACTTTCTTTCTCTTCTTGCAAAACACTCTGCAGACCTCCGTGCAGCCTCTAGAACACGATGGGAGATGTTTTCTGTGCTGGTAAAGTTTCTCCTTGCCAGACAGAGTGGAAAAGCTTTTTGCTAAGATGTAGACCAGAAGAGAGGCTAAAGACGAAGGTACGGTGCTCTGCAGAGCAAAGCACAGCTCCCGGACCTCTTTCGGCAGAAGGCGCACTCCGCAGAGCACTGTGAGCGGCAAAATCGCCTTTGCGCGAAGAAGCAGCTTCTTCGTCTCCGGGAGCCGGAGAGAGCGGCAACTTCGCAAAGGTGATGAAACAAGCTGTACAACACTGCGATTGTGTGCGCAGCTTGCCAACTGAGAGAAAACAGTACCTGACCACTCTCCTGCCTTTTCTATTCACATGAACATTCGATTGCAAGCTGTTTTGGACAACTTTCTTTCTCTTCTTGCAAAACACTCGGCAGACCTCCGTGCAGCCTCTAGAACACGATGGGAGATGTTTTTTGTGCAGGCACAGTTTCTCCTTGCCAGACAGAGTGGAAAAGCTTTTTGCTAAGATGTAGACGAGAAGAGAGGCTAAAGACGAAGGTACGGTGCTCTGCAGAGCTAAGCACCGCTCCCGGACCTCTTTCGGCAGAAGGCGCACACCGCAGAGCACTGTGAGCGGCAGAATCGTCTTTGCGCGAAGAAGCAGCTTCTTCGTCTCCGGGAGCCGGAGAGAGCGGCAACTTCGCAAAGGTGATGAAACAAGCTGTACAACACTGCGATTGTGTGCGCAGCTTGCCAACTGAGAGAAAACAGTACCTGACCACTCTCCTGCCTTTTCTATTCACATGAACATTCGATTGCAAGCTGTTTTGGACAACTTTCTTTCTCTTCTTGCAAAACACTCGGCAGACCTGCGTGCAGCCTCTAGAACACGATGGGAGATGTTTTCTGTGCTGGCACAGTTTCTCCTTGCCAGACAGAGTGGAAAAGCTTTTTGCTAAGATGTAGACGAGAAGAGAGGCTAAAGACGAAGGTACGGTGCTCTGCAGAGCTAAGCACCGCTCCCGGACCTCTTTCGGCAGAAGGCGCACACCGCAGAGCACTGTGAGCGGCAGAATCGTCTTTGCGCGAAGAAGCAGCTTCTTCGTCTCCGGGAGCCGGAGAGAGCGGCAACTTCGCAAAGGTGATGAAACAAGCTGTACAACACTGCGATTGTGTGCGCAGCTTGCCAACTGAGAGAAAACAGTACCTGACCACTCTGCTGCCTTTTCTATTCACATGAACATTCGATTGCAAGCTGTTTTGGACAACTTTCTTTCTCTTCTTGCAAAACACTCGGCAGACCTGCGTGCAGCCTCTAGAACACGATGGGAGATGTTTTCTGTGCTGGCACAGTTTCTCCTTGCCAGACAGAGTGGAAAAGCTTTTTGCTAAGATGTAGACCAGAAGAGAGGCTAAAGACGAAGGTACGGTGCTCTGCAGAGCAAAGCACCGCTCCCGGACCTCTTTCGGCAGAAGGCGCACACCGCAGAGCACTGTGAGCGGCAGAATCGCCTTTGCGCGAAGAAGCAGCTTCTTCGTCTCCGGGAGCCGGAGAGAGCGGCAACTTCGCAAAGGTGATGAAACAAGCTGTACAACACTGCGATTGTGTGCGCAGCTTGCCAACTGAGAGAAAACAGTACCTGACCACTCTCCTGCCTTTTCTATTCACATGAACATTCGATTGGAAGCTGTTTTGGACAACTTTCTTTCTCTTCTTGCAAAACACTCGGCAGACCTGCGTGCAGCCTCTAGAACACGATGGGAGATGTTTTCTGTGCTGGTAAAGTTTCTCCTTGCCAGACAGAGTGGAAAAGCTTTTTGCTAAGATGTAGACGAGAAGAGAGGCTAAAGACGAAGGTACGGTGCTCTGCAGAGCTAAGCACCGCTCCCGGACCTCTTTCGGCAGAAGGCGCACACCGCAGAGCACTGTGAGCGGCAGAATCGTCTTTGCGCGAAGAAGCAGCTTCTTCGTCTCCGGGAGCCGGAGAGAGCGGCAACTTCGCAAAGGTGATGAAACAAGCTGTACAACACTGCGATTGTGTGCGCAGCTTGCCAACTGAGAGAAAACAGTACCTGACCACTCTGCTGCCTTTTCTATTCACATGAACATTCGATTGCAAGCTGTTTTGGACAACTTTCTTTCTCTTCTTGCAAAACACTCGGCACACCTCCGTGCAGCCTCTAGAACACGATGGGAGATGTTTTCTGTGCTGGCACAGTTTCTCCTTGCCAGACAGAGTGGAAAAGCTTTTTGCTAAGATGTAGACCAGAAGAGAGGCTAAAGACGAAGGTACGGTGCTCTGCAGAGCTAAGCACCGCTCCCGGGCCTCTTGCGGCAGAAGGCGCACACCGCAGAGCACTGTGAGCGGCAGAATCGTCTTTGCGCGAAGAAGCAGCTTCTTCGTCTCCGGGAGCCGGAGAGAGCGGCAACTTCGCAAAGGTGATGAAACAAGCTGTACAACACTGCGATTGTGTGCGCAGCTTGCCAACTGAGAGAAAACAGTACCTGACCACTCTCCTGCCTTTTCTATTCACATGAACATTCGATTGCAAGCTGTTTTGGACAACTTTCTTTCTCTTCTTGCAAAACACTCGGCAGACCGGCGTGCAGCCTCTAGAACACGATGGGAGATGTTTTCTGTGCTGGCACAGTTTCTCCTTGCCAGACAGAGTGGAAAAGCTTTTTGCTAAGATGTAGACCAGAAGAGAGGCTAAAGACGAAGGTACGGTGCTCTGCAGAGCAAAGCACCGCTCCCGGACCTCTTTCGGCAGAAGGCGCACACCGCAGAGCACTGTGAGCGGCGGAATCGTCTTTGCGCGAAGAAGCAGCTTCTTCGTCTCCGGGAGCCGGAGAGAGCGGCAACTTCGCAAAGGTGATGAAACAAGCTGTACAACACTGCGATTGTGTGCGCAGCTTGCCAACTGAGAGAAAACAGTACCTGACCACTCTCCTGCCTTTTCTATTCACATGAACATTCGATTGGAAGCTGTTTTGGACAACTTTCTTTCTCTTCTTGCAAAACACTCTGCAGACCTCCGTGCAGCCTCTAGAACACGATGGGAGATGTTTTCTGTGCTGGTAAAGTTTCTCCTTGCCAGACAGAGTGGAAAAGCTTTTTGCTAAGATGTAGACCAGAAGAGAGGCTAAAGACGAAGGTACGGTGCTCTGCAGAGCTAAGCACCGCTCCCGGACCTCTTTCGGCAGAAGGCGCACACCGCAGAGCACTGTGAGCGGAAGAATCGTCTTTGCGCGAAGAAGCAGCTTCTTCGTCTCCGGGAGCCGGAGAGAGCGGCAACTTCGCAAAGGTGATGAAACAAGCTGTACAACACTGCGATTGTGTGCGCAGCTTGCCAACTAAGAGAAAACAGTACCTGACCACTCTCCTGCCTTTTCTATTCACATGAACATTCGATTGGAAGCTCTTTTGGACAACTTTCTTTCTCTTCTTGCAAAACACTCGGCAGACCTCCGTGCAGCCTCTAGAAGACGATGGGAGATGTTTTTTGTGCAGGCACAGTTTCTCCTTGCCAGACAGAGTGGAAAAGCTTTTTGCTAAGATGTAGACGAGAAGAGAGGCTAAAGACGAAGGTACGGTGCTCTGCAGAGCTAAGCACCGCTCCCGGACCTCTTTCGGCAGAAGGCGCACACCGCAGAGCACTGTGAGCGGCAGAATCGTCTTTGCGCGAAGAAGCAGCTTCTTCGTCTCCGGGAGCCGGAGAGAGCGGCAACTTCGCAAAGGTGATGAAACAAGCTGTACAACACTGCGATTGTGTGCGCAGCTTGCCAACTGAGAGAAAACAGTACCTTACCACTCTCCTGCCTGTTGTAATCACATGAACATTCGATTGGAAGCTGTTTTGGACAACTTTCTTTCTCTTCTTGCAAAACACTCTGCAGACCTCCGTGCAGCCTCTAGAACACGATGGGAGATGTTTTCTGTGCTGGTAAAGTTTCTCCTTGCCAGACAGAGTGGAAAAGCTTTTTGCTAAGATGTAGACCAGAAGAGAGGCTAAAGACGAAGGTACGGTGCTCTGCAGAGCTAAGCACCGCTCCCGGACCTCTTTCGGCAGAAGGCGCACACCGCAGAGCACTGTGAGCGGCAGAATCGTCTTTGCGCGAAGAAGCAGCTTCTTCGTCTCCGGGAGCCGGAGAGAGCGGCAACTTCGCAAAGGTGATGAAACAAGCTGTACAACACTGCGATTGTGTGCGCAGCTTGCCAACTAAGAGAAAACAGTACCTGACCACTCTCCTGCCTTTTCTATTCACATGAACATTCGATTGGAAGCTCTTTTGGACAACTTTCTTTCTCTTCTTGCAAAACACTCGGCAGACCTCCGTGCAGCCTCTAGAAGACGATGGGAGATGTTTTTTGTGCAGGCACAGTTTCTCCTTGCCAGACAGAGTGGAAAAGCTTTTTGCTAAGATGTAGACGAGAAGAGAGGCTAAAGACGAAGGTACGGTGCTCTGCAGAGCTAAGCACCGCTCCCGGACCTCTTTCGGCAGAAGGCGCACACCGCAGAGCACTGTGAGCGGCAGAATCGTCTTTGCGCGAAGAAGCAGCTTCTTCGTCTCCGGGAGCCGGAGAGAGCGGCAACTTCGCAAAGGTGATGAAACAAGCTGTACAACACTGCGATTGTGTGCGCAGCTTGCCAACTGAGAGAAAACAGTACCTTACCACTCTCCTGCCAGTTGTAATCACATGAACATTCGATTGGAAGCTGTTTTGGACAACTTTCTTTCTCTTCTTGCAAAACACTCGGCAGACCTCCGTGCAGCCTCTAGAACACGATGGGAGATGTTTTTTGTGCAGGCACAGTTTCTCCTTGCCAGACAGAGTGGAAAAGCTTTTTGCTAAGATGTAGACGAGAAGAGAGGCTAAAGACGAAGGTACGGTGCTCTGCAGAGCTAAGCACCGCTCCCGGACCTCTTTCGGCAGAAGGCGCACACCGCAGAGCACTGTGAGCGGCAGAATCGTCTTTGCGCGAAGAAGCAGCTTCTTCGTCTCCGGGAGCCGGAGAGAGCGGCAACTTCGCAAAGGTGATGAAACAAGCCGTACAACACTGCGATTGTGTGCGCAGCTTGCCAACTGAGAGAAAACAGTACCTGACCACTCTGCTGCCTTTTCTATTCACATGAACATTCGATTGGAAGCTGTTTTGGACAACTTTCTTTCTCTTCTTGCAAAACACTCGGCAGACCTGCGTGCAGCCTCTAGAACACGATGGGAGATGTTTTCTGTGCTGGCACAGTTTCTCCTTGCCAGACAGAGTGGAAAAGCTTTTTGCTAAGATGTAGACCAGAAGAGAGGCTAAAGACGAAGGTACGGTGCTCTGCAGAGCAAAGCACCGCTCCCGGACCTCTTTCGGCAGAAGGCGCACACCGCAGAGCACTGTGAGCGGAAGAATCGTCTTTGCGCGAAGAAGCAGCTTCTTCGTCTCCGGGAGCCGGAGAGAGCGGCAGCTTCGCAGAGGTGATGAAACAAGCTGTACAACACTGCGATTGTGTGCGCAGCTTGCCAACTGAGAGAAAACAGTACCTGACCACTCTGCTGCCTTTTCTATTCACATGAACATTCGATTGCAAGCTGTTTTAGACAACTTTCTTTCTCTTCTTGCAAAACACTCGGCAGACCTCCGTGCAGCCTCTAGAAGACGATGGGAGATGTTTTCTGTGCTGGCACAGTTTCTCCTTGCCAGACAGAGTGGAAAAGCTTTTTGCTAAGATGTAGACGAGAAGAGAGGCTAAAGACGAAGGTACGGTGCTCTGCAGAGCTAAGCACCGCTCCCGGACCTCTTTCGGCAGAAGGCGCACACCGCAGAGCACTGTGAGCGGCAGAATCGTCTTTGCGCGAAGAAGCAGCTTCTTCGTCTCCGGGAGCCGGAGAGAGCGGCAACTTCGCAAAGGTGATGAAACAAGCTGTACAACACTGCGATTGTGTGCGCAGCTTGCCAACTGAGAGAAAACAGTACCTGACCACTCTCCTGCCTTTTCGATTCACATGAACATTCGATTGGAAGCTCTTTTGGACAACTTTCTTTCTCTTCTTGCAAAACACTCGGCAGACCTCCGTGCAGCCTCTAGAAGACGATGGGAGATGTTTTTTGTGCAGGCACAGTTTCTCCTTGCCAGACAGAGTGGAAAAGCTTTTTGCTAAGATGTAGACGAGAAGAGAGGCTAAAGACGAAGGTACGGTGCTCTGCAGAGCTAAGCACCGCTCCCGGACCTCTTTCGGCAGAAGGCGCACACCGCAGAGCACTGTGAGCGGCAGAATCGTCTTTGCGCGAAGAAGCAGCTTCTTCGTCTCCGGGAGCCGGAGAGAGCGGCAACTTCGCAAAGGTGATGAAACAAGCTGTACAACACTGCGATTGTGTGCGCAGCTTGCCAACTGAGAGAAAACAGTACCTTACCACTCTCCTGCCTGTTGTAATCACATGAACATTCGATTGCAAGCTGTTTTGGACAACTTTCTTTCTCTTCTTGCAAAACACTCGGCAGACCTCCGTGCAGCCTCTAGAACACGATGGGAGATGTTTTTTGTGCAGGCACAGTTTCTCCTTGCCAGACAGAGTGGAAAAGCTTTTTGCTAAGATGTAGACGAGAAGAGAGGCTAAAGACGAAGGTACAGTGCTCTGCAGAGCTAAGCACCGCTCCCGGACCTCTTTCGGCAGAAGGCGCACACCGCAGAGCACTGTGAGCGGCAGAATCGTCTTTGCGCGAAGAAGCAGCTTCTTCGTCTCCGGGAGCCGGAGAGAGCGGCAACTTCGCAAAGGTGATGAAACAAGCCGTACAACACTGCGATTGTGTGCGCAGCTTGCCAACTGAGAGAAAACAGTACCTGACCACTCTGCTGCCTTTTCTATTCACATGAACATTCGATTGGAAGCTGTTTTGGACAACTTTCTTTCTCTTCTTGCAAAACACTCGGCAGACCTGCGTGCAGCCTCTAGAACACGATGGGAGATGTTTTCTGTGCTGGCACAGTTTCTCCTTGCCAGACAGAGTGGAAAAGCTTTTTGCTAAGATGTAGACCAGAAGAGAGGCTAAAGACGAAGGTACGGTGCTCTGCAGAGCAAAGCACCGCTCCCGGACCTCTTTCGGCAGAAGGCGCACACCGCAGAGCACTGTGAGCGGAAGAATCGTCTTTGCGCGAAGAAGCAGCTTCTTCGTCTCCGGGAGCCGGAGAGAGCGGCAGCTTCGCAAAGGTGATGAAACAAGCTGTACAACACTGCGATTGTGTGCGCAGCTTGCCAACTGAGAGAAAACAGTACCTGACCACTCTGCTGCCTTTTCTATTCACATGAACATTCGATTGCAAGCTGTTTTGGACAACTTTCTTTCTCTTCTTGCAAAACACTCGGCAGACCTCCGTGCAGCCTCTAGAAGACGATGGGAGATGTTTTCTGTGCTGGCACAGTTTCTCCTTGCCAGACAGAGTGGAAAAGCTTTTTGCTAAGATGTAGACGAGAAGAGAGGCTAAAGACGAAGGTACGGTGCTCTGCAGAGCTAAGCACCGCTCCCGGACCTCTTTCGGCAGAAGGCGCACACCGCAGAGCACTGTGAGCGGCAGAATCGTCTTTAAGCGAACAAGCAGCTTCTTCGTCTCCGGGAGCCGGAGAGAGCGGCAACTTCGCAAAGGTGATGAAACAAGCTGTACAACACTGCGATTGTGTGCGCAGCTTGCCAACTGAGAGAAAACAGTACCTGACCACTCTGCTGCCTTTTCTATTCACATGAACATTCGATTGCAAGCTGTTTTGGACAACTTTCTTTCTCTTCTTGCAAAACACTCGGCAGACCTCCGTGCAGCCTCTAGAAGACGATGGGAGATGTTTTCTGTGCTGGCACAGTTTCTCCTTGCCAGACAGAGTGGAAAAGCTTTTTGCTAAGATGTAGACGAGAAGAGAGGCTAAAGACGAAGGTACGGTGCTCTGCAGAGCTAAGCACCGCTCCCGGACCTCTTTCGGCAGAAGGCGCACACCGCAGAGTACTGTGAGTGGCAGAATCGTCTTTGCGCGAAGAAGCAGCTTCTTCGTCTCTGGGAGCCGGAGAGAGCGGCAACTTCGCAAAGGTGATGAAACAAGCCGTACAACACTGCGATTGTGTGCGCAGCTTGCCAACTGAGAGAAAACAGTACCTGACCACTCTCCTGCCTTTTCTATTCACATGAACATTCGATTGCAAGCTGTTTTGGACAACTTTCTTTCTCTTCTTGCAAAACACTCGGCAGACCTGCGTGCAGCCTCTAGAAGACGATGGGAGATGTTTTCTGTGCTGGCACAGTTTCTCCTTGCCAGACAGAGTGGAAAAGCTTTTTGCTAAGATGTAGACGAGAAGAGAGGCTAAAGACGAAGGTACGGTGCTCTGCAGAGCTAAGCACCGCTCCCGGGCCTCTTTCGGCAGAAGGCGCACACCGCAGAGCACTGTGAGCGGCAGAATCGTCTTTGCGCGAAGAAGCAGCTTCTTCGTCTCCGGGAGCCGGAGAGAGCGGCAACTTCGCAAAGGTGATGAAACAAGCTGTACAACACTGCGATTGTGTGCGCAGCTTGCCAACTGAGAGAAAACAGTACCTGACCACTCTCCTGCCTCTTCTATTCACATGAACATTCGATTGCAAGCTGTTTTGGACAACTTTCTTTCTCTTCTTGCAAAACACTCGGCAGACCTCCGTGCAGCCTCTAGAACACGATGGGAGATGTTTTCTGTGCTGGTAAAGTTTCTCCTTGCCAGACAGAGTGGAAAAGCTTTTTGCTAAGATGTAGACGAGAAGAGAGGCTAAAGACGAAGGTACGGTGCTCTGCAGAGCTAAGCACCGCTCCCGGACCTCTTTCGGCAGAAAGCGCACACCGCAGAGCACTGTGAGCGGCAGAATCGTCTTTGCGCGAAAAAGCAGCTTCTTCGTCTCCGGCAGCCGGAGAGAGCGGCAACTTCGCAAAGGTGATGAAACAAGCTGTACAACACTGCGATTGTGTGCGCAGCTTGCCAACTGAGAGAAAACAGTACCTTACCACTCTCCTGCCTGTTGTAATCACATGAACATTCGATTGGAAGCTGTTTTGGACAACTTTCTTTCTCTTCTTGCAAAACACTCGGCAGACCTCCGTGCAGCCTCTAGAACACGATGGGAGATGTTGTTTGTGCTGGCACAGTTTCTCCTTGCCAGACAGAGTGGAAAAGCTTTTTGCTAAGATGTAGACGAGAAGAGAGGCTAAAGACGAAGGTACGGTGCTCTGCAGAGCTAAGCACCGCTCCCGGACCTCTTTCGGCAGAAGGCGCACACCGCAGAGCACTGTGATCGGCAGAATCGTCTTGGCGGGAAAAAGCAGCTTCTTCGTCTCCGGCAGCCGGAGAGAGCGGCAACTTCGCAAAGGTGATGAAACAAGCTGTACAACACTGCGATTGTGTGCGCAGCTTGCCAAGTGAGAGAAAACAGTACCTTACCACTCTCCTGCATGTTGTAATCACATGAACATTCGATTGGAAGCTGTTTTGGACAACTTTCTTTCTCTTCTTGCAAAACACTCGGCAGACCTCCGTGCAGCCTCTAGAACACGATGGGAGATGTTTTCTGTGCTGGCACAGTTTCTCCTTGCCAGACAGAGTGGAAAAGCTTTTTGCTAAGATGTAGACGAGAAGAGAGGCTAAAGACGAAGGTACGGTGCTCTGCAGAGCTAAGCACCGCTCCCGGCCCTCTTTCGGCAGAAGGCGCACACCGCAGAGCACTGTGAGCGGCAGAATCGTCTTTGCGCGAAGAAGCAGCTTCTTCGTCTCCGGGAGCCGGAGAGAGCGGCAACTTCGCAAAGGTGATGAAACAAGCTGTACAACACTGCGATTGTGTGCGCAGCTTGCCAACTGAGAGAAAACAGTACCTTACCACTCTCCTGCCTGTTGTAATCACATGAACATTCGATTGCAAGCTGTTTTGGACAACTTTCTTTCTCTTCTTGCAAAACACTCGGCACACCTCCGTGCAGCCTCTAGAACACGATGGGAGATGTTTTTTGTGCAGGCACAGTTTCTCCTTGCCAGACAGAGTGGAAAAGCTTTTTGCTAAGATGTAGACGAGAAGAGAAGCTAAAGACGAAGGTACGGTGCTCTGCAGAGCTAAGCACCGCTCCCGGACCTCTTTCGGCAGAAGGCGCACACCGCAGAGCACTGTGAGCGGCAGAATCGTCTTTGCGCGAAGAAGCAGCTTCTTCGTCTCCGGGAGCCGGAGAGAGCGGCAACTTCGCAAAGGTGATGAAACAAGCCGTACAACACTGCGATTGTGTGCGCAGCTTGCCAACTGAGAGAAAACAGTACCTGACCACTCTGCTGCCTTTTCTATTCACATGAACATTCGATTGGAAGCTGTTTTGGACAACTTTCTTTCTCTTCTTGCAAAACACTCGGCAGACCTGCGTGCAGCCTCTAGAACACGATGGGAGATGTTTTCTGTGCTGGCACAGTTTCTCCTTGCCAGACAGAGTGGAAAAGCTTTTTGCTAAGATGTAGACCAGAAGAGAGGCTAAAGACGAAGGTACGGTGCTCTGCAGAGCAAAGCACCGCTCCCGGACCTCTTTCGGCAGAAGGCGCACACCGCAGAGCACTGTGAGCGAAAGAATCGTCTTTGCGCGAAGAAGCAGCTTCTTCGTCTCCGGGAGCCGGAGAGAGCGGCAGCTTCGCAGAGGTGATGAAACAAGCTGTACAACACTGCGATTGTGTGCGCAGCTTGCCAACTGAGAGAAAACAGTACCTGACCACTCTGCTGCCTTTTCTATTCACATGAACATTCGATTGCAAGCTGTTTTAGACAACTTTCTTTCTCTTCTTGCAAAACACTCGGCAGACCTCCGTGCAGCCTCTAGAAGACGATGGGAGATGTTTTCTGTGCTGGCACAGTTTCTCCTTGCCAGACAGAGTGGAAAAGCTTTTTGCTAAGATGTAGACGAGAAGAGAGGCTAAAGACGAAGGTACGGTGCTCTGCAGAGCTAAGCACCGCTCCCGGACCTCTTTCGGCAGAAGGCGCACACCGCAGAGCACTGTGAGCGGCAGAATCGTCTTTGCGCGAAGAAGCAGCTTCTTCGTCTCCGGGAGCCGGAGAGAGCGGCAACTTCGCAAAGGTGATGAAACAAGCTGTACAACACTGCGATTGTGTGCGCAGCTTGCCAACTGAGAGAAAACAGTACCTTACCACTCTCCTGCCTGTTGTAATCACATGAACATTCGATTGCAAGCTGTTTTGGACAACTTTCTTTGTCTTCTTGCAAAACACTCGGCAGACCTCCGTGCAGCCTCTAGAACACGATGGGAGATGTTTTTTGTGCAGGCACAGTTTCTCCTTGCCAGACAGAGTGGAAAAGCTTTTTGCTAAGATGTAGACGAGAAGAGAGGCTAAAGACGAAGGTACAGTGCTCTGCAGAGCTAAGCACCGCTCCCGGACCTCTTTCGGCAGAAGGCGCACACCGCAGAGCACTGTGAGCGGCAGAATCGTCTTTGCGCGAAGAAGCAGCTTCTTCGTCTCCGGGAGCCGGAGAGAGCGGCAACTTCGCAAAGGTGATGAAACAAGCCGTACAACACTGCGATTGTGTGCGCAGCTTGCCAACTGAGAGAAAACAGTACCTGACCACTCTGCTGCCTTTTCTATTCACATGAACATTCGATTGGAAGCTCTTTTGGACAACTTTCTTTCTCTTCTTGCAAAACACTCGGCAGACCTGCGTGCAGCCTCTAGAACACGATGGGAGATGTTTTCTGTGCTGGCACAGTTTCTCCTTGCCAGACAGAGTGGAAAAGCTTTTTGCTAAGATGTAGACCAGAAGAGAGGCTAAAGACGAAGGTACGGTGCTCTGCAGAGCAAAGCACCGCTCCCGGACCTCTTTCGGCAGAAGGCGCACACCGCAGAGCACTGTGAGCGGAAGAATCGTCTTTGCGCGAAGAAGCAGCTTCTTCGTCTCCGGGAGCCGGAGAGAGCGGCAGCTTCGCAAAGGTGATGAAACAAGCTGTACAACACTGCGATTGTGTGCGCAGCTTGCCAACTGAGAGAAAACAGTACCTGACCACTCTGCTGCCTTTTCTATTCACATGAACATTCGATTGCAAGCTGTTTTGGACAACTTTCTTTCTCTTCTTGCAAAACACTCGGCAGACCTCCGTGCAGCCTCTAGAAGACGATGGGAGATGTTTTCTGTGCTGGCACAGTTTCTCCTTGCCAGACAGAGTGGAAAAGCTTTTTGCTAAGATGTAGACGAGAAGAGAGGCTAAAGACGAAGGTACGGTGCTCTGCAGAGCTAAGCACCGCTCCCGGACCTCTTTCGGCAGAAGGCGCACACCGCAGAGCACTGTGAGCGGCAGAATCGTCTTTGCGCGAAAAAGCAGCTTCTTCGTCTCCGGGAGCCGGAGAGAGCGGCAACTTCGCAAAGGTGATGAAACAAGCTGTACAACACTGCGATTGTGTGCGCAGCTTGCCAACTGAGAGAAAACAGTACCTGACCACTCTGCTGCCTTTTCTATTCACATGAACATTCGATTGCAAGCTGTTTTGGACAACTTTCTTTCTCTTCTTGCAAAACACTCGGCAGACCTGCGTGCAGCCTCTAGAACACGATGGGAGATGTTTTCTGTGCTGGCACAGTTTCTCCTTGCCAGACAGAGTGGAAAAGCTTTTTGCTAAGATGTAGACGAGAAGAGAGGCTAAAGACGAAGGTACGGTGCTCTGCAGAGCTAAGCACCGCTCCCGGACCTCTTTCGGCAGAAGGCGCACACCGCAGAGTACTGTGAGTGGCAGAATCGTCTTTGCGCGAAGAAGCAGCTTCTTCGTCTCCGGGAGCCGGAGAGAGCGGCAACTTCGCAAAGGTGATGAAACAAGCCGTACAACACTGCGATTGTGTGCGCAGCTTGCCAACTGAGAGAAAACAGTACCTGACCACTCTCCTGCCTTTTCTATTCACATGAACATTCGATTGCAAGCTGTTTTGGACAACTTTCTTTCTCTTCTTGCAAAACACTCGGCAGACCTGCGTGCAGCCTCTAGAACACGATGGGAGATGTTTTCTGTGCTGGCACAGTTTCTCCTTGCCAGACAGAGTGGAAAAGCTTTTTGCTAAGATGTAGACGAGAAGAGAGGCTAAAGACGAAGGTACGGTGCTCTGCAGAGCTAAGCACCGCTCCCGGGCCTCTTTCGGCAGAAGGCGCACACCGCAGAGCACTGTGAGCGGCAGAATCGTCTTTGCGCGAAGAAGCAGCTTCTTCGTCTCCGGGAGCCGGAGAGAGCGGCAACTTCGCAAAGGTGATGAAACAAGCTGTACAACACTGCGATTGTGTGCGCAGCTTGCCAACTGAGAGAAAACAGTACCTGACCACTCTCCTGCCTCTTCTATTCACATGAACATTCGATTGCAAGCTGTTTTGGACAACTTTCTTTCTCTTCTTGCAAAACACTCGGCAGACCTCCGTGCAGCCTCTAGAACACGATGGGAGATGTTTTCTGTGCTGGTAAAGTTTCTCCTTGCCAGACAGAGTGGAAAAGCTTTTTGCTAAGATGTAGACGAGAAGAGAGGCTAAAGACGAAGGTACGGTGCTCTGCAGAGCTAAGCACCGCTCCCGGACCTCTTTCGGCAGAAGGCGCACACCGCAGAGCACTGTTAGCGGCAGAATCGTCTTTGCGCGAAGAAGCAGCTTCTTCGTCTCCGGGAGCCGGAGAGAGCGGCAACTTCGCAAAGGTGATGAAACAAGCTGTACAACACTGCGATTGTGTGCGCAGCTTGCCAACTGAGAGAAAACAGTACCTTACCACTCTCCTGCCTGTTGTAATCACATGAACATTTGATTGGAAGCTGTTTTGGACAACTTTCTTTCTCTTCTTGCAAAACACTCGGCAGACCTGCGTGCAGCCTCTAGAAGACGATGGGAGATGTTTTCTGTGCTGGCACAGTTTCTCCTTGCCAGACAGAGTGGAAAAGCTTTTTGCTAAGATGTAGACGAGAAGAGAGGCTAAAGACGAAGGTACGGTGCTCTGCAGAGCTAAGCACCGCTCCCGGACCTCTTTCGGCAGAAGGCGCACACCGCAGAGCACTGTGAGCGGCAGAATCGTCTTTGCGCGAAGAAGCAGCTTCTTCGTCTCCGGGAGCCGGAGAGAGCGGCAACTTCGCAAAGGTGATGAAACAAGCTGTACAACACTGCGATTGTGTGCGCAGCTTGCCAACTGAGAGAAAACAGTACCTGACCACTCTCCTGCCTTTTCTATTCACATGAACATTCGATTGGAAGCTCTTTTGGACAACTTTCTTTCTCTTCTTGCAAAACACTCGGCACACCTCCGTGCAGCCTCTAGAACACGATGGGAGATGTTTTTTGTGCAGGCACAGTTTCTCCTTGCCAGACAGAGTGGAAAAGCTTTTTGCTAAGATGTAGACGAGAAGAGAGGCTAAAGACGAAGGTACGGTGCTCTGCAGAGCTAAGCACCGCTCCCGGACCTCTTTCGGCAGAAGGCGCACACCGCAGAGCACTGTGAGCGGCAGAATCGTCTTTGCGCGAAGAAGCAGCTTCTTCGTCTCCGGGAGCCGGAGAGAGCGGCAACTTCGCAAAGGTGATGAAACAAGCTGTACAACACTGCGATTGTGTGCGCAGCTTGCCAACTGAGAGAAAACAGTACCTTACCACTCTCCTGCCTGTTGTAATCACATGAACATTCGATTGCAAGCTGTTTTGGACAACTTTCTTTCTCTTCTTGCAAAACACTCGGCAGACCTGCGTGCAGCCTCTAGAACACGATGGGAGATGTTTTTTGTGCAGGCACAGTTTCTCCTTGCCAGACAGAGTGGAAAAGCTTTTTGCTAAGATGTAGACGAGAAGAGAGGCTAAAGACGAAGGTACAGTGCTCTGCAGAGCTAAGCACCGCTCCCGGACCTCTTTCGGCAGAAGGCGCACACCGCAGAGCACTGTGAGCGGCAGAATCGTCTTTGCGCGAAGAAGCAGCTTCTTCGTCTCCGGGAGCCGGAGAGAGCGGCAACTTCGCAAAGGTGATGAAACAAGCCGTACAACACTGCGATTGTGTGCGCAGCTTGCCAACTGAGAGAAAACAGTACCTGACCACTCTGCTGCCTTTTCTATTCACATGAACATTCGATTGCAAGCTGTTTTGGACAACTTTCTTTCTCTTCTTGCAAAACACTCGGCAGACCTGCGTGCAGCCTCTAGAACACGATGGGAGATGTTTTCTGTGCTGGCACAGTTTCTCCTTGCCAGACAGAGTGGAAAAGCTTTTTGCTAAGATGTAGACGAGAAGAGAGGCTAAAGACGAAGGTACGGTGCTCTGCAGAGCAAAGCACCGCTCCCGGACCTCTTTCGGCAGAAGGCGCACACCGCAGAGCACTGTGAGCGGAAGAATCGTCTTTGCGCGAAGAAGCAGCTTCTTCGTCTCCGGGAGCCGGAGAGAGCGGCAGCTTCGCAGAGGTGATGAAACAAGCTGTACAACACTGCGATTGTGTGCGCAGCTTGCCAACTGAGAGAAAACAGTACCTGACCACTCTGCTGCCTTTTCTATTCACATGAACATTCGATTGCAAGCTGTTTTGGACAACTTTCTTTCTCTTCTTGCAAAACACTCGGCAGACCTCCGTGCAGCCTCTAGAACACGATGGGAGATGTTTTCTGTGCTGGCACAGTTTCTCCTTGCCAGACAGAGTGGAAAAGCTTTTTGCTAAGATGTAGACGAGAAGAGAGGCTAAAGACGAAGGTACGGTGCTCTGCAGAGCTAAGCACCGCTCCCGGACCTCTTTCGGCAGAAGGCGCACACCGCAGAGCACTGTGAGCGGCAGAATCGTCTTTGCGCGAAAAAGCAGCTTCTTCGTCTCCGGCAGCCGGAGAGAGCGGCAACTTCGCAAAGGTGATGAAACAAGCTGTACAACACTGCGATTGTGTGCGCAGCTTGCCAACTGAGAGAAAACAGTACCTGACCACTCTGCTGCCTTTTCTATTCACATGAACATTCGATTGCAAGCTGTTTTGGACAACTTTCTTTCTCTTCTTGCAAAACACTCGGCAGACCTGCGTGCAGCCTCTAGAACACGATGGGAGATGTTTTCTGTGCTGGCACAGTTTCTCCTTGCCAGACAGAGTGGAAAAGCTTTTTGCTAAGATGTAGACGAGAAGAGAGGCTAAAGACGAAGGTACGGTGCTCTGCAGAGCTAAGCACCGCTCCCGGACCTCTTTCGGCAGAAGGCGCACACCGCAGAGCACTGTGAGCGGCAGAATCGTCTTTGCGCGAAGAAGCAGCTTCTTCGTCTCCGGGAGCCGGAGAGAGCGGCAACTTCGCAAAGGTGATGAAACAAGCCGTACAACACTGCGATTGTGTGCGCAGCTTGCCAACTGAGAGAAAACAGTACCTGACCACTCTGCTGCCTTTTCTATTCACATGAACATTCGATTGCAAGCTGTTTTGGACAACTTTCTTTCTCTTCTTGCAAAACACTCGGCAGACCTGCGTGCAGCCTCTAGAACACGATGGGAGATGTTTTCTGTGCTGGCACAGTTTCTCCTTGCCAGACAGAGTGGAAAAGCTTTTTGCTAAGATGTAGACCAGAAGAGAGGCTAAAGACGAAGGTACGGTGCTCTGCAGAGCTAAGCACCGCTCCCGGGCCTCTTTCGGCAGAAGGCGCACACCGCAGAGCACTGTGAGCGGCAGAATCGTCTTTGCGCGAAGAAGCAGCTTCTTCGTCTCCGGGAGCCGGAGAGAGCGGCAACTTCGCAAAGGTGATGAAACAAGCTGTACAACACTGCGATTGTGTGCGCAGCTTGCCAACTGAGAGAAAACAGTACCTGACCACTCTCCTGCCTTTTCTATTCACATGAACATTCGATTGCAAGCTGTTTTGGACAACTTTCTTTCTCTTCTTGCAAAACACTCTGCAGACCTCCGTGCAGCCTCTAGAACACGATGGGAGATGTTTTTTGTGCAGGCACAGTTTCTCCTTGCCAGACAGAGTGGAAAAGCTTTTTGCTAAGATGTAGACGAGAAGAGAGGCTAAAGACGAAGGTACGGTGCTCTGCAGAGCTAAGCACCGCTCCCGGACCTCTTTCGGCAGAAGGCGCACACCGCAGAGCACTGTGAGCGGCAGAATCGTCTTTGGGCGAAGAAGCAGCTTCTTCGTCTCCGGGAGCCGGAGAGAGCGGCAACTTGGCAAAGGTGATGAAACAAGCTGTACAACACTGCGATTGTGTGCGCAGCTTGCCAACTGAGAGAAAACAGTACCTGACCACTCTCCTGCCTTTTCTATTCACATGAACATTCGATTGCAAGCTGTTTTGGACAACTTTCTTTCTCTTCTTGCAAAACACTCGGCAGACCTGCGTGCAGCCTCTAGAACACGATGGGAGATGTTTTCTGTGCTGGCACAGTTTCTCCTTGCCAGACAGAGTGGAAAAGCTTTTTGCTAAGATGTAGACGAGAAGAGAGGCTAAAGAAGCAGGTATGGTGCTCGGCAGAGCTAAGCACAGCTCCCGGGCCTCTTTCGGCAGAAGACACACACTGCAGAGCACAGTGAGCGGCAGAATCGTCTTTGCGCGAGAAGCAGCTTCTTCGTCTCCGGGAGCCGGAGAGAGCGGCAACTTCGCAAAGGTGATGAAAAAAGCCGTACAACACTGCGATTGTGTGCGCAGCTTGCCAACTGAGAGAAAACAGTACCTGACCACTCTCCTGCCTTTTCTATTCACATGAACATTCGATTGCAAGCTGTTTTGGACAACTTTCTTTCTCTTCGTGCAAAACACTCGGCAGACCTGCGTGCAGCCTCTAGAACACGATGGGAGATGTTTTCTGTGCTGGCACAGTTTCTCCTTGCCAGACAGAGTGGAAAAGCTTTTTGCTAAGATGTAGACGAGAAGAGAGGCTAAAGACGAAGGTACGGTGCTCTGCAGAGCAAAGCACCGCTCCCGGACCTCTTTCGGCAGAAGGCGCACACCGCAGAGCACTGTGAGCGGCAGAATCGCCTTTGCGCGAAGAAGCAGCTTCTTCGTCTCCGGGAGCCGGAGAGAGCGGCAACTTCGCAAAGGTGATGAAACAAGCTGTACAACACTGCGATTGTGTGCGCAGCTTGCCAACTGAGAGAAAACAGTACCTGACCACTCTCCTGCCTTTTCTATTCACATGAACATTCGATTGGAAGCTGTTTTGGACAACTTTCTTTCTCTTCTTGCAAAACACTCTGCAGACCTCCGTGCAGCCTCTAGAACACGATGGGAGATGTTTTCTGTGCTGGTAAAGTTTCTCCTTGCCAGACAGAGTGGAAAAGCTTTTTGCTAAGATGTAGACCAGAAGAGAGGCTAAAGACGAAGGTACGGTGCTCTGCAGAGCTAAGCACCGCTCCCGGACCTCTTTCGGCAGAAGGCGCACACCGCAGAGCACTGTGAGCGGAAGAATCGTCTTTGCGCGAAGAAGCAGCTTCTTCGTCTCCGGGAGCCGGAGAGAGCGGCAACTTCGCAAAGGTGATGAAACAAGCTGTACAACACTGCGATTGTGTGCGCAGCTTGCCAACTAAGAGAAAACAGTACCTGACCACTCTCCTGCCTTTTCTATTCACATGAACATTCGATTGGAAGCTCTTTTGGACAACTTTCTTTCTCTTCTTGCAAAACACTCGGCAGACCTCCGTGCAGCCTCTAGAAGACGATGGGAGATGTTTTTTGTGCAGGCACAGTTTCTCCTTGCCAGACAGAGTGGAAAAGCTTTTTGCTAAGATGTAGACGAGAAGAGAGGCTAAAGACGAAGGTACGGTGCTCTGCAGAGCTAAGCACCGCTCCCGGACCTCTTTCGGCAGAAGGCGCACACCGCAGAGCACTGTGAGCGGCAGAATCGTCTTTGCGCGAAGAAGCAGCTTCTTCGTCTCCGGGAGCCGGAGAGAGCGGCAACTTCGCAAAGGTGATGAAACAAGCTGTACAACACTGCGATTGTGTGCGCAGCTTGCCAACTGAGAGAAAACAGTACCTTACCACTCTCCTGCCTGTTGTAATCACATGAACATTCGATTGGAAGCTGTTTTGGACAACTTTCTTTCTCTTCTTGCAAAACACTCGGCAGACCTCCGTGCAGCCTCTAGAACACGATGGGAGATGTTTTTTGTGCAGGCACAGTTTCTCCTTGCCAGACAGAGTGGAAAAGCTTTTTGCTAAGATGTAGACGAGAAGAGAGGCTAAAGACGAAGGTACGGTGCTCTGCAGAGCTAAGCACCGCTCCCGGACCTCTTTCGGCAGAAGGCGCACACCGCAGAGCACTGTGAGCGGCAGAATCGTCTTTGCGCGAAGAAGCAGCTTCTTCGTCTCCGGGAGCCGGAGAGAGCGGCAACTTCGCAAAGGTGATGAAACAAGCCGTACAACACTGCGATTGTGTGCGCAGCTTGCCAACTGAGAGAAAACAGTACCTGACCACTCTGCTGCCTTTTCTATTCACATGAACATTCGATTGGAAGCTGTTTTGGACAACTTTCTTTCTCTTCTTGCAAAACACTCGGCAGACCTCCGTGCAGCCTCTAGAACACGATGGGAGATGTTTTCTGTGCTGGCACAGTTTCTCCTTGCCAGACAGAGTGGAAAAGCTTTTTGCTAAGATGTAGACCAGAAGAGAGGCTAAAGACGAAGGTACGGTGCTCTGCAGAGCAAAGCACCGCTCCCGGACCTCTTTCGGCAGAAGGCGCACACCGCAGAGCACTGTGAGCGGAAGAATCGTCTTTGCGCGAAGAAGCAGCTTCTTCGTCTCCGGGAGCCGGAGAGAGCGGCAGCTTCGCAGAGGTGATGAAACAAGCTGTACAACACTGCGATTGTGTGCGCAGCTTGCCAACTGAGAGAAAACAGTACCTGACCACTCTGCTGCCTTTTCTATTCACATGAACATTCGATTGCAAGCTGTTTTAGACAACTTTCTTTCTCTTCTTGCAAAACACTCGGCAGACCTCCGTGCAGCCTCTAGAAGACGATGGGAGATGTTTTCTGTGCTGGCACAGTTTCTCCTTGCCAGACAGAGTGGAAAAGCTTTTTGCTAAGATGTAGACGAGAAGAGAGGCTAAAGACGAAGGTACGGTGCTCTGCAGAGCTAAGCACCGCTCCCGGACCTCTTTCGGCAGAAGGCGCACACCGCAGAGCACTGTGAGCGGCAGAATCGTCTTTGCGCGAAGAAGCAGCTTCTTCGTCTCCGGGAGCCGGAGAGAGCGGCAACTTCGCAAAGGTGATGAAACAAGCTGTACAACACTGCGATTGTGTGCGCAGCTTGCCAACTGAGAGAAAACAGTACCTGACCACTCTCCTGCCTTTTCGATTCACATGAACATTCGATTGGAAGCTCTTTTGGACAACTTTCTTTCTCTTCTTGCAAAACACTCGGCACACCTCCGTGCAGCCTCTAGAACACGATGGGAGATGTTTTTTGTGCAGGCACAGTTTCTCCTTGCCAGACAGAGTGGAAAAGCTTTTTGCTAAGATGTAGACGAGAAGAGAGGCTAAAGACGAAGGTACGGTGCTCTGCAGAGCTAAGCACCGCTCCCGGACCTCTTTCGGCAGAAGGCGCACACCGCAGAGCACTGTGAGCGGCAGAATCGTCTTTGCGCGAAGAAGCAGCTTCTTCGTCTCCGGGAGCCGGAGAGAGCGGCAACTTCGCAAAGGTGATGAAACAAGCTGTACAACACTGCGATTGTGTGCGCAGCTTGCCAACTGAGAGAAAACAGTACCTTACCACTCTCCTGCCTGTTGTAATCACATGAACATTCGATTGCAAGCTGTTTTGGACAACTTTCTTTCTCTTCTTGCAAAACACTCGGCAGACCTCCGTGCAGCCTCTAGAACACGATGGGAGATGTTTTTTGTGCAGGCACAGTTTCTCCTTGCCAGACAGAGTGGAAAAGCTTTTTGCTAAGATGTAGACGAGAAGAGAGGCTAAAGACGAAGGTACAGTGCTCTGCAGAGCTAAGCACCGCTCCCGGACCTCTTTCGGCAGAAGGCGCACACCGCAGAGCACTGTGAGCGGCAGAATCGTCTTTGCGCGAAGAAGCAGCTTCTTCGTCTCCGGGAGCCGGAGAGAGCGGCAACTTCGCAAAGGTGATGAAACAAGCCGTACAACACTGCGATTGTGTGCGCAGCTTGCCAACTGAGAGAAAACAGTACCTGACCACTCTGCTGCCTTTTCTATTCACATGAACATTCGATTGGAAGCTGTTTTGGACAACTTTCTTTCTCTTCTTGCAAAACACTCGGCAGACCTGCGTGCAGCCTCTAGAACACGATGGGAGATGTTTTCTGTGCTGGCACAGTTTCTCCTTGCCAGACAGAGTGGAAAAGCTTTTTGCTAAGATGTAGACCAGAAGAGAGGCTAAAGACGAAGGTACGGTGCTCTGCAGAGCAAAGCACCGCTCCCGGACCTCTTTCGGCAGAAGGCGCACACCGCAGAGCACTGTGAGCGGAAGAATCGTCTTTGCGCGAAGAAGCAGCTTCTTCGTCTCCGGGAGCCGGAGAGAGCGGCAGCTTCGCAAAGGTGATGAAACAAGCTGTACAACACTGCGATTGTGTGCGCAGCTTGCCAACTGAGAGAAAACAGTACCTGACCACTCTGCTGCCTTTTCTATTCACATGAACATTCGATTGCAAGCTGTTTTGGACAACTTTCTTTCTCTTCTTGCAAAACACTCGGCAGACCTCCGTGCAGCCTCTAGAAGACGATGGGAGATGTTTTCTGTGCTGGCACAGTTTCTCCTTGCCAGACAGAGTGGAAAAGCTTTTTGCTAAGATGTAGACGAGAAGAGAGGCTAAAGACGAAGGTACGGTGCTCTGCAGAGCTAAGCACCGCTCCCGGACCTCTTTCGGCAGAAGGCGCACACCGCAGAGCACTGTGAGCGGCAGAATCGTCTTTAAGCGAACAAGCAGCTTCTTCGTCTCCGGGAGCCGGAGAGAGCGGCAACTTCGCAAAGGTGATGAAACAAGCTGTACAACACTGCGATTGTGTGCGCAGCTTGCCAACTGAGAGAAAACAGTACCTGACCACTCTCCTGCCTTTTCTATTCACATGAACATTCGATTGCAAGCTGTTTTGGACAACTTTCTTTCTCTTCTTGCAAAACACTCGGCAGACCTCCGTGCAGCCTCTAGAAGACGATGGGAGATGTTTTCTGTGCTGGCACAGTTTCTCCTTGCCAGACAGAGTGGAAAAGCTTTTTGCTAAGATGTAGACGAGAAGAGAGGCTAAAGACGAAGGTACGGTGCTCTGCAGAGCTAAGCACCGCTCCCGGACCTCTTTCGGCAGAAGGCGCACACCGCAGAGTACTGTGAGTGGCAGAATCGTCTTTGCGCGAAGAAGCAGCTTCTTCGTCTCTGGGAGCCGGAGAGAGCGGCAACTTCGCAAAGGTGATGAAACAAGCCGTACAACACTGCGATTGTGTGCGCAGCTTGCCAACTGAGAGAAAACAGTACCTGACCACTCTGCTGCCTTTTCTATTCACATGAACATTCGATTGCAAGCTGTTTTGGACAACTTTCTTTCTCTTCTTGCAAAACACTCGGCAGACCTGCGTGCAGCCTCTAGAACACGATGGGAGATGTTTTCTGTGCTGGCACAGTTTCTCCTTGCCAGACAGAGTGGAAAAGCTTTTTGCTAAGATGTAGACGAGAAGAGAGGCTAAAGACGAAGGTACGGTGCTCTGCAGAGCTAAGCACCGCTCCCGGGCCTCTTTCGGCAGAAGGCGCACACCGCAGAGCACTGTGAGCGGCAGAATCGTCTTTGCGCGAAGAAGCAGCTTCTTCGTCTCCGGGAGCCGGAGAGAGCGGCAACTTCGCAAAGGTGATGAAACAAGCTGTACAACACTGCGATTGTGTGCGCAGCTTGCCAACTGAGAGAAAACAGTACCTGACCACTCTCCTGCCTCTTCTATTCACATGAACATTCGATTGCAAGCTGTTTTGGACAACTTTCTTTCTCTTCTTGCAAAACACTCGGCAGACCTCCGTGCAGCCTCTAGAACACGATGGGAGATGTTTTCTGTGCTGGTAAAGTTTGTCCTTGCCAGACAGAGTGGAAAAGCTTTTTGCTAAGATGTAGACGAGAAGAGAGGCTAAAGACGAAGGTACGGTGCTCTGCAGAGCTAAGCACCGCTCCCGGACCTCTTTCGGCAGAAGGCGCACACCGCAGAGCACTGTGAGCGGCAGAATCGTCTTTGCGCGAAAAAGCAGCTTCTTCGTCTCCGGCAGCCGGAGAGAGCGGCAACTTCGCAAAGGTGATGAAACAAGCTGTACAACACTGCGATTGTGTGCGCAGCTTGCCAACTGAGAGAAAACAGTACCTTACCACTCTCCTGCCTGTTGTAATCACATGAACATTCGATTGGAAGCTGTTTTGGACAACTTTCTTTCTCTTCTTGCAAAACACTCGGCAGACCTCCGTGCAGCCTCTAGAACACGATGGGAGATGTTGTTTGTGCTGGCACAGTTTCTCCTTGCCAGACAGAGTGGAAAAGCTTTTTGCTAAGATGTAGACGAGAAGAGAGGCTAAAGACGAAGGTACGGTGCTCTGCAGAGCTAAGCACCGCTCCCGGACCTCTTTCGGCAGAAGGCGCACACCGCAGAGCACTGTGAGCGGAAGAATCGTCTTTGCGCGAAGAAGCAGCTTCTTCGTCTCCGGGAGCCGGAGAGAGCGGCAACTTCGCAAAGGTGATGAAACAAGCTGTACAACACTGCGATTGTGTGCGCAGCTTGCCAACTAAGAGAAAACAGTACCTGACCACTCTCCTGCCTTTTCTATTCACATGAACATTCGATTGGAAGCTCTTTTGGACAACTTTCTTTCTCTTCTTGCAAAACACTCGGCAGACCTCCGTGCAGCCTCTAGAAGACGATGGGAGATGTTTTTTGTGCAGGCACAGTTTCTCCTTGCCAGACAGAGTGGAAAAGCTTTTTGCTAAGATGTAGACGAGAAGAGAGGCTAAAGACGAAGGTACGGTGCTCTGCAGAGCTAAGCACCGCTCCCGGACCTCTTTCGGCAGAAGGCGCACACCGCAGAGCACTGTGAGCGGCAGAATCGTCTTTGCGCGAAGAAGCAGCTTCTTCGTCTCCGGGAGCCGGAGAGAGCGGCAACTTCGCAAAGGTGATGAAACAAGCTGTACAACACTGCGATTGTGTGCGCAGCTTGCCAACTGAGAGAAAACAGTACCTTACCACTCTCCTGCCTGTTGTAATCACATGAACATTCGATTGGAAGCTGTTTTGGACAACTTTCTTTCTCTTCTTGCAAAACACTCGGCAGACCTCCGTGCAGCCTCTAGAACACGATGGGAGATGTTTTTTGTGCAGGCACAGTTTCTCCTTGCCAGACAGAGTGGAAAAGCTTTTTGCTAAGATGTAGACGAGAAGAGAGGCTAAAGACGAAGGTACGGTGCTCTGCAGAGCTAAGCACCGCTCCCGGACCTCTTTCGGCAGAAGGCGCACACCGCAGAGCACTGTGAGCGGCAGAATCGTCTTTGCGCGAAGAAGCAGCTTCTTCGTCTCCGGGAGCCGGAGAGAGCGGCAACTTCGCAAAGGTGATGAAACAAGCCGTACAACACTGCGATTGTGTGCGCAGCTTGCCAACTGAGAGAAAACAGTACCTGACCACTCTGCTGCCTTTTCTATTCACATGAACATTCGATTGGAAGCTGTTTTGGACAACTTTCTTTCTCTTCTTGCAAAACACTCGGCAGACCTGCGTGCAGCCTCTAGAACACGATGGGAGATGTTTTCTGTGCTGGCACAGTTTCTCCTTGCCAGACAGAGTGGAAAAGCTTTTTGCTAAGATGTAGACCAGAAGAGAGGCTAAAGACGAAGGTACGGTGCTCTGCAGAGCAAAGCACCGCTCCCGGACCTCTTTCGGCAGAAGGCGCACACCGCAGAGCACTGTGAGCGGAAGAATCGTCTTTGCGCGAAGAAGCAGCTTCTTCGTCTCCGGGAGCCGGAGAGAGCGGCAGCTTCGCAGAGGTGATGAAACAAGCTGTACAACACTGCGATTGTGTGCGCAGCTTGCCAACTGAGAGAAAACAGTACCTGACCACTCTGCTGCCTTTTCTATTCACATGAACATTCGATTGCAAGCTGTTTTAGACAACTTTCTTTCTCTTCTTGCAAAACACTCGGCAGACCTCCGTGCAGCCTCTAGAAGACGATGGGAGATGTTTTCTGTGCTGGCACAGTTTCTCCTTGCCAGACAGAGTGGAAAAGCTTTTTGCTAAGATGTAGACGAGAAGAGAGGCTAAAGACGAAGGTACGGTGCTCTGCAGAGCTAAGCACCGCTCCCGGACCTCTTTCGGCAGAAGGCGCACACCGCAGAGCACTGTGAGCGGCAGAATCGTCTTTGCGCGAAGAAGCAGCTTCTTCGTCTCCGGGAGCCGGAGAGAGCGGCAACTTCGCAAAGGTGATGAAACAAGCTGTACAACACTGCGATTGTGTGCGCAGCTTGCCAACTGAGAGAAAACAGTACCTGACCACTCTCCTGCCTTTTCGATTCACATGAACATTCGATTGGAAGCTCTTTTGGACAACTTTCTTTCTCTTCTTGCAAAACACTCGGCACACCTCCGTGCAGCCTCTAGAACACGATGGGAGATGTTTTTTGTGCAGGCACAGTTTCTCCTTGCCAGACAGAGTGGAAAAGCTTTTTGCTAAGATGTAGACGAGAAGAGAGGCTAAAGACGAAGGTACGGTGCTCTGCAGAGCTAAGCACCGCTCCCGGACCTCTTTCGGCAGAAGGCGCACACCGCAGAGCACTGTGAGCGGCAGAATCGTCTTTGCGCGAAGAAGCAGCTTCTTCGTCTCCGGGAGCCGGAGAGAGCGGCAACTTCGCAAAGGTGATGAAACAAGCTGTACAACACTGCGATTGTGTGCGCAGCTTGCCAACTGAGAGAAAACAGTACCTTACCACTCTCCTGCCTGTTGTAATCACATGAACATTCGATTGCAAGCTGTTTTGGACAACTTTCTTTCTCTTCTTGCAAAACACTCGGCAGACCTCCGTGCAGCCTCTAGAACACGATGGGAGATGTTTTTTGTGCAGGCACAGTTTCTCCTTGCCAGACAGAGTGGAAAAGCTTTTTGCTAAGATGTAGACGAGAAGAGAGTCTAAAGACGAAGGTACAGTGCTCTGCAGAGCTAAGCACCGCTCCCGGACCTCTTTCGGCAGAAGGCGCACACCGCAGAGCACTGTGAGCGGCAGAATCGTCTTTGCGCGAAGAAGCAGCTTCTTCGTCTCCGGGAGCCGGAGAGAGCGGCAACTTCGCAAAGGTGATGAAACAAGCCGTACAACACTGCGATTGTGTGCGCAGCTTGCCAACTGAGAGAAAACAGTACCTGACCACTCTGCTGCCTTTTCTATTCACATGAACATTCGATTGGAAGCTGTTTTGGACAACTTTCTTTCTCTTCTTGCAAAACACTCGGCAGACCTGCGTGCAGCCTCTAGAACACGATGGGAGATGTTTTCTGTGCTGGCACAGTTTCTCCTTGCCAGACAGAGTGGAAAAGCTTTTTGCTAAGATGTAGACCAGAAGAGAGGCTAAAGACGAAGGTACGGTGCTCTGCAGAGCAAAGCACCGCTCCCGGACCTCTTTCGGCAGAAGGCGCACACCGCAGAGCACTGTGAGCGGAAGAATCGTCTTTGCGCGAAGAAGCAGCTTCTTCGTCTCCGGGAGCCGGAGAGAGCGGCAGCTTCGCAAAGGTGATGAAACAAGCTGTACAACACTGCGATTGTGTGCGCAGCTTGCCAACTGAGAGAAAACAGTACCTGACCACTCTGCTGCCTTTTCTATTCACATGAACATTCGATTGCAAGCTGTTTTGGACAACTTTCTTTCTCTTCTTGCAAAACACTCGGCAGACCTCCGTGCAGCCTCTAGAAGACGATGGGAGATGTTTTCTGTGCTGGCACAGTTTCTCCTTGCCAGACAGAGTGGAAAAGCTTTTTGCTAAGATGTAGACGAGAAGAGAGGCTAAAGACGAAGGTACGGTGCTCTGCAGAGCTAAGCACCGCTCCCGGACCTCTTTCGGCAGAAGGCGCACACCGCAGAGCACTGTGAGCGGCAGAATCGTCTTTAAGCGAACAAGCAGCTTCTTCGTCTCCGGGAGCCGGAGAGAGCGGCAACTTCGCAAAGGTGATGAAACAAGCTGTACAACACTGCGATTGTGTGCGCAGCTTGCCAACTGAGAGAAAACAGTACCTGACCACTCTGCTGCCTTTTCTATTCACATGAACATTCGATTGCAAGCTGTTTTGGACAACTTTCTTTCTCTTCTTGCAAAACACTCGGCAGACCTCCGTGCAGCCTCTAGAAGACGATGGGAGATGTTTTCTGTGCAGGCACAGTTTCTCCTTGCCAGACAGAGTGGAAAAGCTTTTTGCTAAGATGTAGACGAGAAGAGAGGCTAAAGACGAAGGTACGGTGCTCTGCAGAGCTAAGCACCGCTCCCGGACCTCTTTCGGCAGAAGGCGCACACCGCAGAGTACTGTGAGTGGCAGAATCGTCTTTGCGCGAAGAAGCAGCTTCTTCGTCTCTGGGAGCCGGAGAGAGCGGCAACTTCGCAAAGGTGATGAAACAAGCCGTACAACACTGCGATTGTGTGCGCAGCTTGCCAACTGAGAGAAAACAGTACCTGACCACTCTGCTGCCTTTTCTATTCACATGAACATTCGATTGCAAGCTGTTTTGGACAACTTTCTTTCTCTTCTTGCAAAACACTCGGCAGACCTGCGTGCAGCCTCTAGAACACGATGGGAGATGTTTTCTGTGCTGGCACAGTTTCTCCTTGCCAGACAGAGTGGAAAAGCTTTTTGCTAAGATGTAGACGAGAAGAGAGGCTAAAGACGAAGGTACGGTGCTCTGCAGAGCTAAGCACCGCTCCCGGGCCTCTTTCGGCAGAAGGCGCACACCGCAGAGCACTGTGAGCGGCAGAATCGTCTTTGCGCGAAGAAGCAGCTTCTTCGTCTCCGGGAGCCGGAGAGAGCGGCAACTTCGCAAAGGTGATGAAACAAGCTGTACAACACTGCGATTGTGTGCGCAGCTTGCCAACTGAGAGAAAACAGTACCTGACCACTCTCCTGCCTCTTCTATTCACATGAACATTCGATTGCAAGCTGTTTTGGACAACTTTCTTTCTCTTCTTGCAAAACACTCGGCAGACCTCCGTGCAGCCTCTAGAACACGATGGGAGATGTTTTCTGTGCTGGTAAAGTTTGTCCTTGCCAGACAGAGTGGAAAAGCTTTTTGCTAAGATGTAGACGAGAAGAGAGGCTAAAGACGAAGGTACGGTGCTCTGCAGAGCTAAGCACCGCTCCCGGACCTCTTTCGGCAGAAGGCGCACACCGCAGAGCACTGTGAGCGGCAGAATCGTCTTTGCGCGAAAAAGCAGCTTCTTCGTCTCCGGCAGCCGGAGAGAGCGGCAACTTCGCAAAGGTGATGAAACAAGCTGTACAACACTGCGATTGTGTGCGCAGCTTGCCAACTGAGAGAAAACAGTACCTTACCACTCTCCTGCCTGTTGTAATCACATGAACATTCGATTGGAAGCTGTTTTGGACAACTTTCTTTCTCTTCTTGCAAAACACTCGGCAGACCTCCGTGCAGCCTCTAGAACACGATGGGAGATGTTGTTTGTGCTGGCACAGTTTCTCCTTGCCAGACAGAGTGGAAAAGCTTTTTGCTAAGATGTAGACGAGAAGAGAGGCTAAAGACGAAGGTACGGTGCTCTGCAGAGCTAAGCACCGCTCCCGGACCTCTTTCGGCAGAAGGCGCACACCGCAGAGCACTGTGATCGGCAGAATCGTCTTGGCGCGAAAAAGCAGCTTCTTCGTCTCCGGCAGCCGGAGAGAGCGGCAACTTCGCAAAGGTGATGAAACAAGCTGTACAACACTGCGATTGTGTGCGCAGCTTGCCAACTGAGAGAAAACAGTACCTTACCACTCTCCTGCATGTTGTAATCACATGAACATTCGATTGGAAGCTGTTTTGGACAACTTTCTTTCTCTTCTTGCAAAACACTCGGCAGACCTCCGTGCAGCCTCTAGAACACGATGGGAGATGTTTTTTGTGCAGGCACAGTTTCTCCTTGCCAGACAGAGTGGAAAAGCTTTTTGCTAAGATGTAGACGAGAAGAGAGGCTAAAGACGAAGGTACGGTGCTCTGCAGAGCTAAGCACCGCTCCCGGCCCTCTTTCGGCAGAAGGCGCACACCGCAGAGCACTGTGAGCGGCAGAATCGTCTTTGCGCGAAGAAGCAGCTTCTTCGTCTCCGGGAGCCGGAGAGAGCGGCAACTTCGCAAAGGTGATGAAACAAGCTGTACAACACTGCGATTGTGTGCGCAGCTTGCCAACTGAGAGAAAACAGTACCTTACCACTCTCCTGCCTGTTGTAATCACATGAACATTCGATTGCAAGCTGTTTTGGACAACTTTCTTTCTCTTCTTGCAAAACACTCGGCAGACCTCCGTGCAGCCTCTAGAACACGATGGGAGATGTTTTTTGTGCAGGCACAGTTTCTCCTTGCCAGACAGAGTGGAAAAGCTTTTTGCTAAGATGTAGACGAGAAGAGAAGCTAAAGACGAAGGTACGGTGCTCTGCAGAGCTAAGCACCGCTCCCGGACCTCTTTCGGCAGAAGGCGCACACCGCAGAGCACTGTGAGCGGCAGAATCGTCTTTGCGCGAAGAAGCAGCTTCTTCGTCTCCGGGAGCCGGAGAGAGCGGCAACTTCGCAAAGGTGATGAAACAAGCCGTACAACACTGCGATTGTGTGCGCAGCTTGCCAACTGAGAGAAAACAGTACCTGACCACTCTGCTGCCTTTTCTATTCACATGAACATTCGATTGGAAGCTGTTTTGGACAACTTTCTTTCTCTTCTTGCAAAACACTCGGCAGACCTGCGTGCAGCCTCTAGAACACGATGGGAGATGTTTTCTGTGCTGGCACAGTTTCTCCTTGCCAGACAGAGTGGAAAAGCTTTTTGCTAAGATGTAGACCAGAAGAGAGGCTAAAGACGAAGGTACGGTGCTCTGCAGAGCAAAGCACCGCTCCCGGACCTCTTTCGGCAGAAGGCGCACACCGCAGAGCACTGTGAGCGGAAGAATCGTCTTTGCGCGAAGAAGCAGCTTCTTCGTCTCCGGGAGCCGGAGAGAGCGGCAGCTTCGCAGAGGTGATGAAACAAGCTGTACAACACTGCGATTGTGTGCGCAGCTTGCCAACTGAGAGAAAACAGTACCTGACCACTCTGCTGCCTTTTCTATTCACATGAACATTCGATTGCAAGCTGTTTTAGACAACTTTCTTTCTCTTCTTGCAAAACACTCGGCAGACCTCCGTGCAGCCTCTAGAAGACGATGGGAGATGTTTTCTGTGCTGGCACAGTTTCTCCTTGCCAGACAGAGTGGAAAAGCTTTTTGCTAAGATGTAGACGAGAAGAGAGGCTAAAGACGAAGGTACGGTGCTCTGCAGAGCTAAGCACCGCTCCCGGACCTCTTTCGGCAGAAGGCGCACACCGCAGAGCACTGTGAGCGGCAGAATCGTCTTTGCGCGAAGAAGCAGCTTCTTCGTCTCCGGGAGCCGGAGAGAGCGGCAACTTCGCAAAGGTGATGAAACAAGCTGTACAACACTGCGATTGTGTGCGCAGCTTGCCAACTGAGAGAAAACAGTACCTTACCACTCTCCTGCCTGTTGTAATCACATGAACATTCGATTGCAAGCTGTTTTGGACAACTTTCTTTCTCTTCTTGCAAAACACTCGGCAGACCTCCGTGCAGCCTCTAGAACACGATGGGAGATGTTTTTTGTGCAGGCACAGTTTCTCCTTGCCAGACAGAGTGGAAAAGCTTTTTGCTAAGATGTAGACGAGAAGAGAGGCTAAAGACGAAGGTACAGTGCTCTGCAGAGCTAAGCACCGCTCCCGGACCTCTTTCGGCAGAAGGCGCACACCGCAGAGCACTGTGAGCGGCAGAATCGTCTTTGCGCGAAGAAGCAGCTTCTTCGTCTCCGGGAGCCGGAGAGAGCGGCAACTTCGCAAAGGTGATGAAACAAGCCGTACAACACTGCGATTGTGTGCGCAGCTTGCCAACTGAGAGAAAACAGTACCTGACCACTCTCCTGCCTTTTCTATTCACATGAACATTCGATTGGAAGCTGTTTTGGACAACTTTCTTTCTCTTCTTGCAAAACACTCGGCAGACCTGCGTGCAGCCTCTAGAACACGATGGGAGATGTTTTCTGTGCTGGCACAGTTTCTCCTTGCCAGACAGAGTGGAAAAGCTTTTTGCTAAGATGTAGACCAGAAGAGAGGCTAAAGACGAAGGTACGGTGCTCTGCAGAGCAAAGCACCGCTCCCGGACCTCTTTCGGCAGAAGGCGCACACCGCAGAGCACTGTGAGCGGAAGAATCGTCTTTGCGCGAAGAAGCAGCTTCTTCGTCTCCGGGAGCCGGAGAGAGCGGCAGCTTCGCAAAGGTGATGAAACAAGCTGTACAACACTGCGATTGTGTGCGCAGCTTGCCAACTGAGAGAAAACAGTACCTGACCACTCTGCTGCCTTTTCTATTCACATGAACATTCGATTGCAAGCTGTTTTGGACAACTTTCTTTCTCTTCTTGCAAAACACTCGGCAGACCTCCGTGCAGCCTCTAGAAGACGATGGGAGATGTTTTCTGTGCTGGCACAGTTTCTCCTTGCCAGACAGAGTGGAAAAGCTTTTTGCTAAGATGTAGACGAGAAGAGAGGCTAAAGACGAAGGTACGGTGCTCTGCAGAGCTAAGCACCGCTCCCGGACCTCTTTCGGCAGAAGGCGCACACCGCAGAGCACTGTGAGCGGCAGAATCGTCTTTGCGCGAAAAAGCAGCTTCTTCGTCTCCGGGAGCCGGAGAGAGCGGCAACTTCGCAAAGGTGATGAAACAAGCTGTACAACACTGCGATTGTGTGCGCAGCTTGCCAACTGAGAGAAAACAGTACCTGACCACTCTGCTGCCTTTTCTATTCACATGAACATTCGATTGCAAGCTGTTTTGGACAACTTTCTTTCTCTTCTTGCAAAACACTCGGCAGACCTCCGTGCAGCCTCTAGAACACGATGGGAGATGTTTTCTGTGCTGGCACAGTTTCTCCTTGCCAGACAGAGTGGAAAAGCTTTTTGCTAAGATGTAGACGAGAAGAGAGGCTAAAGACGAAGGTACGGTGCTCTGCAGAGCTAAGCACCGCTCCCGGACCTCTTTCGGCAGAAGGCGCACACCGCAGAGTACTGTGAGTGGCAGAATCGTCTTTGCGCGAAGAAGCAGCTTCTTCGTCTCCGGGAGCCGGAGAGAGCGGCAACTTCGCAAAGGTGATGAAACAAGCCGTACAACACTGCGATTGTGTGCGCAGCTTGCCAACTGAGAGAAAACAGTACCTGACCACTCTGCTGCCTTTTCTATTCACATGAACATTCGATTGCAAGCTGTTTTGGACAACTTTCTTTCTCTTCTTGCAAAACACTCTGCAGACCTCCGTGCAGCCTCTAGAACACGATGGGAGATGTTTTCTGTGCTGGCACAGTTTCTCCTTGCCAGACAGAGTGGAAAAGCTTTTTGCTAAGATGTAGACGAGAAGAGAGGCTAAAGACGAAGGTACGGTGCTCTGCAGAGCTAAGCACCGCTCCCGGGCCTCTTTCGGCAGAAGGCGCACACCGCAGAGCACTGTGAGCGGCAGAATCGTCTTTGCGCGAAGAAGCAGCTTCTTCGTCTCCGGGAGCCGGAGAGAGCGGCAACTTCGCAAAGGTGATGAAACAAGCTGTACAACACTGCGATTGTGTGCGCAGCTTGCCAACTGAGAGAAAACAGTACCTGACCACTCTCCTGCCTCTTCTATTCACATGAACATTCGATTGCAAGCTGTTTTGGACAACTTTCTTTCTCTTCTTGCAAAACACTCGGCAGACCTGCGTGCAGCCTCTAGAACACGATGGGAGATGTTTTCTGTGCTGGTAAAGTTTCTCCTTGCCAGACAGAGTGGAAAAGCTTTTTGCTAAGATGTAGACGAGAAGAGAGGCTAAAGACGAAGGTACGGTGCTCTGCAGAGCTAAGCACCGCTCCCGGACCTCTTTCGGCAGAAGGCGCACACCGCAGAGCACTGTTAGCGGCAGAATCGTCTTTGCGCGAAGAAGCAGCTTCTTCGTCTCCGGGAGCCGGAGAGAGCGGCAACTTCGCAAAGGTGATGAAACAAGCTGTACAACACTGCGATTGTGTGCGCAGCTTGCCAACTGAGAGAAAACAGTACCTTACCACTCTCCTGCCTGTTGTAATCACATGAACATTCGATTGCAAGCTGTTTTGGACAACTTTCTTTCTCTTCTTGCAAAACCCTCGGCAGACCTGCGTGCAGCCTCTAGAACACGATGGGAGATGTTTTCTGTGCTGGCACAGTTTCTCCTTGCCAGACAGAGTGGAAAAGCTTTTTGCTAAGATGTAGACCAGAAGAGAGGCTAAAGACGAAGGTACGGTGCTCTGCAGAGCAAAGCACCGCTCCCGGACCTCTTTCGGCAGAAGGCGCACACCGCAGAGCACTGTGAGCGGCAGAATCGCCTTTGCGCGAAGAAGCAGCTTCTTCGTCTCCGGGAGCCGGAGAGAGCGGCAACTTGGCAAAGGTGATGAAACAAGCTGTACAACACTGCGATTGTGTGCGCAGCTTGCCAACTGAGAGAAAACAGTACCTGACCACTCTGCTGCCTTTTCTATTCACATGAACATTCGATTGGAAGCTGTTTTGGACAACTTTCTTTCTCTTCTTGCAAAACACTCTGCAGACCTCCGTGCAGCCTCTAGAACACGATGGGAGATGTTTTCTGTGCTGGCACAGTTTCTCCTTGCCAGACAGAGTGGAAAAGCTTTTTGCTAAGATGTAGACCAGAAGAGAGGCTAAAGACGAAGGTACGGTGCTCTGCAGAGCTAAGCACCGCTCCCGGACCTCTTTCGGCAGAAGGCGCACACCGCAGAGCACTGTGAGCGGCAGAATCGTCTTTGCGCGAAGAAGCAGCTTCTTCGTCTCCGGGAGCCGGAGAGAGCGGCAACTTCGCAAAGGTGATGAAACAAGCTGTACAACACTGCGATTGTGTGCGCAGCTTGCCAACTGAGAGAAAACAGTACCTGACCACTCTCCTGCCTTTTCTATTCACATGAACATTCGATTGGAAGCTCTTTTGGACAACTTTCTTTCTCTTCTTGCAAAACACTCGGCACACCTCCGTGCAGCCTCTAGAACACGATGGGAGATGTTTTTTGTGCAGGCACAGTTTCTCCTTGCCAGACAGAGTGGAAAAGCTTTTTGCTAAGATGTAGACGAGAAGAGAGGCTAAAGACGAAGGTACGGTGCTCTGCAGAGCTAAGCACCGCTCCCGGACCTCTTTCGGCAGAAGGCGCACACCGCAGAGCACTGTGAGCGGCAGAATCGTCTTTGCGCGAAGAAGCAGCTTCTTCGTCTCCGGGAGCCGGAGAGAGCGGCAACTTCGCAAAGGTGATGAAACAAGCTGTACAACACTGCGATTGTGTGCGCAGCTTGCCAACTGAGAGAAAACAGTACCTTACCACTCTGCTGCCTGTTGTAATCACATGAACATTCGATTGCAAGCTGTTTTGGACAACTTTCTTTCTCTTCTTGCAAAACACTCGGCAGACCTGCGTGCAGCCTCTAGAACACGATGGGAGATGTTTTTTGTGCAGGCACAGTTTCTCCTTGCCAGACAGAGTGGAAAAGCTTTTTGCTAAGATGTAGACGAGAAGAGAGGCTAAAGACGAAGGTACAGTGCTCTGCAGAGCTAAGCACCGCTCCCGGACCTCTTTCGGCAGAAGGCGCACACCGCAGAGCACTGTGAGCGGCAGAATCGTCTTTGCGCGAAGAAGCAGCTTCTTCGTCTCCGGGAGCCGGAGAGAGCGGCAACTTCGCAAAGGTGATGAAACAAGCCGTACAACACTGCGATTGTGTGCGCAGCTTGCCAACTGAGAGAAAACAGTACCTGACCACTCTGCTGCCTTTTCTATTCACATGAACATTCGATTGCAAGCTGTTTTGGACAACTTTCTTTCTCTTCTTGCAAAACACTCGGCAGACCTGCGTGCAGCCTCTAGAACACGATGGGAGATGTTTTCTGTGCTGGCACAGTTTCTCCTTGCCAGACAGAGTGGAAAAGCTTTTTGCTAAGATGTAGACGAGAAGAGAGGCTAAAGACGAAGGTACGGTGCTCTGCAGAGCAAAGCACCGCTCCCGGACCTCTTTCGGCAGAAGGCGCACACCGCAGAGCACTGTGAGCGGAAGAATCGTCTTTGCGCGAAGAAGCAGCTTCTTCGTCTCCGGGAGCCGGAGAGAGCGGCAGCTTCGCAGAGGTGATGAAACAAGCTGTACAACACTGCGATTGTGTGCGCAGCTTGCCAACTGAGAGAAAACAGTACCTGACCACTCTGCTGCCTTTTCTATTCACATGAACATTCGATTGCAAGCTGTTTTGGACAGCTTTCTTTCTCTTCTTGCAAAACACTCGGCAGACCTCCGTGCAGCCTCTAGAACACGATGGGAGATGTTTTCTGTGCTGGCACAGTTTCTCCTTGCCAGACAGAGTGGAAAAGCTTTTTGCTAAGATGTAGACGAGAAGAGAGGCTAAAGACGAAGGTACGGTGCTCTGCAGAGCTAAGCACCGCTCCCGGACCTCTTTCGGCAGAAGGCGCACACCGCAGAGCACTGTGAGCGGCAGAATCGTCTTTGCGCGAAAAAGCAGCTTCTTCGTCTCCGGCAGCCGGAGAGAGCGGCAACTTCGCAAAGGTGATGAAACAAGCTGTACAACACTGCGATTGTGTGCGCAGCTTGCCAACTGAGAGAAAACAGTACCTGACCACTCTGCTGCCTTTTCTATTCACATGAACATTCGATTGCAAGCTGTTTTGGACAACTTTCTTTCTCTTCTTGCAAAACACTCGGCAGACCTGCGTGCAGCCTCTAGAACACGATGGGAGATGTTTTCTGTGCTGGCACAGTTTCTCCTTGCCAGACAGAGTGGAAAAGCTTTTTGCTAAGATGTAGACGAGAAGAGAGGCTAAAGACGAAGGTACGGTGCTCTGCAGAGCTAAGCACCGCTCCCGGACCTCTTTCGGCAGAAGGCGCACACCGCAGAGCACTGTGAGCGGCAGAATCGTCTTTGCGCGAAGAAGCAGCTTCTTCGTCTCCGGGAGCCGGAGAGAGCGGCAACTTCGCAAAGGTGATGAAACAAGCCGTACAACACTGCGATTGTGTGCGCAGCTTGCCAACTGAGAGAAAACAGTACCTGACCACTCTGCTGCCTTTTCTATTCACATGAACATTCGATTGCAAGCTGTTTTGGACAACTTTCTTTCTCTTCTTGCAAAACACTCGGCAGACCTGCGTGCAGCCTCTAGAACACGATGGGAGATGTTTTCTGTGCTGGCACAGTTTCTCCTTGCCAGACAGAGTGGAAAAGCTTTTTGCTAAGATGTAGACCAGAAGAGAGGCTAAAGACGAAGGTACGGTGCTCTGCAGAGCTAAGCACCGCTCCCGGGCCTCTTTCGGCAGAAGGCGCACACCGCAGAGCACTGTGAGCGGCAGAATCGTCTTTGCGCGAATTAGCAGCTTCTTCGTCTCCGGGAGCCGGAGAGAGCGGCAACTTCGCAAAGGTGATGAAACAAGCCGTACAACACTGCGATTGTGTGCGCAGCTTGCCAACTGAGAGAAAACAGTACCTGACCACTCTCCTGCCTTTTCTATTCACATGAACATTCGATTGCAAGCTGTTTTGGACAACTTTCTTTCTCTTCTTGCAAAACACTCTGCAGACCTCCGTGCAGCCTCTAGAACACGATGGGAGATGTTTTTTGTGCAGGCACAGTTTCTCCTTGCCAGACAGAGTGGAAAAGCTTTTTGCTAAGATGTAGACGAGAAGAGAGGCTAAAGACGAAGGTACGGTGCTCTGCAGAGCTAAGCACCGCTCCCGGACCTCTTTCGGCAGAAGGCGCACACCGCAGAGCACTGTGAGCGGCAGAATCGTCTTTGGGCGAAGAAGCAGCTTCTTCGTCTCCGGGAGCCGGAGAGAGCGGCAACTTGGCAAAGGTGATGAAACAAGCTGTACAACACTGCGATTGTGTGCGCAGCTTGCCAACTGAGAGAAAACAGTACCTGACCACTCTCCTGCCTTTTCTATTCACATGAACATTCGATTGCAAGCTGTTTTGGACAACTTTCTTTCTCTTCTTGCAAAACACTCGGCAGACCTGCGTGCAGCCTCTAGAACACGATGGGAGATGTTTTCTGTGCTGGCACAGTTTCTCCTTGCCAGACAGAGTGGAAAAGCTTTTTGCTAAGATGTAGACGAGAAGAGAGGCTAAAGAAGCAGGTATGGTGCTCGGCAGAGCTAAGCACAGCTCCCGGGCCTCTTTCGGCAGAAGACACACACTGCAGAGCACAGTGAGCGGCAGAATCGTCTTTGCGCGAGAAGCAGCTTCTTCGTCTCCGGGAGCCGGAGAGAGCGGCAACTTCGCAAAGGTGATGAAAAAAGCCGTACAACACTGCGATTGTGTGCGCAGCTTGCCAACTGAGAGAAAACAGTACCTGACCACTCTCCTGCCTTTTCTATTCACATGAACATTCGATTGCAAGCTGTTTTGGACAACTTTCTTTCTCTTCGTGCAAAACACTCGGCAGACCTGCGTGCAGCCTCTAGAACACGATGGGAGATGTTTTCTGTGCTGGCACAGTTTCTCCTTGCCAGACAGAGTGGAAAAGCTTTTTGCTAAGATGTAGACGAGAAGAGAGGCTAAAGACGAAGGTACGGTGCTCTGCAGAGCAAAGCACCGCTCCCGGACCTCTTTCGGCAGAAGGCGCACACCGCAGAGCACTGTGAGCGGCAGAATCGCCTTTGCGCGAAGAAGCAGCTTCTTCGTCTCCGGGAGCCGGAGAGAGCGGCAACTTCGCAAAGGTGATGAAACAAGCTGTACAACACTGCGATTGTGTGCGCAGCTTGCCAACTGAGAGAAAACAGTACCTGACCACTCTCCTGCCTTTTCTATTCACATGAACATTCGATTGGAAGCTGTTTTGGACAACTTTCTTTCTCTTCTTGCAAAACACTCTGCAGACCTCCGTGCAGCCTCTAGAACACGATGGGAGATGTTTTCTGTGCTGGCAAAGTTTCTCCTTGCCAGACAGAGTGGAAAAGCTTTTTGCTAAGATGTAGACCAGAAGAGAGGCTAAAGACGAAGGTACGGTGCTCTGCAGAGCTAAGCACCGCTCCCGGACCTCTTTCGGCAGAAGGCGCACACCGCAGAGCACTGTGAGCGGCAGAATCGTCTTTGCGCGAAAAAGCAGCTTCTTCGTCTCCGGGAGCCGGAGAGAGCGGCAACTTCGCAAAGGTGATGAAACAAGCTGTACAACACTGCGATTGTGTGCGCAGCTTGCCAACTGAGAGAAAACAGTACCTGACCACTCTCCTGCCTTTTCTATTCACATGAACATTCGATTGGAAGCTGTTTTGGACAACTTTCTTTCTCTTCTTGCAAAACACTCGGCAGACCTCCGTGCAGCCTCTAGAACACGATGGGAGATGATTTTGTGCAGGCACATTTTCTCCTTGCCAGACAGAGTGGAAAAGCTTTTTGCTAAGATGTAGACGAGAAGAGAGGCTAAAGACGAAGGTACGGTGCTCTGCAGAGCTAAGCACCGCTCCCGGACCTCTTTCGGCAGAAGGCGCACACCGCAGAGCACTGTGAGCGGCAGAATCGTCTTTGCGCGAAGAAGCAGCTTCTTCGTCTCCGGGAGCCGGAGAGAGCGGCAACTTCGCAAAGGTGATGAAACAAGCTGTACAACACTGCGATTGTGTGCGCAGCTTGCCAACTGAGAGAAAACAGTACCTGACCACTCTGCTGCCTTTTCTATTCACATGAACATTCGATTGGAAGCTGTTTTGGACAACTTTCTTTCTCTTCTTGCAAAACACTCTGCAGACCTCCGTGCAGCCTCTAGAACACGATGGGAGATGTTTTCTGTGCTGGCACAGTTTCTCCTTGCCAGACAGAGTGGAAAAGCTTTTTGCTAAGATGTAGACCAGAAGAGAGGCTAAAGACGAAGGTACGGTGCTCTGCAGAGCTAAGCACCGCTCCCGGACCTCTTTCGGCAGAAGGCGCACACCGCAGAGCACTGTGAGCGGCAGAATCGTCTTTGCGCGAAGAAGCAGCTTCTTCGTCTCCGGGAGCCGGAGAGAGCGGCAACTTCGCAAAGGTGATGAAACAAGCTGTACAACACTGCGATTGTGTGCGCAGCTTGCCAACTGAGAGAAAACAGTACCTGACCACTCTCCTGCCTTTTCTATTCACATGAACATTCGATTGGAAGCTCTTTTGGACAACTTTCTTTCTCTTCTTGCAAAACACTCGGCACACCTCCGTGCAGCCTCTAGAACACGATGGGAGATTTTTTTTGTGCAGGCACAGTTTCTCCTTGCCAGACAGAGTGGAAAAGCTTTTTGCTAAGATGTAGACGAGAAGAGAGGCTAAAGACGAAGGTACGGTGCTCTGCAGAGCTAAGCACCGCTCCCGGACCTCTTTCGGCAGAAGGCGCACACCGCAGAGCACTGTGAGCGGCAGAATCGTCTTTGCGCGAAGAAGCAGCTTCTTCGTCTCCGGGAGCCGGAGAGAGCGGCAACTTCGCAAAGGTGATGAAACAAGCTGTACAACACTGCGATTGTGTGCGCAGCTTGCCAACTGAGAGAAAACAGTACCTTACCACTCTCCTGCCTGTTGTAATCACATGAACATTCGATTGCAAGCTGTTTTGGACAACTTTCTTTCTCTTCTTGCAAAACACTCGGCAGACCTGCGTGCAGCCTCTAGAACACGATGGGAGATGTTTTTTGTGCAGGCACAGTTTCTCCTTGCCAGACAGAGTGGAAAAGCTTTTTGCTAAGATGTAGACGAGAAGAGAGGCTAAAGACGAAGGTACAGTGCTCTGCAGAGCTAAGCACCGCTCCCGGACCTCTTTCGGCAGAAGGCGCACACCGCAGAGCACTGTGAGCGGCAGAATCGTCTTTGCGCGAAGAAGCAGCTTCTTCGTCTCCGGGAGCCGGAGAGAGCGGCAACTTCGCAAAGGTGATGAAACAAGCCGTACAACACTGCGATTGTGTGCGCAGCTTGCCAACTGAGAGAAAACAGTACCTGACCACTCTGCTGCCTTTTCTATTCACATGAACATTCGATTGCAAGCTGTTTTGGACAACTTTCTTTCTCTTCTTGCAAAACACTCGGCAGACCTGCGTGCAGCCTCTAGAACACGATGGGAGATGTTTTCTGTGCTGGCACAGTTTCTCCTTGCCAGACAGAGTGGAAAAGCTTTTTGCTAAGATGTAGACGAGAAGAGAGGCTAAAGACGAAGGTACGGTGCTCTGCAGAGCAAAGCACCGCTCCCGGACCTCTTTCGGCAGAAGGCGCACACCGCAGAGCACTGTGAGCGGCAGAATCGTCTTTGCGCGAAAAAGCAGCTTCTTCGTCTCCGGCAGCCGGAGAGAGCGGCAACTTCGCAAAGGTGATGAAACAAGCTGTACAACACTGCGATTGTGTGCGCAGCTTGCCAACTGAGAGAAAACAGTACCTGACCACTCTGCTGCCTTTTCTATTCACATGAACATTCGATTGCAAGCTGTTTTGGACAACTTTCTTTCTCTTCTTGCAAAACACTCGGCAGACCTGCGTGCAGCCTCTAGAACACGATGGGAGATGTTTTCTGTGCTGGCACAGTTTCTCCTTGCCAGACAGAGTGGAAAAGCTTTTTGCTAAGATGTAGACGAGAAGAGAGGCTAAAGACGAAGTACGGTGCTCTGCAGAGCTAAGCACCGCTCCCGGACCTCTTTCGGCAGAAGGCGCACACCGCAGAGCACTGTGAGCGGCAGAATCGTCTTTGCGCGAAGAAGCAGCTTCTTCGTCTCCGGGAGCCGGAGAGAGCGGCAACTTCGCAAAGGTGATGAAACAAGCCGTACAACACTGCGATTGTGTGCGCAGCTTGCCAACTGAGAGAAAACAGTACCTGACCACTCTGCTGCCTTTTCTATTCACATGAACATTCGATTGCAAGCTGTTTTGGACAACTTTCTTTCTCTTCTTGCAAAACACTCGGCAGACCTGCGTGCAGCCTCTAGAACACGATGGGAGATGTTTTCTGTGCTGCACAGTTCTCCTTGCCAGACAGAGTGGAAAAGCTTTTTGCTAAGATGTAGACCAGAAGAGAGGCTAAAGACGAAGGTACGGTGCTCTGCAGAGCTAAGCACCGCTCCCGGGCCTCTTTCGGCAGAAGGCGCACACCGCAGAGCACTGTGAGCGGCAGAATCGTCTTTGCGCGAAGAAGCAGCTTCTTCGTCTCCGGGAGCCGGAGAGAGCGGCAACTTCGCAAAGGTGATGAAACAAGCTGTACAACACTGCGATTGTGTGCGCAGCTTGCCAACTGAGAGAAAACAGTACCTGACCACTCTCCTGCCTTTTCTATTCACATGAACATTCGATTGCAAGCTGTTTTGGACAACTTTCTTTCTCTTCTTGCAAAACACTCTGCAGACCTCCGTGCAGCCTCTAGAACACGATGGGAGATGTTTTTTGTGCAGGCACAGTTTCTCCTTGCCAGACAGAGTGGAAAAGCTTTTTGCTAAGATGTAGACGAGAAGAGAGGCTAAAGACGAAGGTACGGTGCTCTGCAGAGCTAAGCACCGCTCCCGGACCTCTTTCGGCAGAAGGCGCACACCGCAGAGCACTGTGAGCGGCAGAATCGTCTTTGGGCGAAGAAGCAGCTTCTTCGTCTCCGGGAGCCGGAGAGAGCGGCAACTTGGCAAAGGTGATGAAACAAGCTGTACAACACTGCGATTGTGTGCGCAGCTTGCCAACTGAGAGAAAACAGTACCTGACCACTCTCCTGCCTTTTCTATTCACATGAACATTCGATTGCAAGCTGTTTTGGACAACTTTCTTTCTCTTCTTGCAAAACACTCGGCAGACCTGCGTGCAGCCTCTAGAACACGATGGGAGATGTTTTCTGTGCTGGCACAGTTTCTCCTTGCCAGACAGAGTGGAAAAGCTTTTTGCTAAGATGTAGACGAGAAGAGAGGCTAAAGAAGCAGGTATGGTGCTCGGCAGAGCTAAGCACAGCTCCCGGGCCTCTTTCGGCAGAAGACACACACTGCAGAGCACAGTGAGCGGCAGAATCGTCTTTGCGCGAGAAGCAGCTTCTTCGTCTCCGGGAGCCGGAGAGAGCGGCAACTTCGCAAAGGTGATGAAAAAAGCCGTACAACACTGCGATTGTGTGCGCAGCTTGCCAACTGAGAGAAAACAGTACCTGACCACTCTCCTGCCTTTTCTATTCACATGAACATTCGATTGCAAGCTGTTTTGGACAACTTTCTTTCTCTTCGTGCAAAACACTCGGCAGACCTGCGTGCAGCCTCTAGAACACGATGGGAGATGTTTTCTGTGCTGGCACAGTTTCTCCTTGCCAGACAGAGTGGAAAAGCTTTTTGCTAAGATGTAGACGAGAAGAGAGGCTAAAGACGAAGGTACGGTGCTCTGCAGAGCAAAGCACCGCTCCCGGACCTCTTTCGGCAGAAGGCGCACACCGCAGAGCACTGTGAGCGGAAGAATCGTCTTTGCGCGAAGAAGCAGCTTCTTCGTCTCCGGGAGCCGGAGAGAGCGGCAGCTTCGCAGAGGTGATGAAACAAGCTGTACAACACTGCGATTGTGTGCGCAGCTTGCCAACTGAGAGAAAACAGTACCTGACCACTCTGCTGCCTTTTCTATTCACATGAACATTCGATTGCAAGCTGTTTTGGACAGCTTTCTTTCTCTTCTTGCAAAACACTCGGCAGACCTCCGTGCAGCCTCTAGAACACGATGGGAGATGTTTTCTGTGCTGGCACAGTTTCTCCTTGCCAGACAGAGTGGAAAAGCTTTTTGCTAAGATGTAGACGAGAAGAGAGGCTAAAGACGAAGGTACGGTGCTCTGCAGAGCTAAGCACCGCTCCCGGACCTCTTTCGGCAGAAGGCGCACACCGCAGAGCACTGTGAGCGGCAGAATCGTCTTTGCGCGAAAAAGCAGCTTCTTCGTCTCCGGCAGCCGGAGAGAGCGGCAACTTCGCAAAGGTGATGAAACAAGCTGTACAACACTGCGATTGTGTGCGCAGCTTGCCAACTGAGAGAAAACAGTACCTGACCACTCTGCTGCCTTTTCTATTCACATGAACATTCGATTGCAAGCTGTTTTGGACAACTTTCTTTCTCTTCTTGCAAAACACTCGGCAGACCTGCGTGCAGCCTCTAGAACACGATGGGAGATGTTTTCTGTGCTGGCACAGTTTCTCCTTGCCAGACAGAGTGGAAAAGCTTTTTGCTAAGATGTAGACGAGAAGAGAGGCTAAAGACGAAGGTACGGTGCTCTGCAGAGCTAAGCACCGCTCCCGGACCTCTTTCGGCAGAAGGCGCACACCGCAGAGCACTGTGAGCGGCAGAATCGTCTTTGCGCGAAGAAGCAGCTTCTTCGTCTCCGGGAGCCGGAGAGAGCGGCAACTTCGCAAAGGTGATGAAACAAGCCGTACAACACTGCGATTGTGTGCGCAGCTTGCCAACTGAGAGAAAACAGTACCTGACCACTCTGCTGCCTTTTCTATTCACATGAACATTCGATTGCAAGCTGTTTTGGACAACTTTCTTTCTCTTCTTGCAAAACACTCGGCAGACCTGCGTGCAGCCTCTAGAACACGATGGGAGATGTTTTCTGTGCTGGCACAGTTTCTCCTTGCCAGACAGAGTGGAAAAGCTTTTTGCTAAGATGTAGACCAGAAGAGAGGCTAAAGACGAAGGTACGGTGCTCTGCAGAGCTAAGCACCGCTCCCGGGCCTCTTTCGGCAGAAGGCGCACACCGCAGAGCACTGTGAGCGGCAGAATCGTCTTTGCGCGAAGAAGCAGCTTCTTCGTCTCCGGGAGCCGGAGAGAGCGGCAACTTCGCAAAGGTGATGAAACAAGCTGTACAACACTGCGATTGTGTGCGCAGCTTGCCAACTGAGAGAAAACAGTACCTGACCACTCTCCTGCCTTTTCTATTCACATGAACATTCGATTGCAAGCTGTTTTGGACAACTTTCTTTCTCTTCTTGCAAAACACTCTGCAGACCTCCGTGCAGCCTCTAGAACACGATGGGAGATGTTTTTTGTGCAGGCACAGTTTCTCCTTGCCAGACAGAGTGGAAAAGCTTTTTGCTAAGATGTAGACGAGAAGAGAGGCTAAAGACGAAGGTACGGTGCTCTGCAGAGCTAAGCACCGCTCCCGGACCTCTTTCGGCAGAAGGCGCACACCGCAGAGCACTGTGAGCGGCAGAATCGTCTTTGGGCGAAGAAGCAGCTTCTTCGTCTCCGGGAGCCGGAGAGAGCGGCAACTTGGCAAAGGTGATGAAACAAGCTGTACAACACTGCGATTGTGTGCGCAGCTTGCCAACTGAGAGAAAACAGTACCTGACCACTCTCCTGCCTTTTCTATTCACATGAACATTCGATTGCAAGCTGTTTTGGACAACTTTCTTTCTCTTCTTGCAAAACACTCGGCAGACCTGCGTGCAGCCTCTAGAACACGATGGGAGATGTTTTCTGTGCTGGCACAGTTTCTCCTTGCCAGACAGAGTGGAAAAGCTTTTTGCTAAGATGTAGACGAGAAGAGAGGCTAAAGAAGCAGGTATGGTGCTCGGCAGAGCTAAGCACAGCTCCCGGGCCTCTTTCGGCAGAAGACACACACTGCAGAGCACAGTGAGCGGCAGAATCGTCTTTGCGCGAGAAGCAGCTTCTTCGTCTCCGGGAGCCGGAGAGAGCGGCAACTTCGCAAAGGTGATGAAAAAAGCCGTACAACACTGCGATTGTGTGCGCAGCTTGCCAACTGAGAGAAAACAGTACCTGACCACTCTCCTGCCTTTTCTATTCACATGAACATTCGATTGCAAGCTGTTTTGGACAACTTTCTTTCTCTTCGTGCAAAACACTCGGCAGACCTGCGTGCAGCCTCTAGAACACGATGGGAGATGTTTTCTGTGCTGGCACAGTTTCTCCTTGCCAGACAGAGTGGAAAAGCTTTTTGCTAAGATGTAGACGAGAAGAGAGGCTAAAGACGAAGGTACGGTGCTCTGCAGAGCAAAGCACCGCTCCCGGACCTCTTTCGGCAGAAGGCGCACACCGCAGAGCACTGTGAGCGGCAGAATCGCCTTTGCGCGAAGAAGCAGCTTCTTCGTCTCCGGGAGCCGGAGAGAGCGGCAACTTCGCAAAGGTGATGAAACAAGCTGTACAACACTGCGATTGTGTGCGCAGCTTGCCAACTGAGAGAAAACAGTACCTGACCACTCTCCTGCCTTTTCTATTCACATGAACATTCGATTGGAAGCTGTTTTGGACAACTTTCTTTCTCTTCTTGCAAAACACTCTGCAGACCTCCGTGCAGCCTCTAGAACACGATGGGAGATGTTTTCTGTGCTGGCAAAGTTTCTCCTTGCCAGACAGAGTGGAAAAGCTTTTTGCTAAGATGTAGACCAGAAGAGAGGCTAAAGACGAAGGTACGGTGCTCTGCAGAGCAAAGCACCGCTCCCGGACCTCTTTCGGCAGAAGGCGCACACCGCAGAGCACTGTGAGCGGCAGAATCGTCTTTGCGCGAAAAAGCAGCTTCTTCGTCTCCGGGAGCCGGAGAGAGCGGCAACTTCGCAAAGGTGATGAAACAAGCTGTACAACACTGCGATTGTGTGCGCAGCTTGCCAACTGAGAGAAAACAGTACCTGACCACTCTCCTGCCTTTTCTATTCACATGAACATTCGATTGGAAGCTGTTTTGGACAACTTTCTTTCTCTTCTTGCAAAACACTCGGCAGACCTGCGTACAGCCTCTAGAACACGATGGGAGATGTTTTTTGTGCAGGCACAGTTTCTCCTTGCCAGACAGAGTGGAAAAGCTTTTTGCTAAGATGTAGACGAGAAGAGAGGCTAAAGACGAAGGTACGGTGCTCTGCAGAGCTAAGCACCGCTCCCGGACCTCTTTCGGCAGAAGGCGCACACCGCAGAGCACTGTGAGCGGCAGAATCGTCTTTGCGCGAAGAAGCAGCTTCTTCGTCTCCGGGAGCCGGAGAGAGCGGCAACTTCGCAAAGGTGATGAAACAAGCTGTACAACACTGCGATTGTGTGCGCAGCTTGCCAACTGAGAGAAAAGAGTACCTTACCACTCTCCTGCCTGTTCTAATCACATGAACATTCGATTGCAAGCTGTTTTGGACAACTTTCTTTCTCTTCTTGCAAAACACTCGGCAGACCTCCGTGCAGCCTCTAGAACACGATGGGAGATGTTTTTTGTGCAGGCACAGTTTCTCCTTGCCAGACAGAGTGGAAAAGCTTTTTGCTAAGATGTAGACGAGAAGAGAGGCTAAAGACGAAGGTACGGTGCTCTGCAGAGCTAAGCACAGCTCCCGGACCTCTTTCGGCAGAAGGCGCACACCGCAGAGCACTGTGAGCGGCAGAATCGTCTTTGCGCGAAGAAGCAGCTTCTTCGTCTCCGGGAGCCGGAGAGAGCGGCAACTTCGCAAAGGTGATGAAACAAGCTGTACAACACTGCGATTGTGTGCGCAGCTTGCCAACTGAGAGAAAACAGTACCTGACCACTCTGCTGCCTTTTCTATTCACATGAACATTCGATTGCAAGCTGTTTTGGACAACTTTCTTTCTCTTCTTGCAAAACACTCGGCAGACCTCCGTGCAGCCTCTAGAAGACGATGGGAGATGTTTTTTGTGCTGGCACAGTTTCTCCTTGCCAGACAGAGTGGAAAAGCTTTTTGCTAAGATGTAGACGAGAAGAGAGGCTAAAGACGAAGGTACGGTGCTCTGCAGAGCTAAGCACCGCTCCCGGACCTCTTTCGGCAGAAGGCGCACACCGCAGAGCACTGTGAGCGGCAGAATCGTCTTTGCGCGAAAAAGCAGCTTCTTCGTCTCCGGCAGCCGGAGAGAGCGGCAACTTCGCAAAGGTGATGAAACAAGCTGTACAACACTGCGATTGTGTGCGCAGCTTGCCAACTGAGAGAAAACAGTACCTTACCACTCTCCTGCCTGTTGTAATCACATGAACATTCGATTGCAAGCTGTTTTGGACAACTTTCTTTCTCTTCTTGCAAAACACTCGGCAGACCTCCGTGCAGCCTCTAGAAGACGATGGGAGATATTTTCTGTGCTGGCACAGTTTCTCCTTGCCAGACAGAGTGGAAAAGCTTTTTGCTAAGATGTAGACGAGAAGAGAGGCTAAAGAAGCAGGTAGAGTGCTCTGCAGAGCTAAGCACAGCTCCCGGACCTCTTTCGGCAGAAGGCGCACACCGCAGAGCACTGTGAGCGGCAGAATCGTCTTTGCGCAAAGAAGCAGCTTCTTCGTCTCCGGGAGCCGGAGAGAGCGGCAGCTTCGCAAAGGTGATGAAACAAGCTGTACAACACTGCGATTGTGTGCGCAGCTTGCCAACTGAGAGAAAACAGTACCTGACCACTCTGCTGCCTTTTCTATTCACATGAACATTCGATTGCAAGCTGTTTTGGACAACTTTCTTTCTCTTCTTGCAAAACACTCGGCAGACCTGCGTGCAGCCTCTAGAACACGATGGGAGATGTTTTTTGTGCTGGCACAGTTTCTCCTTGCCAGACAGAGTGGAAAAGCTTTTTGCTAAGATGTAGACGAGAAGAGAGGCTAAAGAAGCAGGTATGGTGCTCTGCAGAGCTAACCACCGCTCCCGGACCTCTTTCGGCAGAAGGCGCACACCGCAGAGCACTGTGAGCGGCAGAATCGTCTTTGCGCGAAGAAGCAGCTTCTTCGTCTCCGGGAGCCGGAGAGAGCGGCAACTTCGCAAAGGTGATGAAACAAGCTGTACAACACTGCGATTGTGTGCGCAGCTTGCCAACTGAGAGAAAACAGTACCTGACCACTCTCCTGCCTTTTCGATTCACATGAACATTCGATTGGAAGCTCTTTTGGACAACTTTCTTTCTCTTCTTGCAAAACACTCGGCACACCTCCGTGCAGCCTCTAGAACACGATGGGAGATGTTTTTTGTGCAGGCACAGTTTCTCCTTGCCAGACAGAGTGGAAAAGCTTTTTGCTAAGATGTAGACGAGAAGAGAGGCTAAAGACGAAGGTACGGTGCTCTGCAGAGCTAAGCACCGCTCCCGGACCTCTTTCGGCAGAAGGCGCACACCGCAGAGCACTGTGAGCGGCAGAATCGTCTTTGCGCGAAGAAGCAGCTTCTTCGTCTCCGGGAGCCGGAGAGAGCGGCAACTTCGCAAAGGTGATGAAACAAGCTGTACAACACTGCGATTGTGTGCGCAGCTTGCCAACTGAGAGAAAACAGTACCTTACCACTCTCCTGCCTGTTGTAATCACATGAACATTCGATTGCAAGCTGTTTTGGACAACTTTCTTTCTCTTCTTGCAAAACACTCGGCAGACCTCCGTGCAGCCTCTAGAACACGATGGGAGATGTTTTTTGTGCAGGCACAGTTTCTCCTTGCCAGACAGAGTGGAAAAGCTTTTTGCTAAGATGTAGACGAGAAGAGAGGCTAAAGACGAAGGTACAGTGCTCTGCAGAGCTAAGCACCGCTCCCGGACCTCTTTCGGCAGAAGGCGCACACCGCAGAGCACTGTGAGCGGCAGAATCGTCTTTGCGCGAAGAAGCAGCTTCTTCGTCTCCGGGAGCCGGAGAGAGCGGCAACTTCGCAAAGGTGATGAAACAAGCCGTACAACACTGCGATTGTGTGCGCAGCTTGCCAACTGAGAGAAAACAGTACCTGACCACTCTGCTGCCTTTTCTATTCACATGAACATTCGATTGGAAGCTGTTTTGGACAACTTTCTTTCTCTTCTTGCAAAACACTCGGCAGACCTGCGTGCAGCCTCTAGAACACGATGGGAGATGTTTTCTGTGCTGGCACAGTTTCTCCTTGCCAGACAGAGTGGAAAAGCTTTTTGCTAAGATGTAGACCAGAAGAGAGGCTAAAGACGAAGGTACGGTGCTCTGCAGAGCAAAGCACCGCTCCCGGACCTCTTTCGGCAGAAGGCGCACACCGCAGAGCACTGTGAGCGGAAGAATCGTCTTTGCGCGAAGAAGCAGCTTCTTCGTCTCCGGGAGCCGGAGAGAGCGGCAGCTTCGCAAAGGTGATGAAACAAGCTGTACAACACTGCGATTGTGTGCGCAGCTTGCCAACTGAGAGAAAACAGTACCTGACCACTCTGCTGCCTTTTCTATTCACATGAACATTCGATTGCAAGCTGTTTTGGACAACTTTCTTTCTCTTCTTGCAAAACACTCGGCAGACCTCCGTGCAGCCTCTAGAAGACGATGGGAGATGTTTTCTGTGCTGGCACAGTTTCTCCTTGCCAGACAGAGTGGAAAAGCTTTTTGCTAAGATGTAGACGAGAAGAGAGGCTAAAGACGAAGGTACGGTGCTCTGCAGAGCTAAGCACCGCTCCCGGACCTCTTTCGGCAGAAGGCGCACACCGCAGAGCACTGTGAGCGGCAGAATCGTCTTTGCGCGAAAAAGCAGCTTCTTCGTCTCCGGGAGCCGGAGAGAGCGGCAACTTCGCAAAGGTGATGAAACAAGCTGTACAACACTGCGATTGTGTGCGCAGCTTGCCAACTGAGAGAAAACAGTACCTGACCACTCTGCTGCCTTTTCTATTCACATGAACATTCGATTGCAAGCTGTTTTGGACAACTTTCTTTCTCTTCTTGCAAAACACTCGGCAGACCTGCGTGCAGCCTCTAGAACACGATGGGAGATGTTTTCTGTGCTGGCACAGTTTCTCCTTGCCAGACAGAGTGGAAAAGCTTTTTGCTAAGATGTAGACGAGAAGAGAGGCTAAAGACGAAGGTACGGTGCTCTGCAGAGCTAAGCACCGCTCCCGGACCTCTTTCGGCAGAAGGCGCACACCGCAGAGTACTGTGAGTGGCAGAATCGTCTTTGCGCGAAGAAGCAGCTTCTTCGTCTCCGGGAGCCGGAGAGAGCGGCAACTTCGCAAAGGTGATGAAACAAGCTGTACAACACTGCGATTGTGTGCGCAGCTTGCCAACTGAGAGAAAACAGTACCTTACCACTCTCCTGCCTGTTGTAATCACATGAACATTCGATTGGAAGCTGTTTTGGACAACTTTCTTTCTCTTCTTGCAAAACACTCGGCAGACCTCCGTGCAGCCTCTAGAACACGATGGGAGATGTTGTTTGTGCTGGCACAGTTTCTCCTTGCCAGACAGAGTGGAAAAGCTTTTTGCTAAGATGTAGACGAGAAGAGAGGCTAAAGACGAAGGTACGGTGCTCTGCAGAGCTAAGCACCGCTCCCGGACCTCTTTCGGCAGAAGGCGCACACCGCAGAGCACTGTGATCGGCAGAATCGTCTTGGCGCGAAAAAGCAGCTTCTTCGTCTCCGGGAGCCGGAGAGAGCGGCAACTTCGCAAAGGTGATGAAACAAGCTGTACAACACTGCGATTGTGTGCGCAGCTTGCCAACTGAGAGAAAACAGTACCTGACCACTCTCCTGCCTTTTCTATTCACATGAACATTCGATTGCAAGCTGTTTTGGACAACTTTCTTTCTCTTCGTGCAAAACACTCGGCAGACCTCCGTGCAGCCTCTAGAACACGATGGGAGATGTTTTCTGTGCTGGCACGGTTTCTCCTTGCCAGACAGAGTGGAAAAGCTTTTTGCTAAGATGTAGACGAGAAGAGAGGCTAAAGACGAAGGTACGGTGCTCTGCAGAGCTAAGCACCGCTCCCGGACCTCTTTCGGCAGAAGGCGCACACCGCAGAGCACTGTGAGCGGCAGAATCGTCTTTGCGCGAAGAAGCAGCTTCTTCGTCTCCGGGAGCCGGAGAGAGCGGCAACTTCGCAAAGGTGATGAAACAAGCTGTACGACACTGCGATTGTGTGCGCAGCTTGCCAACTGAGAGAAAACAGTACCTGACCACTCTGCTGCCTTTTCTATTCACATGAACATTCGATTGCAAGCTGTTTTGGACAACTTTCTTTCTCTTCTTGCAAAACACTCGGCAGACCTGCGTGCAGCCTCTAGAACACGATGGGAGATGTTTTCTGTGCTGGCACAGTTTCTCCTTGCCAGACAGAGTGGAAAAGCTTTTTGCTAAGATGTAGACGAGAAGAGAGGCTAAAGACGAAGGTACGGTGCTCTGCAGAGCTAAGCACCGCTCCCGGACCTCTTTCGGCAGAAGGCGCACACCGCAGAGCACTGTGAGCGGCAGAATCGTCTTTGCGCGAAGAAGCAGCTTCTTCGTCTCCGGGAGCCGGAGAGAGCGGCAACTTCGCAAAGGTGATGAAACAAGCTGTACAACACTGCGATTGTGTGCGCAGCTTGCCAACTGAGAGAAAACAGTACCTGACCACTCTCCTGCCTTTTCTATTCACATGAACATTCGATTGGAAGCTCTTTTGGACAACTTTCTTTCTCTTCTTGCAAAACACTCGGCACACCTCCGTGCAGCCTCTAGAACACGATGGGAGATGTTTTTTGTGCAGGCACAGTTTCTCCTTGCCAGACAGAGTGGAAAAGCTTTTTGCTAAGATGTAGACGAGAAGAGAGGCTAAAGACGAAGGTACGGTGCTCTGCAGAGCTAAGCACCGCTCCCGGACCTCTTTCGGCAGAAGGCGCACACCGCAGAGCACTGTGAGCGGCAGAATCGTCTTTGCGCGAAGAAGCAGCTTCTTCGTCTCCGGGAGCCGGAGAGAGCGGCAACTTCGCAAAGGTGATGAAACAAGCTGTACAACACTGCGATTGTGTGCGCAGCTTGCCAACTGAGAGAAAACAGTACCTGACCACTCTGCTGCCTTTTCTATTCACATGAACATTCGATTGCAAGCTGTTTTGGACAACTTTCTTTCTCTTCTTGCAAAACACTCGGCAGACCTGCGTGCAGCCTCTAGAACACGATGGGAGATGTTTTTTGTGCAGGCACAGTTTCTCCTTGCCAGACAGAGTGGAAAAGCTTTTTGCTAAGATGTAGACGAGAAGAGAGGCTAAAGACGAAGGTACAGTGCTCTGCAGAGCTAAGCACCGCTCCCGGACCTCTTTCGGCAGAAGGCGCACACCGCAGAGCACTGTGAGCGGGAGAATCGTCTTTGCGCGAAGAAGCAGCTTCTTCGTCTCCGGGAGCCGGAGAGAGCGGCAACTTCGCAAAGGTGATGAAACAAGCCGTACAACACTGCGATTGTGTGCGCAGCTTGCCAACTGAGAGAAAACAGTACCTGACCACTCTGCTGCCTTTTCTATTCACATGAACATTCGATTGCAAGCTGTTTTGGACAACTTTCTTTCTCTTCTTGCAAAACACTCGGCAGACCTGCGTGCAGCCTCTAGAACACGATGGGAGATGTTTTCTGTGCTGGCACAGTTTCTCCTTGCCAGACAGAGTGGAAAAGCTTTTTGCTAAGATGTAGACCAGAAGAGAGGCTAAAGACGAAGGTACGGTGCTCTGCAGAGCAAAGCACCGCTCCCGGACCTCTTTCGGCAGAAGGCGCACACCGCAGAGCACTGTGAGCGGCAGAATCGTCTTTGCGCGAAGAAGCAGCTTCTTCGTCTCCGGGAGCCGGAGAGAGCGGCAGCTTCGCAGAGGTGATGAAACAAGCTGTACAACACTGCGATTGTGTGCGCAGCTTGCCAACTGAGAGAAAACAGTACCTGACCACTCTGCTGCCTTTTCTATTCACATGAACATTCGATTGCAAGCTGTTTTGGACAACTTTCTTTCTCTTCTTGCAAAACACTCGGCAGACCTCCGTGCAGCCTCTAGAACACGATGGGAGATGTTTTCTGTGCTGGCACAGTTTCTCCTTGCCAGACAGAGTGGAAAAGCTTTTTGCTAAGATGTAGACGAGAAGAGAGGCTAAAGACGAAGGTACGGTGCTCTGCAGAGCTAAGCACCGCTCCCGGACCTCTTTCGGCAGAAGGCGCACACCGCAGAGCACTGTGAGCGGCAGAATCGTCTTTGCGCGAAAAAGCAGCTTCTTCGTCTCCGGCAGCCGGAGAGAGCGGCAACTTCGCAAAGGTGATGAAACAAGCTGTACAACACTGCGATTGTGTGCGCAGCTTTCCAACTGAGAGAAAACAGTACCTGACCACTCTCCTGCCTTTTCTATTCACATGAACATTCGATTGCAAGCTGTTTTGGACAACTTTCTTTCTCTTCTTGCAAAACACTCGGCAGACCTGCGTGCAGCCTCTAGAACACGATGGGAGATGTTTTCTGTGCTGGCACAGTTTCTCCTTGCCAGACAGAGTGGAAAAGCTTTTTGCTAAGATGTAGACGAGAAGAGAGGCTAAAGACGAAGGTACGGTGCTCTGCAGAGCTAAGCACCGCTCCCGGACCTCTTTCGGCAGAAGGCGCACACCGCAGAGTACTGTGAGTGGCAGAATCGTCTTTGCGCGAAGAAGCAGCTTCTTCGTCTCCGGGAGCCGGAGAGAGCGGCAACTTCGCAAAGGTGATGAAACAAGCCGTACAACACTGCGATTGTGTGCGCAGCTTGCCAACTGAGAGAAAACAGTACCTGACCACTCTGCTGCCTTTTCTATTCACATGAACATTCGATTGCAAGCTGTTTTGGACAACTTTCTTTCTCTTCTTGCAAAACACTCGGCAGACCTGCGTGCAGCCTCTAGAACACGATTGGAGATGTTTTCTGTGCTGGCACAGTTTCTCCTTGCCAGACAGAGTGGAAAAGCTTTTTGCTAAGATGTAGACGAGAAGAGAGGCTAAAGACGAAGGTACGGTGCTCTGCAGAGCTAAGCACCGCTCCCGGGCCTCTTTCGGCAGAAGGCGCACACCGCAGAGCACTGTGAGCGGCAGAATCGTCTTTGCGCGAAGAAGCAGCTTCTTCGTCTCCGGGAGCCGGAGAGAGCGACAACTTCGCAAAGGTGATGAAACAAGCTGTACAACACTGCGATTGTGTGCGCAGCTTGCCAACTGAGAGAAAACAGTACCTGACCACTCTCCTGCCTCTTCTATTCACATGAACATTCGATTGCAAGCTGTTTTGGACAACTTTCTTTCTCTTCTTGCAAAACACTCGGCAGACCTCCGTGCAGCCTCTAGAACACGATGGGAGATGTTTTCTGTGCTGGTAAAGTTTCTCCTTGCCAGACAGAGTGGAAAAGCTTTTTGCTAAGATGTAGACGAGAAGAGAGGCTAAAGACGAAGGTACGGTGCTCTGCAGAGCTAAGCACCGCTCCCGGACCTCTTTCGGCAGAAGGCGCACACCGCAGAGCACTGTTAGCGGCAGAATCGTCTTTGCGCGAAGAAGCAGCTTCTTCGTCTCCGGGAGCCGGAGAGAGCGGCAACTTCGCAAAGGTGATGAAACAAGCTGTACAACACTGCGATTGTGTGCGCAGCTTGCCAACTGAGAGAAAACAGTACCTTACCACTCTCCTGCCTGTTGTAATCACATGAACATTCGATTGGAAGCTGTTTTGGACAACTTTCTTTCTCTTCTTGCAAAACACTCGGCACACATCCGTGCAGCCTCTAGAACACGATGGGAGATGTTGTTTGTGCTGGCACAGTTTCTCCTTGCCAGACAGAGTGGAAAAGCTTTTTGCTAAGATGTAGACGAGAAGAGAGGCTAAAGACGAAGGTACGGTGCTCTGCAGAGCTAAGCACCGCTCCCGGACCTCTTTCGGCAGAAGGCGCACACCGCAGAGCACTGTGAGTGGCAGAATCGTCTTGGCGCGAAAAAGCAGCTTCTTCGTCTCCGGGAGCCGGAGAGAGCGGCAACTTCGCAAAGGTGATGAAACAAGCTGTACAACACTGCGATTGTGTGCGCAGCTTGCCAACTGAGAGAAAACAGTACCTGACCACTCTCCTGCCTTTTCTATTCACATGAACATTCGATTGCAAGCTGTTTTGGACAACTTTCTTTCTCTTCGTGCAAAACACTCGGCAGACCTCCGTGCAGCCTCTAGAACACGATGGGAGATGTTTTCTGTGCTGGCACGGTTTCTCCTTGCCAGACAGAGTGGAAAAGCTTTTTGCTAAGATGTAGACGAGAAGAGAGGCTAAAGACGAAGGTACGGTGCTCTGCAGAGCTAAGCACCGCTCCCGGACCTCTTTCGGCAGAAGGCGCACACCGCAGAGCACTGTGAGCGGCAGAATCGTCTTTGCGCGAAGAAGCAGCTTCTTCGTCTCCGGGAGCCGGAGAGAGCGGCAACTTCGCAAAGGTGATGAAACAAGCTGTACAACACTGCGATTGTGTGCGCAGCTTGCCAACTGAGAGAAAACAGTACCTGACCACTCTGCTGCCTTTTCTATTCACATGAACATTCGATTGCAAGCTGTTTTGGACAACTTTCTTTCTCTTCTTGCAAAACACTCGGCAGACCTGCGTGCAGCCTCTAGAACACGATGGGAGATGTTTTCTGTGCTGGCACAGTTTCTCCTTGCCAGACAGAGTGGAAAAGCTTTTTGCTAAGATGTAGACCAGAAGAGAGGCTAAAGACGAAGGTACGGTGTTCTGCAGAGCTAAGCACCGCTCCCGGGCCTCTTGCAGCAGAAGGCGCACACCGCAGAGCACTGTGAGCGGAAGAATCGTCTTTGCGCGATGAAGCAGCTTCTTCGTCTCCGGGAGCCGGAGAGAGCGGCAACTTCGCAAAGGTGATGAAACAAGCTGTACAACACTGCGATTGTGTGCGCAGCTTGCCAACTGAGAGAAAACAGTACCTGACCACTCTGCTGCCTTTTCTATTCACATGAACATTCGATTGCAAGCTGTTTTGGACAACTTTCTTTCTCTTCTTGCAAAACACTCGGCAGACCTGCGTGCAGCCTCTAGAAGACGATGGGAGATGTTTTCTGTGCTGGCACAGTTTCTCCTTGCCAGACAGAGTGGAAAAGCTTTTTGCTAAGATGTAGACGAGAAGAGAGGCTAAAGACGAAGGTACGGTGCTCTGCAGAGCTAAGCACCGCTCCCGGACCTCTTTCGGCAGAAGGCGCACACCGCAGAGCACTGTGAGCGGCAGAATCGTCTTTGCGCGAAGAAGCAGCTTCTTCGTCTCCGGGAGCCGGAGAGAGCGGCAACTTCGCAAAGGTGATGAAACAAGCTGTACAACACTGCGATTGTGTGCGCAGCTTGCCAACTGAGAGAAAACAGCACCTGACCACTCTCCTGCCTTTTCTATTCACATGAACATTCGATTGGAAGCTGTTTTGGACAACTTTCTTTCTCTTCTTGCAAAACACACGGCACACATCCGTGCAGCCTCTAGAACACGATGGGAGATGTTTTTTGTGCAGGCACAGTTTCTCCTTGCCAGACAGAGTGGAAAAGCTTTTTGCTAAGATGTAGACGAGAAGAGAGGCTAAAGACGAAGGTACGGTGCTCTGCAGAGCTAAGCACCGCTCCCGGACCTCTTTCGGCAGAAGGCGCACACCGCAGAGCACTGTGAGCGGCAGAATCGTCTTTGCGCGAAGAAGCAGCTTCTTCGTCTCCGGGAGCCGGAGAGAGCGGCAACTTCGCAAAGGTGATGAAACAAGCTGTACAACACTGCGATTGTGTGCGCAGCTTGCCAACTGAGAGAAAACAGTACCTGACCACTCTGCTGCCTTTTCTATTCACATGAACATTCGATTGCAAGCTGTTTTGGACAACTTTCTTTCTCTTCTTGCAAAACACTCGGCAGACCTGCGTACAGCCTCAAGAACACGATGGGAGATGTTTTTTGTGCAGGCACAGTTTCTCCTTGCCAGACAGAGTGGAAAAGCTTTTTGCTAAGATGTAGACGAGAAGAGAGGCTAAAGACGAAGGTACAGTGCTCTGCAGAGCTAAGCACCGCTCCCGGACCTCTTTCGGCAGAAGGCGCACACCGCAGAGCACTGTGAGCGGCAGAATCGTCTTTGCGCGAAGAAGCAGCTTCTTCGTCTCCGGGAGCCGGAGAGAGCGGCAACTTCGCAAAGGTGATGAAACAAGCCGTACAACACTGCGATTGTGTGCGCAGCTTGCCAACTGAGAGAAAACAGTACCTGACCACTCTGCTGCCTTTTCTATTCACATGAACATTCGATTGCAAGCTGTTTTGGACAACTTTCTTTCTCTTCTTGCAAAACACTCGGCAGACCTGCGTGCAGCCTCTAGAACACGATGGGAGATGTTTTCTGTGCTGGCACAGTTTCTCCTTGCCAGACAGAGTGGAAAAGCTTTTTGCTAAGACGTAGACCAGAAGAGAGGCTAAAGACGAAGGTACGGTGCTCTGCAGAGCTAAGCACCGCTCCCGGGCCTCTTGCAGCAGAAGGCGCACACCGCAGAGCACTGTGAGCGGAAGAATCGTCTTTGCGCGAAGAAGCAGCTTCTTCGTCTCCGGGAGCCGGAGAGAGCGGCAACTTCGCAGAGGTGATGAAACAAGCTGTACAACACTGCGATTGTGTGCGCAGCTTGCCAACTGAGAGAAAACAGTACCTGACCACTCTGCTGCCTTTTCTATTCACATGAACATTCGATTGCAAGCTGTTTTGGACAACTTTCTTTCTCTTCTTGCAAAACACTCGGCAGACCTCCGTGCAGCCTCTAGAACACGATGGGAGATGTTTTCTGTGCTGGCACAGTTTCTCCTTGCCAGACAGAGTGGAAAAGCTTTTTGCTAAGATGTAGACGAGAAGAGAGGCTAAAGAAGCAGGTAGAGTGCTCTGCAGAGCTAAGCACAGCTCTCGGACCTCTTTCGGCAGAAGGCGCACACCGCAGAGCACTGTGAGCGGCAGAATCGTCTTTGCGCGAAGAAGCAGCTTCTTCGTCTCCGGGAGCCGGAGATAGCGGCAGCTTCGCAAAGGTGATGAAACAAGCTGTACGACACTGCGATTGTGTGCGCAGCTTGCCAACTGAGAGAAAACAGTACCTGACCACTCTCCTGCCTTTTCGATTCACATGAACATTCGATTGGAAGCTCTTTTGGACAACTTTCTTTCTCTTCTTGCAAAACACTCGGCACACCTCCGTGCAGCCTCTAGAACACGATGGGAGATGTTTTTTGTGCAGGCACAGTTTCTCCTTGCCAGACAGAGTGGAAAAGCTTTTTGCTAAGATGTAGACGAGAAGAGAGGCTAAAGACGAAGGTACGGTGCTCTGCAGAGCTAAGCACCGCTCCCGGACCTCTTTCGGCAGAAGGCGCACACCGCAGAGCACTGTGAGCGGCAGAATCGTCTTTGCGCGAAGAAGCAGCTTCTTCGTCTCCGGGAGCCGGAGAGAGCGGCAACTTCGCAAAGGTGATGAAACAAGCTGTACAACACTGCGATTGTGTGCGCAGCTTGCCAACTGAGAGAAAACAGTACCTTACCACTCTCCTGCCTGTTGTAATCACATGAACATTCGATTGCAAGCTGTTTTGGACAACTTTCTTTCTCTTCTTGCAAAACACTCGGCAGACCTGCGTGCAGCCTCTAGAACACGATGGGAGATGTTTTTTGTGCAGGCACAGTTTCTCCTTGCCAGACAGAGTGGAAAAGCTTTTTGCTAAGATGTAGACGAGAAGAGAGGCTAAAGACGAAGGTACAGTGCTCTGCAGAGCTAAGCACCGCTCCCGGACCTCTTTCGGCAGAAGGCGCACACCGCAGAGCACTGTGAGCGGCAGAATCGTCTTTGCGCGAAGAAGCAGCTTCTTCGTCTCCGGGAGCCGGAGAGAGCGGCAACTTCGCAAAGGTGATGAAACAAGCCGTACAACACTGCGATTGTGTGCGCAGCTTGCCAACTGAGAGAAAACAGTACCTGACCACTCTGCTGCCTTTTCTATTCACATGAACATTCGATTGCAAGCTGTTTTGGACAACTTTCTTTCTCTTCTTGCAAAACACTCGGCAGACCTGCGTGCAGCCTCTAGAACACGATGGGAGATGTTTTCTGTGCTGGCACAGTTTCTCCTTGCCAGACAGAGTGGAAAAGCTTTTTGCTAAGATGTAGACGAGAAGAGAGGCTAAAGACGAAGGTACGGTGCTCTGCAGAGCTAAGCACCGCTCCCGGACCTCTTTCGGCAGAAGGCGCACACCGCAGAGCACTGTGAGCGGCAGAATCGTCTTTGGGCGAAGAAGCAGCTTCTTCGTCTCCGGGAGCCGGAGAGAGCGGCAACTTGGCAAAGGTGATGAAACAAGCTGTACAACACTGCGATTGTGTGCGCAGCTTGCCAACTGAGAGAAAACAGTACCTGACCACTCTCCTGCCTCTTCTATTCACATGAACATTCGATTGCAAGCTGTTTCGGACAACTTTCTTTCTCTTCTTGCAAAACACTCGGCAGACCTCCGTGCAGCCTCTAGAACACGATGGGAGATGTTTTCTGTGCTGGTAAAGTTTCTCCTTGCCAGACAGAGTGGAAAAGCTTTTTGCTAAGATGTAGACGAGAAGAGAGGCTAAAGACGAAGGTACGGTGCTCTGCAGAGCTAAGCACCGCTCCCGGACCTCTTTCGGCAGAAGGCGCACACCGCAGAGCACTGTTAGCGGCAGAATCGTCTTTGCGCGAAGAAGCAGCTTCTTCGTCTCCGGGAGCCGGAGAGAGCGGCAACTTCGCAAAGGTGATGAAACAAGCTGTACAACACTGCGATTGTGTGCGCAGCTTGCCAACTGAGAGAAAACAGTACCTTACCACTCTCCTGCCTGTTGTAATCACATGAACATTCGATTGGAAGCTGTTTTGGACAACTTTCTTTCTCTTCTTGCAAAACACTCGGCAGACCTCCGTGCAGCCTCTAGAACACGATGGGAGATGTTGTTTGTGCTGGCACAGTTTCTCCTTGCCAGACAGAGTGGAAAAGCTTTTTGCTAAGATGTAGACGAGAAGAGAGGCTAAAGACGAAGGTACGGTGCTCTGCAGAGCTAAGCACCGCTCCCGGACCTCTTTCGGCAGAAGGCGCACACCGCAGAGCACTGTGATCGGCAGAATCGTCTTGGCGCGAAAAAGCAGCTTCTTCGTCTCCGGGAGCCGGAGAGAGCGGCAACTTCGCAAAGGTGATGAAACAAGCTGTACAACACTGCGATTGTGTGCGCAGCTTGCCAACTGAGAGAAAACAGTACCTGACCACTCTCCTGCCTTTTCTATTCACATGAACATTCGATTGCAAGCTGTTTTGGACAACTTTCTTTCTCTTCGTGCAAAACACTCGGCAGACCTCCGTGCAGCCTCTAGAACACGATGGGAGATGTTTTCTGTGCTGGCACGGTTTCTCCTTGCCAGACAGAGTGGAAAAGCTTTTTGCTAAGATGTAGACGAGAAGAGAGGCTAAAGACGAAGGTACGGTGCTCTGCAGAGCTAAGCACCGCTCCCGGACCTCTTTCGGCAGAAGGCGCACACCGCAGAGCACTGTGAGCGGCAGAATCGTCTTTGCGCGAAGAAGCAGCTTCTTCGTCTCCGGGAGCCGGAGAGAGCGGCAACTTCGCAAAGGTGATGAAACAAGCTGTACGACACTGCGATTGTGTGCGCAGCTTGCCAACTGAGAGAAAACAGTACCTGACCACTCTGCTGCCTTTTCTATTCACATGAACATTCGATTGCAAGCTGTTTTGGACAACTTTCTTTCTCTTCTTGCAAAACACTCGGCAGACCTGCGTGCAGCCTCTAGAACACGATGGGAGATGTTTTCTGTGCTGGCACAGTTTCTCCTTGCCAGACAGAGTGGAAAAGCTTTTTGCTAAGATGTAGACCAGAAGAGAGGCTAAAGACGAAGGTACGGTGCTCTGCAGAGCTAAGCACCGCTCCCGGACCTCTTTCGGCAGAAGGCGCACACCGCAGAGCACTGTGAGCGGCAGAATCGTCTTTGCGCGAAGAAGCAGCTTCTTCGTCTCCGGGAGCCGGAGAGAGCGGCAACTTCGCAAAGGTGATGAAACAAGCTGTACAACACTGCGATTGTGTGCGCAGCTTGCCAACTGAGAGAAAACAGTACCTGACCACTCTCCTGCCTTTTCTATTCACATGAACATTCGATTGGAAGCTCTTTTGGACAACTTTCTTTCTCTTCTTGCAAAACACTCGGCACACCTCCGTGCAGCCTCTAGAACACGATGGGAGATGTTTTTTGTGCAGGCACAGTTTCTCCTTGCCAGACAGAGTGGAAAAGCTTTTTGCTAAGATGTAGACCAGAAGAGAGGCTAAAGACGAAGGTACGGTGCTCTGCAGAGCTAAGCACCGCTCCCGGACCTCTTTCGGCAGAAGGCGCACACCGCAGAGCACTGTGAGCGGCAGAATCGTCTTTGCGCGAAGAAGCAGCTTCTTCGTCTCCGGGAGCCGGAGAGAGCGGCAACTTCGCAAAGGTGATGAAACAAGCTGTACAACACTGCGATTGTGTGCGCAGCTTGCCAACTGAGAGAAAACAGTACCTGACCACTCTGCTGCCTTTTCTATTCACATGAACATTCGATTGCAAGCTGTTTTGGACAACTTTCTTTCTCTTCTTGCAAAACACTCGGCAGACCTGCGTGCAGCCTCTAGAACACGATGGGAGATGTTTTCTGTGCTGGCACAGTTTCTCCTTGCCAGACAGAGTGGAAAAGCTTTTTGCTAAGATGTAGACGAGAAGAGAGGCTAAAGACGAAGGTACGGTGCTCTGCAGAGCTAAGCACCGCTCCCGGACCTCTTTCGGCAGAAGGCGCACACCGCAGAGCACTGTGAGCGGCAGAATCGTCTTTGCGCGAAGAAGCAGCTTCTTCGTCTCCGGGAGCCGGAGAGAGCGGCAACTTCGCAAAGGTGATGAAACAAGCCGTACAACACTGCGATTGTGTGCGCAGCTTGCCAACTGAGAGAAAACAGTACCTGACCACTCTGCTGCCTTTTCTATTCACATGAACATTCGATTGCAAGCTGTTTTGGACAACTTTCTTTCTCTTCTTGCAAAACACTCGGCAGACCTGCGTGCAGCCTCTAGAACACGATGGGAGATGTTTTCTGTGCTGGCACAGTTTCTCCTTGCCAGACAGAGTGGAAAAGCTTTTTGCTAAGATGTAGACCAGAAGAGAGGCTAAAGACGAAGGTACGGTGCTCTGCAGAGCAAAGCACCGCTCCCGGACCTCTTTCGGCAGAAGGCGCACACCGCAGAGCACTGTGAGCGGAAGAATCGTCTTTGCGCGAAGAAGCAGCTTCTTCGTCTCCGGGAGCCGGAGAGAGCGGCAGCTTCGCAGAGGTGATGAAACAAGCTGTACAACACTGCGATTGTGTGCGCAGCTTGCCAACTGAGAGAAAACAGTACCTGACCACTCTGCTGCCTTTTCTATTCACATGAACATTCGATTGCAAGCTGTTTTGGACAACTTTCTTTCTCTTCTTGCAAAACACTCGGCAGACCTCCGTGCAGCCTCTAGAACACGATGGGAGATGTTTTCTGTGCTGGCACAGTTTCTCCTTGCCAGACAGAGTGGAAAAGCTTTTTGCTAAGATGTAGACGAGAAGAGAGGCTAAAGACGAAGGTACGGTGCTCTGCAGAGCTAAGCACCGCTCCCGGACCTCTTTCGGCAGAAGGCGCACACCGCAGAGCACTGTGAGCGGCAGAATCGTCTTTGCGCGAAAAAGCAGCTTCTTCGTCTCCGGCAGCCGGAGAGAGCGGCAACTTCGCAAAGGTGATGAAACAAGCTGTACAACACTGCGATTGTGTGCGCAGCTTGCCAACTGAGAGAAAACAGTACCTGACCACTCTCCTGCCTTTTCTATTCACATGAACATTCGATTGCAAGCTGTTTTGGACAACTTTCTTTCTCTTCTTGCAAAACACTCGGCAGACCTGCGTGCAGCCTCTAGAACACGATGGGAGATGTTTTCTGTGCTGGCACAGTTTCTCCTTGCCAGACAGAGTGGAAAAGCTTTTTGCTAAGATGTAGACGAGAAGAGAGGCTAAAGACGAAGGTACGGTGCTCTGCAGAGCTAAGCACCGCTCCCGGACCTCTTTCGGCAGAAGGCGCACACCGCAGAGTACTGTGAGTGGCAGAATCGTCTTTGCGCGAAGAAGCAGCTTCTTCGTCTCCGGGAGCCGGAGAGAGCGGCAACTTCGCAAAGGTGATGAAACAAGCCGTACAACACTGCGATTGTGTGCGCAGCTTGCCAACTGAGAGAAAACAGTACCTGACCACTCTGCTGCCTTTTCTATTCACATGAACATTCGATTGCAAGCTGTTTTGGACAACTTTCTTTCTCTTCTTGCAAAACACTCGGCAGACCTGCGTGCAGCCTCTAGAACACGATGGGAGATGTTTTCTGTGCTGGCACAGTTTCTCCTTGCCAGACAGAGTGGAAAAGCTTTTTGCTAAGATGTAGACGAGAAGAGAGGCTAAAGACGAAGGTACGGTGCTCTGCAGAGCTAAGCACCGCTCCCGGGCCTCTTTCGGCAGAAGGCGCACACCGCAGAGCACTGTGAGCGGCAGAATCGTCTTTGCGCGAAGAAGCAGCTTCTTCGTCTCCGGGAGCCGGAGAGAGCGGCAACTTCGCAAAGGTGATGAAACAAGCTGTACAACACTGCGATTGTGTGCGCAGCTTGCCAACTGAGAGAAAACAGTACCTGACCACTCTCCTGCCTCTTCTATTCACATGAACATTCGATTGCAAGCTGTTTTGGACAACTTTCTTTCTCTTCTTGCAAAACACTCGGCAGACCTCCGTGCAGCCTCTAGAACACGATGGGAGATGTTTTCTGTGCTGGTAAAGTTTCTCCTTGCCAGACAGAGTGGAAAAGCTTTTTGCTAAGATGTAGACGAGAAGAGAGGCTAAAGACGAAGGTACGGTGCTCTGCAGAGCTAAGCACCGCTCCCGGACCTCTTTCGGCAGAAGGCGCACACCGCAGAGCACTGTTAGCGGCAGAATCGTCTTTGCGCGAAGAAGCAGCTTCTTCGTCTCCGGGAGCCGGAGAGAGCGGCAACTTCGCAAAGGTGATGAAACAAGCTGTACAACACTGCGATTGTGTGCGCAGCTTGCCAACTGAGAGAAAACAGTACCTTACCACTCTCCTGCCTGTTGTAATCACATGAACATTCGATTGGAAGCTGTTTTGGACAACTTTCTTTCTCTTCTTGCAAAACACTCGGCAGACCTCCGTGCAGCCTCTAGAACACGATGGGAGATGTTGTTTGTGCTGGCACAGTTTCTCCTTGCCAGACAGAGTGGAAAAGCTTTTTGCTAAGATGTAGACGAGAAGAGAGGCTAAAGACGAAGGTACGGTGCTCTGCAGAGCTAAGCACCGCTCCCGGACCTCTTTCGGCAGAAGGCGCACACCGCAGAGCACTGTGAGTGGCAGAATCGTCTTGGCGCGAAAAAGCAGCTTCTTCGTCTCCGGGAGCCGGAGAGAGCGGCAACTTCGCAAAGGTGATGAAACAAGCTGTACAACACTGCGATTGTGTGCGCAGCTTGCCAACTGAGAGAAAACAGTACCTGACCACTCTCCTGCCTTTTCTATTCACATGAACATTCGATTGGAAGCTCTTTTGGACAACTTTCTTTCTCTTCTTGCAAAACACTCGGCACACCTCCGTGCAGCCTCTAGAACACGATGGGAGATGTTTTTTGTGCAGGCACAGTTTCTCCTTGCCAGACAGAGTGGAAAAGCTTTTTGCTAAGATGTAGACGAGAAGAGAGGCTAAAGACGAAGGTACGGTGCTCTGCAGAGCTAAGCACCGCTCCCGGACCTCTTTCGGCAGAAGGCGCACACCGCAGAGCACTGTGAGCGGCAGAATCGTCTTTGCGCGAAGAAGCAGCTTCTTCGTCTCCGGGAGCCGGAGAGAGCGGCAACTTCGCAAAGGTGATGAAACAAGCTGTACAACACTGCGATTGTGTGCGCAGCTTGCCAACTGAGAGAAAACAGTACCTGACCACTCTGCTGCCTTTTCTATTCACATGAACATTCGATTGCAAGCTGTTTTGGACAACTTTCTTTCTCTTCTTGCAAAACACTCGGCAGACCTGCGTGCAGCCTCTAGAACACGATGGGAGATGTTTTCTGTGCTGGCACAGTTTCTCCTTGCCAGACAGAGTGGAAAAGCTTTTTGCTAAGATGTAGACGAGAAGAGAGGCTAAAGACGAAGGTACAGTGCTCTGCAGAGCTAAGCACCGCTCCCGGACCTCTTTCGGCAGAAGGCGCACACCGCAGAGCACTGTGAGCGGCAGAATCGTCTTTGCGCGAAGAAGCAGCTTCTTCGTCTCCGGGAGCCGGAGAGAGCGGCAACTTCGCAAAGGTGATGAAACAAGCCGTACAACACTGCGATTGTGTGCGCAGCTTGCCAACTGAGAGAAAACAGTACCTGACCACTCTGCTGCCTTTTCTATTCACATGAACATTCGATTGCAAGCTGTTTTGGACAACTTTCTTTCTCTTCTTGCAAAACACTCGGCAGACCTGCGTGCAGCCTCTAGAACACGATGGGAGATGTTTTCTGTGCTGGCACAGTTTCTCCTTGCCAGACAGAGTGGAAAAGCTTTTTGCTAAGATGTAGACCAGAAGAGAGGCTAAAGACGAAGGTACGGTGCTCTGCAGAGCAAAGCACCGCTCCCGGACCTCTTTCGGCAGAAGGCGCACACCGCAGAGCACTGTGAGCGGAAGAATCGTCTTTGCGCGAAGAAGCAGCTTCTTCGTCTCCGGGAGCCGGAGAGAGCGGCAGCTTCGCAGAGGTGATGAAACAAGCTGTACAACACTGCGATTGTGTGCGCAGCTTGCCAACTGAGAGAAAACAGTACCTGACCACTCTGCTGCCTTTTCTATTCACATGAACATTCGATTGCAAGCTGTTTTGGACAACTTTCTTTCTCTTCTTGCAAAACACTCGGCAGACCTCCGTGCAGCCTCTAGAACACGATGGGAGATGTTTTCTGTGCTGGCACAGTTTCTCCTTGCCAGACAGAGTGGAAAAGCTTTTTGCTAAGATGTAGACGAGAAGAGAGGCTAAAGACGAAGGTACGGTGCTCTGCAGAGCTAAGCACCGCTCCCGGACCTCTTTCGGCAGAAGGCGCACACCGCAGAGCACTGTGAGCGGCAGAATCGTCTTTGCGCGAAAAAGCAGCTTCTTCGTCTCCGGCAGCCGGAGAGAGCGGCAACTTCGCAAAGGTGATGAAACAAGCTGTACAACACTGCGATTGTGTGCGCAGCTTGCCAACTGAGAGAAAACAGTACCTGACCACTCTCCTGCCTTTTCTATTCACATGAACATTCGATTGCAAGCTGTTTTGGACAACTTTCTTTCTCTTCTTGCAAAACACTCGGCAGACCTGCGTGCAGCCTCTAGAACACGATGGGAGATGTTTTCTGTGCTGGCACAGTTTCTCCTTGCCAGACAGAGTGGAAAAGCTTTTTGCTAAGATGTAGACGAGAAGAGAGGCTAAAGACGAAGGTACGGTGCTCTGCAGAGCTAAGCACCGCTCCCGGACCTCTTTCGGCAGAAGGCGCACACCGCAGAGTACTGTGAGTGGCAGAATCGTCTTTGCGCGAAGAAGCAGCTTCTTCGTCTCCGGGAGCCGGAGAGAGCGGCAACTTCGCAAAGGTGATGAAACAAGCCGTACAACACTGCGATTGTGTGCGCAGCTTGCCAACTGAGAGAAAACAGTACCTGACCACTCTGCTGCCTTTTCTATTCACATGAACATTCGATTGCAAGCTGTTTTGGACAACTTTCTTTCTCTTCTTGCAAAACACTCGGCAGACCTGCGTGCAGCCTCTAGAACACGATGGGAGATGTTTTCTGTGCTGGCACAGTTTCTCCTTGCCAGACAGAGTGGAAAAGCTTTTTGCTAAGATGTAGACGAGAAGAGAGGCTAAAGACGAAGGTACGGTGCTCTGCAGAGCTAAGCACCGCTCCCGGGCCTCTTTCGGCAGAAGGCGCACACCGCAGAGCACTGTGAGCGGCAGAATCGTCTTTGCGCGAAGAAGCAGCTTCTTCGTCTCCGGGAGCCGGAGAGAGCGGCAACTTCGCAAAGGTGATGAAACAAGCTGTACAACACTGCGATTGTGTGCGCAGCTTGCCAACTGAGAGAAAACAGTACCTGACCACTCTCCTGCCTCTTCTATTCACATGAACATTCGATTGCAAGCTGTTTTGGACAACTTTCTTTCTCTTCTTGCAAAACACTCGGCAGACCTCCGTGCAGCCTCTAGAACACGATGGGAGATGTTTTCTGTGCTGGTAAAGTTTCTCCTTGCCAGACAGAGTGGAAAAGCTTTTTGCTAAGATGTAGACGAGAAGAGAGGCTAAAGACGAAGGTACGGTGCTCTGCAGAGCTAAGCACCGCTCCCGGACCTCTTTCGGCAGAAGGCGCACACCGCAGAGCACTGTTAGCGGCAGAATCGTCTTTGCGCGAAGAAGCAGCTTCTTCGTCTCCGGGAGCCGGAGAGAGCGGCAACTTCGCAAAGGTGATGAAACAAGCTGTACAACACTGCGATTGTGTGCGCAGCTTGCCAACTGAGAGAAAACAGTACCTTACCACTCTCCTGCCTGTTGTAATCACATGAACATTCGATTGGAAGCTGTTTTGGACAACTTTCTTTCTCTTCTTGCAAAACACTCGGCAGACCTCCGTGCAGCCTCTAGAACACGATGGGAGATGTTGTTTGTGCTGGCACAGTTTCTCCTTGCCAGACAGAGTGGAAAAGCTTTTTGCTAAGATGTAGACGAGAAGAGAGGCTAAAGACGAAGGTACGGTGCTCTGCAGAGCTAAGCACCGCTCCCGGACCTCTTTCGGCAGAAGGCGCACACCGCAGAGCACTGTGAGTGGCAGAATCGTCTTGGCGCGAAAAAGCAGCTTCTTCGTCTCCGGGAGCCGGAGAGAGCGGCAACTTCGCAAAGGTGATGAAACAAGCTGTACAACACTGCGATTGTGTGCGCAGCTTGCCAACTGAGAGAAAACAGTACCTGACCACTCTCCTGCCTTTTCTATTCACATGAACATTCGATTGCAAGCTGTTTTGGACAACTTTCTTTCTCTTCGTGCAAAACACTCGGCAGACCTCCGTGCAGCCTCTAGAACACGATGGGAGATGTTTTCTGTGCTGGCACGGTTTCTCCTTGCCAGACAGAGTGGAAAAGCTTTTTGCTAAGATGTAGACGAGAAGAGAGGCTAAAGACGAAGGTACGGTGCTCTGCAGAGCTAAGCACCGCTCCCGGACCTCTTTCGGCAGAAGGCGCACACCGCAGAGCACTGTGAGCGGCAGAATCGTCTTTGCGCGAAGAAGCAGCTTCTTCGTCTCCGGGAGCCGGAGAGAGCGGCAACTTCGCAAAGGTGATGAAACAAGCTGTACAACACTGCGATTGTGTGCGCAGCTTGCCAACTGAGAGAAAACAGTACCTGACCACTCTGCTGCCTTTTCTATTCACATGAACATTCGATTGCAAGCTGTTTTGGACAACTTTCTTTCTCTTCTTGCAAAACACTCGGCAGACCTGCGTGCAGCCTCTAGAACACGATGGGAGATGTTTTCTGTGCTGGCACAGTTTCTCCTTGCCAGACAGAGTGGAAAAGCTTTTTGCTAAGATGTAGACCAGAAGAGAGGCTAAAGACGAAGGTACGGTGCTCTGCAGAGCTAAGCACCGCTCCCGGGCCTCTTGCAGCAGAAGGCGCACACCGCAGAGCACTGTGAGCGGAAGAATCGTCTTTGCGCGATGAAGCAGCTTCTTCGTCTCCGGGAGCCGGAGAGAGCGGCAACTTGGCAAAGGTGATGAAACAAGCTGTACAACACTGCGATTGTGTGCGCAGCTTGCCAACTGAGAGAAAACAGTACCTGACCACTCTGCTGCCTTTTCTATTCACATGAACATTCGATTGCAAGCTGTTTTGGACAACTTTCTTTCTCTTCTTGCAAAACACTCGGCAGACCTGCGTGCAGCCTCTAGAAGACGATGGGAGATGTTTTCTGTGCTGGCACAGTTTCTCCTTGCCAGACAGAGTGGAAAAGCTTTTTGCTAAGATGTAGACGAGAAGAGAGGCTAAAGACGAAGGTACGGTGCTCTGCAGAGCTAAGCACCGCTCCCGGACCTCTTTCGGCAGAAGGCGCACACCGCAGAGCACTGTGAGCGGCAGAATCGTCTTTGCGCGAAGAAGCAGCTTCTTCGTCTCCGGGAGCCGGAGAGAGCGGCAACTTCGCAAAGGTGATGAAACAAGCTGTACAACACTGCGATTGTGTGCGCAGCTTGCCAACTGAGAGAAAACAGTACCTGACCACTCTCCTGCCTTTTCTATTCACATGAACATTCGATTGGAAGCTGTTTTGGACAACTTTCTTTCTCTTCTTGCAAAACACTCGGCACACCTCCGTGCAGCCTCTAGAACACGATGGGAGATGTTTTTTGTGCAGGCACAGTTTCTCCTTGCCAGACAGAGTGGAAAAGCTTTTTGCTAAGATGTAGACGAGAAGAGAGGCTAAAGACGAAGGTACGGTGCTCTGCAGAGCTAAGCACCGCTCCCGGACCTCTTTCGGCAGAAGGCGCACACCGCAGAGCACTGTGAGCGGCAGAATCGTCTTTGCGCGAAGAAGCAGCTTCTTCGTCTCCGGGAGCCGGAGAGAGCGGCAACTTCGCAAAGGTGATGAAACAAGCTGTACAACACTGCGATTGTGTGCGCAGCTTGCCAACTGAGAGAAAACAGTACCTGACCACTCTGCTGCCTTTTCTATTCACATGAACATTCGATTGCAAGCTGTTTTGGACAACTTTCTTTCTCTTCTTGCAAAACACTCGGCAGACCTGCGTGCAGCCTCTAGACCACGATGGGAGATGTTTTTTGTGCAGGCACAGTTTCTCCTTGCCAGACAGAGTGGAAAAGCTTTTTGCTAAGATGTAGACGAGAAGAGAGGCTAAAGACGAAGGTACAGTGCTCTGCAGAGCTAAGCACCGCTCCCGGACCTCTTTCGGCAGAAGGCGCACACCGCAGAGCACTGTGAGCGGCAGAATCGTCTTTGCGCGAAGAAGCAGCTTCTTCGTCTCCGGGAGCCGGAGAGAGCGGCAACTTCGCAAAGGTGATGAAACAAGCCGTACAACACTGCGATTGTGTGCGCAGCTTGCCAACTGAGAGAAAACAGTACCTGACCACTCTCCTGCCTTTTCTATTCACATGAACATTCGATTGCAAGCTGTTTTGGACAACTTTCTTTCTCTTCTTGCAAAACACTCGGCAGACCTGCGTGCAGCCTCTAGAACACGATGGGAGATGTTTTCTGTGCTGGCACAGTTTCTCCTTGCCAGACAGAGTGGAAAAGCTTTTTGCTAAGATGTAGACCAGAAGAGAGGCTAAAGACGAAGGTACGGTGCTCTGCAGAGCTAAGCACCGCTCCCGGGCCTCTTGCAGCAGAAGGCGCACACCGCAGAGCACTGTGAGCGGAAGAATCGTCTTTGCGCGAAGAAGCAGCTTCTTCGTCTCCGGGAGCCGGAGAGAGCGGCAGCTTCGCAGAGGTGATGAAACAAGCTGTACAACACTGCGATTGTGTGCGCAGCTTGCCAACTGAGAGAAAACAGTACCTGACCACTCTGCTGCCTTTTCTATTCACATGAACATTCGATTGCAAGCTGTTTTGGACAACTTTCTTTCTCTTCTTGCAAAACACTCGGCAGACCTCCGTGCAGCCTCTAGAAGACGATGGGAGATGTTTTCTGTGCTGGCACAGTTTCTCCTTGCCAGACAGAGTGGAAAAGCTTTTTGCTAAGATGTAGACGAGAAGAGAGGCTAAAGACGAAGGTACGGTGCTCTGCAGAGCTAAGCACCGCTCCCGGACCTCTTTCGGCAGAAGGCGCACACCGCAGAGCACTGTGAGCGGCAGAATCGTCTTTGCGCGAAAAAGCAGCTTCTTCGTCTCCGGCAGCCGGAGAGAGCGGCAACTTCGCAAAGGTGATGAAACAAGCTGTACAACACTGCGATTGTGTGCGCAGCTTGCCAACTGAGAGAAAACAGTACCTGACCACTCTCCTGCCTTTTCTATTCACATGAACATTCGATTGCAAGCTGTTTTGGACAACTTTCTTTCTCTTCTTGCAAAACACTCGGCAGACCTGCGTGCAGCCTCTAGAACACGATGGGAGATGTTTTCTGTGCTGGCACAGTTTCTCCTTGCCAGACAGAGTGGAAAAGCTTTTTGCTAAGATGTAGACGAGAAGAGAGGCTAAAGACGAAGGTACGGTGCTCTGCAGAGCTAAGCACCGCTCCCGGACCTCTTTCGGCAGAAGGCGCACACCGCAGAGCACTGTGAGCGGCAGAATCGTCTTTGCGCGAAGAAGCAGCTTCTTCGTCTCCGGGAGCCGGAGAGAGCGGCAACTTCGCAAAGGTGATGAAACAAGCCGTACAACACTGCGATTGTGTGCGCAGCTTGCCAACTGAGAGAAAACAGTACCTGACCACTCTGCTGCCTTTTCTATTCACATGAACATTCGATTGCAAGCTGTTTTGGACAACTTTCTTTCTCTTCTTGCAAAACACTCGGCAGACCTGCGTGCAGCCTCTAGAACACGATGGGAGATGTTTTCTGTGCTGGCACAGTTTCTCCTTGCCAGACAGAGTGGAAAAGCTTTTTGCTAAGATGTAGACCAGAAGAGAGGCTAAAGACGAAGGTACGGTGCTCTGCAGAGCTAAGCACCGCTCCCGGGCCTCTTTCGGCAGAAGGCGCACACCGCAGAGCACTGTGAGCGGCAGAATCGTCTTTGCGCGAAGAAGCAGCTTCTTCGTCTCCGGGAGCCGGAGAGAGCGGCAACTTCGCAAAGGTGATGAAACAAGCTGTACAACACTGCGATTGTGTGCGCAGCTTGCCAACTGAGAGAAAACAGTACCTGACCACTCTCCTGCCTTTTCTATTCACATGAACATTCGATTGCAAGCTGTTTTGGACAACTTTCTTTCTCTTCTTGCAAAACACTCTGCAGACCTCCGTGCAGCCTCTAGAACACGATGGGAGATGTTTTTTGTGCAGGCACAGTTTCTCCTTGCCAGACAGAGTGGAAAAGCTTTTTGCTAAGATGTAGACGAGAAGAGAGGCTAAAGACGAAGGTACGGTGCTCTGCAGAGCTAAGCACAGCTCCCGGACCTCTTTCGGCAGAAGGCGCACACCGCAGAGCACTGTTAGCGGCAGAATCGTCTTTGGGCGAAGAAGCAGCTTCTTCGTCTCCGGGAGCCGGAGAGAGCGGCAACTTCGCAAAGGTGATGAAACAAGCTGTACAACACTGCGATTGTGTGCGCAGCTTGCCAACTGAGAGAAAACAGTACCTTACCACTCTCCTGCCTGTTTTAATCACATGAACATTCGATTGGAAGCTGTTTTGGACAACTTTCTTTCTCTTCTTGCAAAACACTCGGCAGACCTCCGTGCAGCCTCTAGAACACGATGGGAGATGTTTTTTGTGCTGGCACAGTTTCTCCTTGCCAGACAGAGTGGAAAAGCTTTTTGTTAAGATGTAGACGAGAAGAGAGGCTAAAGACGAAGGTACGGTGCTCTGCAGAGCTAAGCACCGCTCCCGGACCTCTTTCGGCAGAAGGCGCACACCGCAGAGCACTGTGAGCGGCAGAATCGTCTTTGGGCGAAGAAGCAGCTTCTTCGTCTCCGGGAGCCGGAGAGAGCGGCAACTTGGCAAAGGTGATGAAACAAGCTGTACAACACTGCGATTGTGTGCGCAGCTTGCCAACTGAGAGAAAACAGTACCTGACCACTCTCCTGCCTTTTCTATTCACATGAACATTCGATTGCAAGCTGTTTTGGACAACTTTCTTTCTCTTCTTGCAAAACACTCGGCAGACCTGCGTGCAGCCTCTAGAACACGATGGGAGATGTTTTCTGTGCTGGCACAGTTTCTCCTTGCCAGACAGAGTGGAAAAGCTTTTTGCTAAGATGTAGACGAGAAGAGAGGCTAAAGACGAAGGTACGGTGCTCTGCAGAGCTAAGCACCGCTCCCGGACCTTTTTCGGCAGAAGGCGCACACCGCAGAGCGCTGTGAGCGGTAGAATCGTCTTAGCGCGAAGAAGCAGCTTCTTCGTCTCCGGGAGCCGGAGAGAGCGGCAACTTCGCAAAGGTGATGAAACAAGCTGTACAACACTGCGATTGTGTGCGCAGCTTGCCAACTGAGAGAAAACAGTACCTGACCACTCTCCTGCCTTTTCTATTCACATGAACATTCGATTGCAAGCTGTTTTGGACAACTTTCTTTCTCTTCTTGCAAAACACTCGGCAGACCTCCGTGCAGCCTCTAGAACACGATGGGAGATGTTTTCTGTGCTGGCACAGTTTCTCCTTGCCAGACAGAGTGGAAAAGCTTTTTGCTAAGATGTAGACGAGAAGAGAGGCTAAAGAAGCAGGTAGAGTGCTCTGCAGAGCTAACCACCGCTCCCGGGCCTCTTGCGGCAGAAGGCGCACACCGCAGAGCACTGTGAGCGGCAGAATCGTCTTTGCGCGAAAAAGCAGCTTCTTCGTCTCCGGGAGCCGGAGAGAGCGGCAACTTGGCAAAGGTGATGAAACAAGCTGTACAACACTGCGATTGTGTGCGCAGCTTGCCAACTGAGAGAAAACAGTACCTGACCACTCTCCTGCCTTTTCTATTCACATGAACATTCGATTGGAAGCTGTTTTGGACAACTTTCTTTCTCTTCTTGCAAAACACTCGGCAGACCTCCGTGCAGCCTCTAGAAGACGATGGGAGATGTTTTTTGTGCAGGCACAGTTTCTCCTTGCCAGACAGAGTGGAAAAGCTTTTTGCTAAGATGTAGACGAGAAGAGAGGCTAAAGACGAAGGTACGGTGCTCTGCAGAGCTAAGCACCGCTCCCGGACCTCTTTCGGCAGAAGGCGCACACCGCAGAGCACTGTGAGCGGCAGAATCGTCTTTGCGCGAAGAAGCAGCTTCTTCGTCTCCGGGAGCCGGAGAGAGCGGCAACTTCGCAAAGGTGATGAAACAAGCTGTACAACACTGCGATTGTGTGCGCAGCTTGCCAACTGAGAGAAAACAGTACCTTACCACTCTCCTGCCTGTTGTAATCACATGAACATTCGATTGCAAGCTGTTTTGGACAACTTTCTTTCTCTTCTTGCAAAACACTCGGCAGACCTCCGTGCAGCCTCTAGAACACGATGGGAGATGTTTTTTGTGCAGGCACAGTTTCTCCTTGCCAGACAGAGTGGAAAAGCTTTTTGCTAAGATGTAGACGAGAAGAGAGGCTAAAGACGAAGGTACGGTGCTCTGCAGAGCTAAGCACAGCTCCCGGACCTCTTTCGGCAGAAGGCGCACACCGCAGAGCACTGTGAGCGGCAGAATCGTCTTTGCGCGAAGAAGCAGCTTCTTCGTCTCCGGGAGCCGGAGAGAGCGGCAACTTCGCAAAGGTGATGAAACAAGCTGTACAACACTGCGATTGTGTGCGCAGCTTGCCAACTGAGAGAAAACAGTACCTGACCACTCTGCTGCCTTTTCTATTCACATGAACATTCGATTGCAAGCTGTTTTGGACAACTTTCTTTCTCTTCTTGCAAAACACTCGGCAGACCTCCGTGCAGCCTCTAGAAGACGATGGGAGATGTTTTCTGTGCTGGCACAGTTTCTCCTTGCCAGACAGAGTGGAAAAGCTTTTTGCTAAGATGTAGACGAGAAGAGAGGCTAAAGACGAAGGTACGGTGCTCTGCAGAGCTAAGCACCGCTCCCGGACCTCTTTCGGCAGAAGGCGCACACCGCAGAGCACTGTGAGCGGCAGAATCGTCTTTGCGCGAAAAAGCAGCTTCTTCGTCTCCGGCAGCCGGAGAGAGCGGCAACTTGGCAAAGGTGATGAAACAAGCTGTACAACACTGCGATTGTGTGCGCAGCTTGCCAACTGAGAGAAAACAGTACCTGACCACTCTCCTGCCTTTTCTATTCACATGAACATTCGATTGCAAGCTGTTTTGGACAACTTTCTTTCTCTTCTTGCAAAACACTCGGCAGACCTGCGTGCAGCCTCTAGAACACGATGGGAGATGTTTTCTGTGCTGGCACAGTTTCTCCTTGCCAGACAGAGTGGAAAAGCTTTTTGCTAAGATGTAGACCAGAAGAGAGGCTAAAGACGAAGGTACGGTGCTCTGCAGAGCTAAGCCCGCTCCCGGACCTCTTTCGGCAGAAGGCGCACACCGCAGAGCACTGTGAGCGGCAGAATCGTCTTTGCGCGAAGAAGCAGCTTCTTCGTCTCCGGGAGCCGGAGAGAGCGGCAACTTCGCAAAGGTGATGAAACAAGCTGTACAACACTGCGATTGTGTGCGCAGCTTGCCAACTGAGAGAAAACAGTACCTGACCACTCTCCTGCCTTTTCTATTCACATGAACATTCGATTGCAAGCTGTTTTGGACAACTTTCTTTCTCTTCTTGCAAAACACTCTGCAGACCTCCGTGCAGCCTCTAGAACACGATGGGAGATGTTTTCTGTGCTGGCACAGTTTCTCCTTGCCAGACAGAGTGGAAAAGCTTTTTGCTAAGATGTAGACCAGAAGAGAGGCTAAAGACGAAGGTACGGTGCTCTGCAGAGCAAAGCACCGCTCCCGGACCTCTTTCGGCAGAAGGCGCACACCGCAGAGCACTGTGAGCGGCAAAATCGCCTTTGCGCGAAGAAGCAGCTTCTTCGTCTCCGGGAGCCGGAGAGAGCGGCAACTTCGCAAAGGTGATGAAACAAGCTGTACAACACTGCGATTGTGTGCGCAGCTTGCCAACTGAGAGAAAACAGTACCTTACCACTCTCCTGCCTGTTGTAATCACATGAACATTCGATTGCAAGCTGCTTTGGACAACTTTCTTTCTCTTCTTGCAAAACACTCTGCAGACCTCCGTGCAGCCTCTAGAACACGATGGGAGATGTTTTTTGTGCAGGCACAGTTTCTCCTTGCCAGACAGAGTGGAAAAGCTTTTTGCTAAGATGTAGACCAGAAGAGAGGCTAAAGACGAAGGTACGGTGCTCTGCAGAGCTACGCACCGCTCCCGGACCTCTTTCGGCAGAAGGCGCACACCGCAGAGCACTGTGAGCGGCAGAATCGTCTTTGCGCGAAGAAGCAGCTTCTTCGTCTCCGGGAGCCGGAGAGAGCGGCAACTTCGCAAAGGTGATGAAACAAGCTGTACAACACTGCGATTGTGTGCGCAGCTTGCCAACTGAGAGAAAACAGTACCTGACCACTCTCCTGCCTTTTCTATTCACATGAACCATTCGATTGGAAGCTGTTTTGGACAACTTTCTTTCTCTTCTTGCAAAACACTCGGCAGACCTCCGTGCAGCCTCTAGAAGACGATGGGAGATGTTTTCTGTGCTGGCACAGTTTCTCCTTGCCAGACAGAGTGGAAAAGCTTTTTGCTAAGATGTAGACGAGAAGAGAGGCTAAAGAAGCAGGTAGAGTGCTCTGCAGAGCTAAGCACAGCTCCCGGGCGTCTTTCGGCAGAAGGCGCACACCGCAGAGCACTGTGAGCGGCAGAATCGTCTTTGCGCAAAGAAGCAGCTTCTTCGTCTCCGGGAGCCGGAGAGAGCGGCAGCTTCGCAAAGGTGATGAAACAAGCTGTACAACACTGCGATTGTGTGCGCAGCTTGCCAACTGAGAGAAAACAGTACCTGACCACTCTGCTGCCTTTTCTATTCACATGAACATTCGATTGCAAGCTGTTTTGGACAACTTTCTTTCTCTTCTTGCAAAACACTCGGCAGACCTGCGTGCAGCCTCTAGAAGACGATGGGAGATGTTTTCTGTGCTGGCACAGTTTCTCCTTGCCAGACAGAGTGGAAAAGCTTTTTGCTAAGATGTAGACGAGAAGAGAGGCTAAAGACGAAGGTACGGTGCTCTGCAGAGCTAAGCACCGCTCCCGGACCTCTTTCGGCAGAAGGCGCACACCGCAGAGCACTGTGAGCGGCAGAATCGTCTTTGCGCGAAAAAGCAGCTTCTTCGTCTCCGGCAGCCGGAGAGAGCGGCAACTTCGCAAAGGTGATGAAACAAGCTGTACAACACTGCGATTGTGTGCGCAGCTTGCCAACTGAGAGAAAACAGTACCTGACCACTCTGCTGCCTTTTCTATTCACATGAACATTCGATTGCAAGCTGTTTTGGACAACTTTCTTTCTCTTCTTGCAAAACACTCGGCAGACCTGCGTGCAGCCTCTAGAACACGATGGGAGATGTTTTCTGTGCTGGCACAGTTTCTCCTTGCCAGACAGAGTGGAAAAGCTTTTTGCTAAGATGTAGACGAGAAGAGAGGCTAAAGACGAAGGTACGGTGCTCTGCAGAGCTAAGCACCGCTCCCGGACCTCTTTCGGCAGAAGGCGCACACCGCAGAGCACTGTGAGCGGCAGAATCGTCTTTGGGCGAAGAAGCAGCTTCTTCGTCTCCGGGAGCCGGAGAGAGCGGCAACTTCGCAAAGGTGATGAAACAAGCTGTACAACACTGCGATTGTGTGCGCAGCTTGCCAACTGAGAGAAAACAGTACCTTACCACTCTCCTGCCTGTTTTAATCACATGAACATTCGATTGGAAGCTGTTTTGGACAACTTTCTTTCTCTTCTTGCAAAACACTCGGCAGACCTCCGTGCAGCCTCTAGAACACGATGGGAGATGTTTTTTGTGCTGGCACAGTTTCTCCTTGCCAGACAGAGTGGAAAAGCTTTTTGTTAAGATGTAGACGAGAAGAGAGGCTAAAGACGAAGGTACGGTGCTCTGCAGAGCTAAGCACCGCTCCCGGACCTCTTTCGGCAGAAGGCGCACACCGCAGAGCACTGTGAGCGGCAGAATCGTCTTTGGGCGAAGAAGCAGCTTCTTCGTCTCCGGGAGCCGGAGAGAGCGGCAACTTGGCAAAGGTGATGAAACAAGCTGTACAACACTGCGATTGTGTGCGCAGCTTGCCAACTGAGAGAAAACAGTACCTGACCACTCTCCTGCCTTTTCTATTCACATGAACATTCGATTGCAAGCTGTTTTGGACAACTTTCTTTCTCTTCTTGCAAAACACTCGGCAGACCTGCGTGCAGCCTCTAGAACACGATGGGAGATGTTTTCTGTGCTGGCACAGTTTCTCCTTGCCAGACAGAGTGGAAAAGCTTTTTGCTAAGATGTAGACGAGAAGAGAGGCTAAAGACGAAGGTACGGTGCTCTGCAGAGCTAAGCACCGCTCCCGGACCTTTTTCGGCAGAAGGCGCACACCGCAGAGCGCTGTGAGCGGTAGAATCGTCTTTGCGCGAAGAAGCAGCTTCTTCGTCTCCGGGAGCCGGAGAGAGCGGCAACTTCGCAAAGGTGATGAAACAAGCTGTACAACACTGCGATTGTGTGCGCAGCTTGCCAACTGAGAGAAAACAGTACCTGACCACTCTCCTGCCTTTTCTATTCACATGAACATTCGATTGCAAGCTGTTTTGGACAACTTTCTTTCTCTTCTTGCAAAACACTCGGCAGACCTCCGTGCAGCCTCTAGAACACGATGGGAGATGTTTTCTGTGCTGGCACAGTTTCTCCTTGCCAGACAGAGTGGAAAAGCTTTTTGCTAAGATGTAGACGAGAAGAGAGGCTAAAGAAGCAGGTAGAGTGCTCTGCAGAGCTAACCACCGCTCCCGGGCCTCTTTCGGCAGAAGGCGCACACCGCAGAGCACTGTGAGCGGCAGAATCGTCTTTGTGCGAAAAAGCAGCTTCTTCGTCTCCGGGAGCCGGAGAGAGCGGCAACTTGGCAAAGGTGATGAAACAAGCTGTACAACACTGCGATTGTGTGCGCAGCTTGCCAACTGAGAGAAAACAGTACCTGACCACTCTCCTGCCTTTTCTATTCACATGAACATTCGATTGGAAGCTGTTTTGGACAACTTTCTTTCTCTTCTTGCAAAACACTCGGCAGACCTCCGTGCAGCCTCTAGAAGACGATGGGAGATGTTTTTTGTGCAGGCACAGTTTCTCCTTGCCAGACAGAGTGGAAAAGCTTTTTGCTAAGATGTAGACGAGAAGAGAGGCTAAAGACGAAGGTACGGTGCTCTGCAGAGCTAAGCACCGCTCCCGGACCTCTTTCGGCAGAAGGCGCACACCGCAGAGCACTGTGAGCGGCAGAATCGTCTTTGCGCGAAGAAGCAGCTTCTTCGTCTCCGGGAGCCGGAGAGAGCGGCAACTTCGCAAAGGTGATGAAACAAGCTGTACAACACTGCGATTGTGTGCGCAGCTTGCCAACTGAGAGAAAACAGTACCTTACCACTCTCCTGCCTGTTGTAATCACATGAACATTCGATTGCAAGCTGTTTTGGACAACTTTCTTTCTCTTCTTGCAAAACACTCGGCAGACCTCCGTGCAGCCTCTAGAACACGATGGGAGATGTTTTTTGTGCAGGCACAGTTTCTCCTTGCCAGACAGAGTGGAAAAGCTTTTTGCTAAGATGTAGACGAGAAGAGAGGCTAAAGACGAAGGTACGGTGCTCTGCAGAGCTAAGCACAGCTCCCGGACCTCTTTCGGCAGAAGGCGCACACCGCAGAGCACTGTGAGCGGCAGAATCGTCTTTGCGCGAAGAAGCAGCTTCTTCGTCTCCGGGAGCCGGAGAGAGCGGCAACTTCGCAAAGGTGATGAAACAAGCTGTACAACACTGCGATTGTGTGCGCAGCTTGCCAACTGAGAGAAAACAGTACCTGACCACTCTGCTGCCTTTTCTATTCACATGAACATTCGATTGCAAGCTGTTTTGGACAACTTTCTTTCTCTTCTTGCAAAACACTCGGCAGACCTCCGTGCAGCCTCTAGAAGACGATGGGAGATGTTTTCTGTGCTGGCACAGTTTCTCCTTGCCAGACAGAGTGGAAAAGCTTTTTGCTAAGATGTAGACGAGAAGAGAGGCTAAAGACGAAGGTACGGTGCTCTGCAGAGCTAAGCACCGCTCCCGGACCTCTTTCGGCAGAAGGCGCACACCGCAGAGCACTGTGAGCGGCAGAATCGTCTTTGCGCGAAAAAGCAGCTTCTTCGTCTCCGGCAGCCGGAGAGAGCGGCAACTTGGCAAAGGTGATGAAACAAGCTGTACAACACTGCGATTGTGTGCGCAGCTTGCCAACTGAGAGAAAACAGTACCTGACCACTCTCCTGCCTTTTCTATTCACATGAACATTCGATTGCAAGCTGTTTTGGACAACTTTCTTTCTCTTCTTGCAAAACACTCGGCAGACCTGCGTGCAGCCTCTAGAACACGATGGGAGATGTTTTCTGTGCTGGCACAGTTTCTCCTTGCCAGACAGAGTGGAAAAGCTTTTTGCTAAGATGTAGACCAGAAGAGAGGCTAAAGACGAAGGTACGGTGCTCTGCAGAGCTAAGCCCGCTCCCGGACCTCTTTCGGCAGAAGGCGCACACCGCAGAGCACTGTGAGCGGCAGAATCGTCTTTGCGCGAAGAAGCAGCTTCTTCGTCTCCGGGAGCCGGAGAGAGCGGCAACTTCGCAAAGGTGATGAAACAAGCTGTACAACACTGCGATTGTGTGCGCAGCTTGCCAACTGAGAGAAAACAGTACCTGACCACTCTCCTGCCTTTTCTATTCACATGAACATTCGATTGCAAGCTGTTTTGGACAACTTTCTTTCTCTTCTTGCAAAACACTCTGCAGACCTCCGTGCAGCCTCTAGAACACGATGGGAGATGTTTTCTGTGCTGGCACAGTTTCTCCTTGCCAGACAGAGTGGAAAAGCTTTTTGCTAAGATGTAGACCAGAAGAGAGGCTAAAGACGAAGGTACGGTGCTCTGCAGAGCAAAGCACCGCTCCCGGACCTCTTTCGGCAGAAGGCGCACACCGCAGAGCACTGTGAGCGGCAAAATCGCCTTTGCGCGAAGAAGCAGCTTCTTCGTCTCCGGGAGCCGGAGAGAGCGGCAACTTCGCAAAGGTGATGAAACAAGCTGTACAACACTGCGATTGTGTGCGCAGCTTGCCAACTGAGAGAAAACAGTACCTTACCACTCTCCTGCCTGTTGTAATCACATGAACATTCGATTGCAAGCTGCTTTGGACAACTTTCTTTCTCTTCTTGCAAAACACTCTGCAGACCTCCGTGCAGCCTCTAGAACACGATGGGAGATGTTTTTTGTGCAGGCACAGTTTCTCCTTGCCAGACAGAGTGGAAAAGCTTTTTGCTAAGATGTAGACCAGAAGAGAGGCTAAAGACGAAGGTACGGTGCTCTGCAGAGCTAAGCACCGCTCCCGGACCTCTTTCGGCAGAAGGCGCACACCGCAGAGCACTGTGAGCGGCAGAATCGTCTTTGCGCGAAGAAGCAGCTTCTTCGTCTCCGGGAGCCGGAGAGAGCGGCAACTTCGCAAAGGTGATGAAACAAGCTGTACAACACTGCGATTGTGTGCGCAGCTTGCCAACTGAGAGAAAACAGTACCTGACCACTCTCCTGCCTTTTCTATTCACATGAACCATTCGATTGGAAGCTGTTTTGGACAACTTTCTTTCTCTTCTTGCAAAACACTCGGCAGACCTCCGTGCAGCCTCTAGAAGACGATGGGAGATGTTTTCTGTGCTGGCACAGTTTCTCCTTGCCAGACAGAGTGGAAAAGCTTTTTGCTAAGATGTAGACGAGAAGAGAGGCTAAAGAAGCAGGTAGAGTGCTCTGCAGAGCTAAGCACAGCTCCCGGGCGTCTTTCGGCAGAAGGCGCACACCGCAGAGCACTGTGAGCGGCAGAATCGTCTTTGCGCAAAGAAGCAGCTTCTTCGTCTCCGGGAGCCGGAGAGAGCGGCAGCTTCGCAAAGGTGATGAAACAAGCTGTACAACACTGCGATTGTGTGCGCAGCTTGCCAACTGAGAGAAAACAGTACCTGACCACTCTGCTGCCTTTTCTATTCACATGAACATTCGATTGCAAGCTGTTTTGGACAACTTTCTTTCTCTTCTTGCAAAACACTCGGCAGACCTGCGTGCAGCCTCTAGAAGACGATGGGAGATGTTTTCTGTGCTGGCACAGTTTCTCCTTGCCAGACAGAGTGGAAAAGCTTTTTGCTAAGATGTAGACGAGAAGAGAGGCTAAAGACGAAGGTACGGTGCTCTGCAGAGCTAAGCACCGCTCCCGGACCTCTTTCGGCAGAAGGCGCACACCGCAGAGCACTGTGAGCGGCAGAATCGTCTTTGCGCGAAAAAGCAGCTTCTTCGTCTCCGGCAGCCGGAGAGAGCGGCAACTTCGCAAAGGTGATGAAACAAGCTGTACAACACTGCGATTGTGTGCGCAGCTTGCCAACTGAGAGAAAACAGTACCTGACCACTCTGCTGCCTTTTCTATTCACATGAACATTCGATTGCAAGCTGTTTTGGACAACTTTCTTTCTCTTCTTGCAAAACACTCGGCAGACCTGCGTGCAGCCTCTAGAACACGATGGGAGATGTTTTCTGTGCTGGCACAGTTTCTCCTTGCCAGACAGAGTGGAAAAGCTTTTTGCTAAGATGTAGACGAGAAGAGAGGCTAAAGACGAAGGTACGGTGCTCTGCAGAGCTAAGCACCGCTCCCGGACCTCTTTCGGCAGAAGGCGCACACCGCAGAGCACTGTGAGCGGCAGAATCGTCTTTGCGCGAAGAAGCAGCTTCTTCGTCTCCGGGAGCCGGAGAGAGCGGCAACTTCGCAAAGGTGATGAAACAAGCTGTACAACACTGCGATTGTGTGCGCAGCTTGCCAACTGAGAGAAAACAGTACCTGACCACTCTCCTGCCTTTTCTATTCACATGAACATTCGATTGCAAGCTGTTTTGGACAACTTTCTTTCTCTTCTTGCAAAACACTCGGCAGACCTCCGTGCAGCCTCTAGAACACGATGGGAGATGTTTTCTGTGCTGGCACAGTTTCTCCTTGCCAGACAGAGTGGAAAAGCTTTTTGCTAAGATGTAGACGAGAAGAGAGGCTAAAGAAGCAGGTAGAGTGCTCTGCAGAGCTAAGCACAGCTCTCGGACCTCTTTCGGCAGAAGGCGCACACCGCAGAGCACTGTGAGCGGCAGAATCGTCTTTGCGCGAAGAAGCAGCTTCTTCGTCTCCGGGAGCCGGAGAGAGCGGCAACTTGGCAAAGGTGATGAAACAAGCTGTACAACACTGCGATTGTGTGCGCAGCTTGCCAACTGAGAGAAAACAGTACCTGACCACTCTGCTGCCATTTCTATTCACATGAACATTCGATTGCAAGCTGTTTTGGACAACTTTCTTTCTCTTCTTGCAAAACACTCTGCAGACCTCCGTGCAGCCTCTAGAACACGATGGGAGATGTTTTTTGTGCTGGCACAGTTTCTCCTTGCCAGACAGAGTGGAAAAGCTTTTTGCTAAGATGTAGACGAGAAGAGAGGCTAAAGAAGCAGGTATGGTGCTCTGCAGAGCTAAGCACAGCTCCCGGGCGTCTTTCGGCAGAAGGCGCACACCGCAGAGCACTGTGAGCGGCAGAATCGTCTTTGCGCGAAGAAGCAGCTTCTTCGTCTCCGGGAGCCGGAGAGAGCGGCAACTTCGCAAAGGTGATGAAACAAGCTGTACAACACTGCGATTGTGTGCGCAGCTTGCCAACTGAGAGAAAACAGTACCTGACCACTCTCCTGCCTTTTCTATTCACATGAACATTCGATTGCAAGCTGTTTTGGACAACTTTCTTTCTCTTCTTGCAAAACACTCGGCAGACCTGCGTGCAGCCTCTAGAACACGATGGGAGATGTTTTCTGTGCTGGCACAGTTTCCCCTTGCCAGACAGAGTGGAAAAGCTTTTTGCTAAGATGTAGACGAGAAGAGAGGCTAAAGAAGCAGGTACGGTGCTCTGCAGAGCTAAGCACCGCTCCCGGACCTCTTTCGGCAGAAGGCGCACACCCCAGAGCACTGTGAGCGGCAGACTCGTCTTTGCGCGAAGAAGCAGCTTCTTCGTCTCCGGGAGCCGGAGAGAGCGGCAACTTCGCAAAGGTGATGAAACAAGCTGTACAACACTGCGATTGTGTGCGCAGCTTGCCAAGTGAGAGAAAACAGTACCTGACCACTCTCCTGCCTTTTGTAATCACATGAACATTCGATTGCAAGCTGTTTTGGACAACTTTCTTTCTCTTCTTGCAAAACACTCGGCAGACCTGCGTGCAGCCTCTAGAACACGATGGGAGATGTTTTCTGTGCTGGCACAGTTTCTCCTTGCCAGACAGAGTGGAAAAGCTTTTTGCTAAGATGTAGACGAGAAGAGAGGCTAAAGAAGCAGGTATGGTGCTCGGCAGAGCTAAGCACAGCTCCGGGGCCTCTTTCGGCAGAAGACACACACTGCCTAGCACAGTGAGCGGCAGAATCGTCTTTGCGCGAGAAGCAGCTTCTTCGTCTCCGGGAGCCGGAGAGAGCGGCAACTTCGCAAAGGTGATGAAACAAGCCGTACAACACTGCGATTGTGTGCGCAGCTTGCCAACTGAGAGAAAACAGTACCTGACCACTCTCCTGCCTTTTCTATTCACATGAACATTCGATTGCAAGCTGTTTTGGACAACTTTCTTTCTCTTCTTGCAAAACACTCGGCAGACCTCCGTGCAGCCTCTAGAACACGATGGGAGATGTTTTCTGTGCTGGTAAAGTGTCTCCTTGCCAGACAGAGTGGAAAAGCTTTTTGCTAAGATGTAGACGAGAAGAGAGGCTAAAGACGAAGGTACGGTGCTCTGTAGAGCAAAGCACCGCTCCCGGACCTCTTTCGGCAGAAGGCGCACACCGCAGAGCACTGTGAGCGGCAGAATCGTCTTTGCGCGAAGAAGCAGCTTCTTCGTCTCCGGGAGCCGGAGAGAGCGGCAACTTCGCAAAGGTGATGAAACAAGCTGTACAACACTGCGATTGTGTGCGCAGCTTGCCAACTGAGAGAAAACAGTACCTGACCACTCTGCTGCCTTTTCTATTCACATGAACATTCGATTGCAAGCTGTTTTGGACAACTTTCTTTCTCTTCTTGCAAAACACTCCGCAGACCTGCGTGCAGCCTCTAGAACACGATGGGAGATGTTTTTTGTGCAGGCACAGTTTCTCCTTGCCAGACAGAGTGGAAAAGCTTTTTGCTAAGATGTAGACGAGAAGAGAGGCTAAAGACGAAGGTACGGTGCTCTGCAGAGCTAAGCACCGCTCCCGGACCTCTTTCGGCAGAAGGCGCACACCGCAGAGCACTGTGAGCGGCAGAATCGTCTTTGCGCGAAGAAGCAGCTTCTTCGTCTCCGGGAGCCGGAGAGAGCGGCAACTTCGCAAAGGTGATGAAACAAGCTGTACAACACTGCGATTGTGTGCGCAGCTTGCCAACTGAGAGAAAACAGTACCTTACCACTCTCCTGCCTGTTGTAATCACATGAACATTCGATTGCAAGCTGTTTTGGACAACTTTCTTTCTCTTCTTGCAAAACACTCGGCAGACCTGCGTGCAGCCTCTAGAACACGATGGGAGATGTTTTTTGTGCAGGCACAGTTTCTCCTTGCCAGACAGAGTGGAAAAGCTTTTTGCTAAGATGTAGACGAGAAGAGAGGCTAAAGACGAAGGTATGGTGCTCTGCAGAGCAAAGCACCGCTCCCGGACCTCTTTCGGCAGAAGGCGCACACCGCAGAGCACTGTGAGCGGCAGAATCGTCTTTGCGCGAAGAAGCAGCTTCTTCGTCTCCGGGAGCCGGAGAGAGCGGCAACTTCGCAAAGGTGATGAAACAAGCTGTACAACACTGCGATTGTGTGCGCAGCTTGCCAAGTGAGAGAAAACAGTACCTGACCACTCTCCTGCCTTTTCTATTCACATGAACATTCGATTGGAAGCTGTTTTGGACAACTTTCTTTCTCTTCTTGCAAAACACTCGGCAGACCTGCGTGCAGCCTCTAGAACACGATGGGAGATGTTTTCTGTGCTGGCACAGTTTCTCCTTGCCAGACAGAGTGGAAAAGCTTTTTGCTAAGATGTAGACGAGAAGAGAGGCTAAAGAAGCAGGTATGGTGCTCGGCAGAGCTAAGCACAGCTCCCGGGCCTCTTTCGGCAGAAGACACACACTGCAGAGCACAGTGAGCGGCAGAATCGTCTTTGCGCGAGAAGCAGCTTCTTCGTCTCCGGGAGCCGGAGAGAGCGGCAACTTCGCAAAGGTGATGAAACAAGCTGTACAACACTGCGATTGTGTGCGCAGCTTGCCAACTGAGAGAAAACAGTACCTGACCACTCTCCTGCCTTTTCTATTCACATGAACATTCGATTGCAAGCTGTTTTGGACAACTTTCTTTCTCTTCTTGCAAAACACTCGGCAGACCTGCGTGCAGCCTCTAGAACACGATGGGAGATGTTTTCTGTGCTGGTAAAGTTTCTCCTTGCCAGACAGAGTGGAAAAGCTTTTTGCTAAGATGTAGACCAGAAGAGAGGCTAAAGACGAAGGTACGGTGCTCTGCAGAGCAAAGCACCGCTCCCGGACCTCTTTCGGCAGAAGGCGCACACCGCAGAGCACTGTGAGCGGCAGAATCGCCTTTGCGCGAAGAAGCAGCTTCTTCGTCTCCGGGAGCCGGAGAGAGCGGCAACTTCGCAAAGGTGATGAAACAAGCCGTACAACACTGCGATTGTGTGCGCAGCTTGCCAACTGAGAGAAAACAGTACCTGACCACTCTCCTGCCTTTTCTATTCACATGAACATTCGATTGGAAGCTGTTTTGGACAACTTTCTTTCTCTTCTTGCAAAACACTCGGCACACCTCCGTGCAGGCTCTAGAACACGATGGGAGATGTTTTCTGTGCTGGTAAAGTTTCTCCTTGCCAGACAGAGTGGAAAAGCTTTTTGCTAAGATGTAGACCAGAAGAGAGGCTAAAGACGAAGGTACGGTGCTCTGCAGAGCAAAGCACCGCTCCCGGGCGTCTTTCGGCAGAAGGCGCACACCGCAGAGCACTGTGAGCGGCAGAATCGCCTTTGCGCGAAGAAGCAGCTTCTTCGTCTCCGGGAGCCGGAGAGAGCGGCAACTTCGCAAAGGTGATGAAACAAGCTGTACAACACTGCGATTGTGTGCGCAGCTTGCCAACTGAGAGAAAACAGTACCTGACCACTCTCCTGCCTTTTCTATTCACATGAACATTCGATTGCAAGCTGTTTTGGACAACTTTCTTTCTCTTCTTGCAAAACACTCTGCAGACCTCCGTGCAGCCTCTAGAACACGATTGGAGATGTTTTTTGTGCAGGCACAGTTTCTCCTTGCCAGACAGAGTGGAAAAGCTTTTTGCTAAGATGTAGACGAGAAGAGAGGCTAAAGACGAAGGTACGGTGCTCTGCAGAGCTAAGCACCGCTCCCGGACCTCTTTCGGCAGAAGGCGCACACCGCAGAGCACTGTGAGCGGCAGAATCGTCTTTGCGCGAAGAAGCAGCTTCTTCGTCTCCGGGAGCCGGAGAGAGCGGCAACTTCGCAAAGGTGATGAAACAAGCTGTACAACACTGCGATTGTGTGCGCAGCTTGCCAACTGAGAGAAAACAGTACCTGACCACTCTCCTGCCTTTTCTATTCACATGAACATTCGATTGCAAGCTGTTTTGGACAACTTTCTTTCTCTTCTTGCAAAACACTCGGCAGACCTGCGTGCAGCCTCTAGAACACGATGGGAGATGTTTTCTGTGCTGGCACAGTTTCTCCTTGCCAGACAGAGTGGAAAAGCTTTTTGCTAAGATGTAGACGAGAAGAGAGGCTAAAGACGAAGGTACGGTGCTCTGCAGAGCTAAGCACCGCTCCCGGCCCTCTTTCGGCAGAAGGCGCACACCGCAGAGCACTGTGAGCGGCAGAATCGTCTTTGCGCGAAAAAGCAGCTTCTTCGTCTCCGGGAGCCGGAGAGAGCGGCAACTTCGCAAAGGTGATGAAACAAGCTGTACAACACTGCGATTGTGCGCGCAGCTTGCCAACTGAGAGAAAACAGTACCTGACCACTCTCCTGCCTTTTCTATTCACATGAACATTCGATTGGAAGCTGTTTTGGACAACTTTCTTTCTCTTCTTGCAAAACACTCGGCAGACCTCCGTGCAGCCTCTAGAAGACGATGGGAGATGTTTTCTGTGCTGGCACAGTTTCTCCTTGCCAGACAGAGTGGAAAAGCTTTTTGCTAAGATGTAGACCAGAAGAGAGGCTAAAGACGAAGGTACGGTGCTCTGCAGAGCAAAGCACCGCTCCCGGACCTCTTTCGGCAGAAGGCGCACACCGCAGAGCACTGTGAGCGGCAGAATCGTCTTTGCGCGAAGAAGCAGCTTCTTCGTCTCCGGGAGCCGGAGAGAGCGGCAACTTCGCAAAGGTGATGAAACAAGCTGTACAACACTGCGATTGTGTGCGCAGCTTGCCAACTGAGAGAAAACAGTACCTGACCACTCTCCTGCCTTTTCTATTCACATGAACATTCGATTGCAAGCTGTTTTGGACAACTTTCTTTCTCTTCTTGCACAACACTCTGCAGACCTCCGTGCAGCCTCTAGAACACGATTGGAGATGTTTTTTGTGCAGGCACAGTTTCTCCTTGCCAGACAGAGTGGAAAAGCTTTTTGCTAAGATGTAGACGAGAAGAGAGGCTAAAGACGAAGGTACGGTGCTCTGCAGAGCTAAGCACCGCTCCCGGACCTCTTTCGGCAGAAGGCGCACACCGCAGAGCACTGTGAGCGGCAGAATCGTCTTTGCGCGAAGAAGCAGCTTCTTCGTCTCCGGGAGCCGGAGAGAGCGGCAACTTCGCAAAGGTGATGAAACAAGCTGTACAACACTGCGATTGTGTGCGCAGCTTGCCAACTGAGAGAAAACAGTACCTGACCACTCTCCTGCCTTTTGTAATCACATGAACATTCGATTGCAAGCTGTTTTGGACAACTTTCTTTCTCTCTTGCAAAACACTCGGCAGACCTGCGTGCAGCCTCTAGAACACGATGGGAGATGTTTTCTGTGCTGGCACAGTTTCTCCTTGCCAGACAGAGTGGAAAAGCTTTTTGCTAAGATGTAGACGAGAAGAGAGGCTAAAGACGAAGGTACGGTGCTCTGCAGAGCTAAGCACCGCTCCCGGACCTCTTTCGGCAGAAGGCGCACACCGCAGAGCACTGTGAGCGCAGAATCGTCTTTGCGCGAAGAAGCAGCTTCTTCGTGTCCGGGAGCCGAGAGAGCGGCAACTTCGCAAAGGTGATGAAACAAGCTGTACAACACTGCGATTGTGTGCGCAGCTTGCCAACTGAGAGAAAACAGTACCTGACCACTCTGCTGCCTTTTCTATTCACATGAACATTCGATTGCAAGCTGTTTTGGACAACTTTCTTTCTCTTCTTGCAAAACACTCGGCAGACCTGCGTGCAGCCTCTAGAACACGATGGGAGATGTTTTCTGTGCTGGCACAGTTTCTCCTTGCCAGACAGAGTGGAAAAGCTTTTTGCTAAGATGTAGACGAGAAGAGAGGCTAAAGACGAAGGTACGGTGCTCTGCAGAGCTGAGCACCGCTCCCGGCCCTCTTTCGGCAGAAGGCGCACACCGCAGAGCACTGTGAGCGGCAGAATCGTCTTTGCGCGAAGAAGCAGCTTCTTCGTCTCCGGGAGCCGGAGAGAGCGGCAACTTCGCAAAGGTGATGAAACAAGCTGTACAACACTGCGATTGTGCGCGCAGCTTGCCAACTGAGAGAAAACAGTACATGACCACTCTCCTGACTTTTCTATTCACATGAACATTCGATTGGAAGCTGTTTTGGACAACTTTCTTTCTCTTCTTGCAAAACACTCGGCAGACCTCCGTGCAGCCTCTAGAACACGATGGGAGATGTTTTTTGTGCTGGCACAGTTTCTCCTTGCCAGACAGAGTGGAAAAGCTTTTTGCTAAGATGTAGACGAGAAGAGAGGCTAAAGAAGCAGGTAGGGTGCTCTGCAGAGCTAAGCACCGCTCCCGGGCCTCTTTCGGCAGAAGGCGCACACCGCAGAGCACTGTGAGCGGCAGAATCGTCTTTGCGCGAAGAAGCAGCTTCTTCGTCTCCGGGAGCCGGAGAGAGCGGCAACTTCGCAAAGGTGATGAAACAAGCTGTACGACACTGCGATTGTGTGCGCAGCTTGCCAACTGAGAGAAAACAGTACCTGACCACTCTCCTGCCCTTTCTATTAACATGAACATTCGATTGCAAGCTGTTTTGGACAACTTTCTTTCTCTTCTTGCAAAACACTCGGCAGACCTCCGTGCAGCCTCTAGAACACGATGGGAGATGTTTTTTGTGCTGGCACAGTTTCTCCTTGCCAGACAGAGTGGAAAAGCTTTTTGCTAAGATGTAGACGAGAAGAGAGGCTAAAGAAGCAGGTATGGTGCTCTGCAGAGCTAAGCACCGCTCCCGGACCTCTTTCGGCAGAAGGCGCACACCGCAGAGCACTGTGAGCGGCAGAATCGTCTTTGCGCGAAGAAGCAGCTTCTTCGTCTCCGGGAGCCGGAGAGAGCGGCAACTTCGCAAAGGTGATGAAACAAGCTGTACGACACTGCGATTGTGTGCGCAGCTTGCCAAGTGAGAGAAAACAGTACCTGACCACTCTGCTGCCTTTTCTATTCACATGAACATTCGATTGCAAGCTGTTTTGGACAACTTTCTTTCTCTTCTTGCAAAACACTCGGCAGACCTCCGTGCAGCCTCTAGAAGACGATGGGAGATGTTTTCTGTGCTGGCACAGTTTCTCCTTGCCAGACAGAGTGGAAAAGCTTTTTGCTGAGATGTAGACGAGAAGAGAGGCTAAAGACGAAGGTACGGTGCTCTGCAGAGCTAAGCACCGCTCCCGGACCTCTTTCGGCAGAAGGCGCACACCGCAGAGCACTGTGAGCGGCAGAATCGTCTTTGCGCGAAGAAGCAGCTTCTTCGTCTCCGGGAGCCGGAGAGAGCGGCAACTTCGCAAAGGTGATGAAACAAGCTGTACAACACTGCGATTGTGTGCGCAGCTTGCCAACTGAGAGAAAACAGTACCTGACCACTCTGCTGCCTTTTCTATTCACATGAACATTCGATTGCAAGCTGTTTTGGACAACTTTCTTTCTCTTCTTGCAAAACACTCGGCAGACCTGCGTGCAGCCTCTAGAACACGATGGGAGATGTTTTCTGTGCTGGCACATTATGTCCTTGCCAGACAGAGTGAAAAGCTTTTTGCTAAGATGTAGACCAGAAGAGAGGCTAAAGACGAAGGTACGGTGCTCTGCAGAGCTAAGCACCGCTCCCGGACCACTTTCGGCAGAAGGCGCACACCGCAGAGCACTGTGAGCGGAAGAATCGTCTTTGCGCGAAGAAGCAGCTTCTTCGTCTCCGGGAGCCGGAGAGAGCGGCAACTTCGCAAAGGTGATGAAACAAGCTGTACAACACTGCGATTGTGTGCGCAGCTTGCCAACTGAGAGAAAACAGTACCTGACCACTCTGCTGCCTTTTCTATTAACATGAACATTCGATTGCAAGCTGTTTTGGACAACTTTCTTTCTCTTCTTGCAAAACACTCGGCAGACCTCCGTGCAGCCTGTAGAACACGATGGGAGATGTTTTCTGTGCTGGCACAGTTTCTCCTTGCCAGACAGAGTGGAAAAGCTTTTTGCTAAGATGTAGACGAGAAGAGAGGCTAAAGACGAAGGTACGGTGCTCTGCAGAGCTAAGCACCGCTCCCGGACCTCTTTCGGCAGAAGGCGCACACCGCAGAGCACTGTGAGCGGCAGAATCGTCTTTGCGCGAAGAAGCAGCTTCTTCGTCTCCGGGAGCCGGAGAGAGCGGCAACTTCGCAAAGGTGATGAAACAAGCTGTACAACACTGCGATTGTGTGCGCAGCTTGCCAACTGAGAGAAAACAGTACCTGACCACTCTGCTGCCTTTTCTATTCACATGAACATTCGATTGCAAGCTGTTTTGGACAACTTTCTTTCTCTTCTTGCAAAACACTCGGCAGACCTGCGTGCAGCCTCTAGAACACGATGGGAGATGTTTTCTGTGCTGGCACAGTTTCTCCTTGCCAGACAGAGTGGAAAAGCTTTTTGCTAAGATGTAGACCAGAAGAGAGGCTAAAGACGAAGGTACGGTGCTCTGCAGAGCTAAGCACCGCTCCCGGGCCTCTTTCGGCAGAAGGCGCACACCGCAGAGCACTGTGAGCGGCAGAATCGTCTTTGCGCGAAGAAGCAGCTTCTTCGTCTCCGGGAGCCGGAGAGAGCGGCAACTTCGCAAAGGTGATGAAACAAGCTGTACAACACTGCGATTGTGTGCGCAGCTTGCCAACTGAGAGAAAACAGTACCTGACCACTCTCCTGCCTTTTCTATTCACATGAACATTCGATTGCAAGCTGTTTTGGACAACTTTCTTTCTCTTCTTGCAAAACACTCGGCAGACCTCCGTGCAGCCTCTAGAACACGATGGGAGATGTTTTTTGTGCTGGCACAGTTTCTCCTTGCCAGACAGAGTGGAAAAGCTTTTTGCTAAGATGTAGACGAGAAGAGAGGCTAAAGACGAAGGTACGGTGCTCTGCAGAGCTAAGCACCGCTCCCGGACCTCTTTCGGCAGAAGGCGCACACCGCAGAGCACTGTGAGCGGCAGAATCGTCTTTGCGCGAAGAAGCAGCTTCTTCGTCTCCGGGAGCCGGAGAGAGCGGCAACTTCGCAAAGGTGATGAAACAAGCTGTACAACACTGCGATTGTGTGCGCAGCTTGCCAAGTGAGAGAAAACAGTACCTGACCACTCTCCTGCCTTTTCTATTCACATGAACATTCGATTGCAAGCTGTTTTGGACAACTTTCTTTCTCTTCTTGCAAAACACTCGGCAGACCTGCGTGCAGCCTCTAGAACACGATGGGAGATGTTTTCTGTGCTGGCACAGTTTCTCCTTGCCAGACAGAGTGGAAAAGCTTTTTGCTAAGATGTAGACGAGAAGAGAGGCTAAAGACGAAGGTACGGTGCTCTGCAGAGCTAAGCACCGCTCCCGGCCCTCTTTCGGCAGAAGGCGCACACCGCAGAGCACTGTGAGCGGCAGAATCGTCTTTGCGCGAAGAAGCAGCTTCTTCGTCTCCGGGAGCCGGAGAGAGCGGCAGCTTCGCAAAGGTGATGAAACAAGCTGTACAACACTGCGATTGTGTGCGCAGCTTGCCAACTGAGAGAAAACAGTACCTGACCACTCTCCTGCCTTTTCTATTCACATGAACATTCGATTGGAAGCTGTTTTGGACAACTTTCTTTCTCTTCTTGCAAAACACTCTGCAGACCTCCGTGCAGCCTCTAGAACACGATGGGAGATGTTTTCTGTGCTGGTAAAGTTTCTCCTTGCCAGACAGAGTGGAAAAGCTTTTTGCTAAGATGTAGACCAGAAGAGAGGCTAAAGACGAAGGTACGGTGCTCTGCAGAGCAAAGCACCGCTCCCGGACCTCTTTCGGCAGAAGGCGCACACCGCAGAGCACTGTGAGCGGCAGAATCGCCTTTGCGCGAAGAAGCAGCTTCTTCGTCTCCGGGAGCCGGAGAGAGCGGCAACTTCGCAAAGGTGATGAAACAAGCTGTACAACACTGCGATTGTGTGCGCAGCTTGCCAACTGAGAGAAAACAGTACCTGACCACTCTCCTGCCTTTTCTATTCACCTGAACATTCGATTGGAAGCTGTTTTGGACAACTTTCTTTCTCTTCTTGCAAAACACTCTGCAGACCTCCGTGCAGCCTCTAGAACACGATGGGAGATGTTTTTTGTGCAGGCACAGTTTCTCCTTGCCAGACAGAGTGGAAAAGCTTTTTGCTAAGATGTAGACCAGAAGAGAGGCTAAAGACGAAGGTACGGTGCTCTGCAGAGCTAAGCACCGCTCCCGGACCTCTTTCGGCAGAAGGCGCACACCGCAGAGCACTGTGAGCGGCAGAATCGTCTTTGCGCGAAGAAGCAGCTTCTTCGTCTCCGGGAGCCGGAGAGAGCGGCAACTTCGCAAAGGTGATGAAACAAGCCGTACAACACTGCGATTGTGTGCGCAGCTTGCCAACTGAGAGAAAACAGTACCTGACCACTCTGCTGCCTTTTCTATTCACATGAACATTCGATTGCAAGCTGTTTTGGACAACTTTCTTTCTCTTCTTGCGAAACACTCGGCAGACCTCCGTGCAGCCTCTAGAACACGATGGGAGATGTTTTCGGTGCTGGTAAAGTTTCTCCTTGCCAGACAGAGTGGAAAAGCTTTTTGCTAAGATGTAGACCAGAAGAGAGGCTAAAGACGAAGGTACGGTGCTCTGCAGAGCAAAGCACCGCTCCCGGACCTCTTTCGGCAGAAGGCGCACACCGCAGAGCACTGTGAGCGGCAGAATCGCCTTTGCGCGAAGAAGCAGCTTCTTCGTCTCCGGGAGCCGGAGAGAGCGGCAACTTCGCAAAGGTGATGAAACAAGCTGTACAACACTGCGATTGTGTGCGCAGCTTGCCAACTGAGAGAAAACAGTACCTGACCACTCTCCTGCCTTTTCTATTCACCTGAACATTCGATTGGAAGCTGTTTTGGACAACTTTCTTTCTCTTCTTGCAAAACACTCGGCAGACCTCCGTGCAGCCTCTAGAACACGATGGGAGATGTTTTTTGTGCAGGCACAGTTTCTCCTTGCCAGACAGAGTGGAAAAGCTTTTTGCTAAGATGTAGACGAGAAGAGAGGCTAAAGACGAAGGTACGGTGCTCTGCAGAGCTAAGCACCGCTCCCGGACCTCTTTCGGCAGAAGGCGCACACCGCAGAGCACTGTGAGCGGCAGAATCGTCTTTGCGCGAAGAAGCAGCTTCTTCGTCTCCGGGAGCCGGAGAGAGCGGCAACTTCGCAAAGGTGATGAAACAAGCCGTACAACACTGCGATTGTGTGCGCAGCTTGCCAACTGAGAGAAAACAGTACCTGACCACTCTGCTGCCTTTTCTATTCACATGAACATTCGATTGCAAGCTGTTTTGGACAACTTTCTTTCTCTTCTTGCGAAACACTCGGCAGACCTCCGTGCAGCCTCTAGAACACGATGGGAGATGTTTTCGGTGCTGGTAAAGTTTCTCCTTGCCAGACAGAGTGGAAAAGCTTTTTGCTAAGATGTAGACGAGAAGAGAGGCTAAAGACGAAGGTACGGTGCTCTGCAGAGCAAAGCACCGCTCCCGGACCTCTTTCGGCAGAAGGCGCACACCGCAGAGCACTGTGAGCGGCAGAATCGCCTTTGCGCGAAGAAGCAGCTTCTTCGTCTCCGGGAGCCGGAGAGAGCGGCAACTTCGCAAAGGTGATGAAACAAGCTGTACAACACTGCGATTGTGTGCGCAGCTTGCCAACTGAGAGAAAACAGTACCTGACCACTCTGCTGCCTTTTCTATTCACATGAACATTCGATTGCAAGCTGTTTTGGACAACTTTCTTTCTCTTCTTGCAAAACACTCTGCAGACCTCCGTGCAGCCTCTAGAACACGATGGGAGATGTTTTCTGTGCTGGCACCGTTTCTCCTTGCCAGACAGAGTGGAAAAGCTTTTTGCTAAGATGTAGACCAGAAGAGAGGCTAAAGACGAAGGTACGGTGCTCTGCAGAGCAAAGCACCGCTCCCGGACCTCTTTCGGCAGAAGGCGCACACCGCAGAGCACTGTGAGCGGCAGAATCGCCTTTGCGCGAAGAAGCAGCTTCTTCGTCTCCGGGAGCCGGAGAGAGCGGCAACTTCGCAAAGGTGATGAAACAAGCTGTACAACACTGCGATTGTGTGCGCAGCTTGCCAACTGAGAGAAAACAGTACCTGACCACTCTCCTGCCTTTTCTATTCACATGAACATTCGATTGGAAGCTGTTTTGGACAACTTTCTTTCTCTTCTTGCAAAACACTCTGCAGACCTCCGTGCAGCCTCTAGAACACGATGGGAGATGTTTTTTGTGCAGGCACAGTTTCTCCTTGCCAGACAGAGTGGAAAAGCTTTTTGCTAAGATGTAGACCAGAAGAGAGGCTAAAGACGAAGGTACGGTGCTCTGCAGAGCTAAGCACCGCTCCCGGACCTCTTTCGGCAGAAGGCGCACACCGCAGAGCACTGTGAGCGGCAGAATCGTCTTTGCGCGAAGAAGCAGCTTCTTCGTCTCCGGGAGCCGGAGAGAGCGGCAACTTCGCAAAGGTGATGAAACAAGCTGTACAAGACTGCGATTGTGTGCGCAGCTTGCCAACTGAGAGAAAACAGTACCTGACCACTCTCCTGCCTGTTGTAATCACATGAACATTCAATTGCAAGCTGTTTTGGACAACTTTCTTTCTCTTCTTGCAAAACACTCGGCAGACCTGCGTGCAGCCTCTAGAACACGATGGGAGATGTTTTCTGTGCTGGCACAGTTTCTCCTTGCCAGACAGAGTGGAAAAGCTTTTTGCTAAGATGTAGACGAGAAGAGAGGCTAAAGACGAAGGTACGGTGCTCTGCAGAGCTAAGCACCGCTCCCGGACCTCTTTCGGCAGAAGGCGCACACCGCAGAGCACTGTGAGCGGCAGAATCGTCTTTGCGCGAAGAAGCAGCTTCTTCGTCTCCGGGAGCCGGAGAGAGCGGCAACTTCGCAAAGGTGATGAAACAAGCTGTACAACACTGCGATTGTGTGCGCAGCTTGCCAACTGAGAGAAAACAGTACCTGACCACTCTCCTGCCTTTTCTATTCACATGAACATTCGATTGCAAGCTGTTTTGGACAACTTTCTTTCTCTTCTTGCAAAACACTCGGCAGACCTGCGTGCAGCCTCTAGAACACGATGGGAGATGTTTTCTGTGCTGGCACAGTTTCTCCTTGCCAGACAGAGTGGAAAAGCTTTTTGCTAAGATGTAGACGAGAAGAGAGGCTAAAGAAGCAGGTATGGTGCTCGGCAGAGCTAAGCACAGCTCCCGTGCTACTTTCGGCAGAAGACACACACTGCAGAGCACAGTGAGCGGCAGAATCGTCTTTGCGCGAGAAGCAGCTTCTTCGTCTCCGGGAGCCGGAGAGAGCGGCAACTTCGCAAAGGTGATGAAACAAGCCGTACAACACTGCGATTGTGTGCGCAGCTTGCCAACTGAGAGAAAACAGTACCTGACCACTCTCCTGCCTTTTCTATTCACATGAACATTCGATTGCAAGCTGTTTTGGACAACTTTCTTTCTCTTCTTGCAAAACACTCGGCAGACCTCCGTGCAGCCTCTAGAACACGATGGGAGATGTTTTCTGTGCTGGTAAAGTTTCTCCTTGCCAGACAGAGTGGAAAAGCTTTTTGCTAAGATGTAGACCAGAAGAGAGGCTAAAGACGAAGGTACGGTGCTCTGCAGAGCAAAGCACCGCTCCCGGACCTCTTTCGGCAGAAGGCGCACACAGCAGAGCACTGTGAGCGGCAGAATCGCCTTTGCGCGAAAAAGCAGCTTCTTCGTCTCCGGGAGCCGGAGAGAGCGGCAACTTCGCAAAGGTGATGAAACAAGCTGTACAACACTGCGATTGTGTGCGCAGCTTGCCAACTGAGAGAAAACAGTACCTGACCACTCTCCTGCCTTTTCTATTCACATGAACATTCGATTGGAAGCTGTTTTGGACAACTTTCTTTCTCTTCTTGCAAAACACTCTGCAGACCTCCGTGCAGCCTCTAGAACACAATGGGAGATGTTTTTTGTGCAGGCACAGTTTCTCCTTGCCAGACAGAGTGGAAAAGCTTTTTGCTAAGATGTAGACCAGAAGAGAGGCTAAAGACGAAGGTACGGTGCTCTGCAGAGCTAAGCACCGCTCCCGGACCTCTTTCGGCAGAAGGCGCACACCGCAGAGCACTGTGAGCGGCAGAATCGTCTTTGCGCGAAGAAGCAGCTTCTTCGTCTCCGGGAGCCGGAGAGAGCGGCAACTTCGCAAAGGTGATGAAACAAGCTGTACAACACTGCGATTGTGTGCGCAGCTTGCCAACTGAGAGAAAACAGTACCTGACCACTCTGCTGCCTTTTCTATTCACATGAACATTCGATTGCAAGCTGTTTTGGACAACTTTCTTTCTCTTCTTGCAAAACACTCGGCAGACCTGCGTGCAGCCTCTAGAACACGATGGGAGATGTTTTCTGTGCTGGCACAGTTTCTCCTTGCCAGACAGAGTGGAAAAGCTTTTTGCTAAGATGTAGACGAGAAGAGAGGCTAAAGAAGCAGGTATTGTGCTCGGCAGAGCTAAGCACAGCTCCCGTGCCTCTTTCGGCAGAAGACACACACTGCAGAGCACAGTGAGCGGCAGAATCGTCTTTGCGCGAAGAAGCAGCTTCTTCGTCTCCGGGAGCCGGAGAGAGCGGCAACTTCGCAAAGGTGATGAAACAAGCTGTACAACACTGCGATTGTGTGCGCAGCTTGCCAACTGAGAGAAAACAGTACCTGACCACTCTCCTGCCTTTTCTATTCACATGAACATTCGATTGCAAGCTGTTTTGGACAACTTTCTTTCTCTTCTTGCAAAACACTCGGCAGACGTGCGTGCAGCCTCTAGAACACGATGGGAGATGTTTTCTGTGCTGGCACAGTTTCTCCTTGCCAGACAGAGTGGAAAAGCTTTTTGCTAACATGTAGACGAGAAGAGAGGCTAAAGAAGCAGGTAGAGTGCTCTGCACAGCTAAGCACAGCTCCCGGGCGTCTTTCGGCAGAAGGCGCACACCGCAGAGCACTGTGAGCGGCAGAATCGCCTTTGCGCGAAGAAGCAGCTTCTTCGTCTCCGGGAGCCGGAGAGAGCGGCAGCTTCGCAAAGGTGATGAAACAAGCTGTACAACACTGCGATTGTGTGCGCAGCTTGCCAACTGAGAGAAAACAGTACCTGACCACTCTCCTGCCTTTTCTATTCACATGAACATTCGATTGCAAGCTGTTTTGGACAACTTTCTTTCTCTTCTTGCAAAACACTCGGCAGACCTCCGTGCAGCCTCTAGAACACGATGGGAGATGTTTTCTGTGCTGGCACAGTTTCTCCTTGCCAGACAGAGTGGAAAAGCTTTTTGCTAAGATGTAGACGAGAAGAGAGGCTAAAGACGAAGGTACGGTGCTCTGCAGAGCTAAGCACCGCTCCCGGACCTCTTTCGGCAGAAGGCGCACACCGCAGAGCACTGTGAGCGGCAGAATCGTCTTTGCGCGAAGAAGCAGCTTCTTCGTCTCCGGGAGCCGGAGAGAGCGGCAACTTGGCAAAGGTGATGAAACAAGCTGTACAACACTGCGATTGTGTGCGCAGCTTGCCAACTGAGAGAAAACAGTACCTGACCACTCTCCTGCCTTTTCTATTCACATGAACATTCGATTGCAAGCTGTTTTGGACAACTTTCTTTCTCTTCTTGCGAAACACTCGGCAGACCTCCGTGCAGCCTCTAGAACACGATGGGAGATGTTTTCTGTGCTGGTAAAGTTTCTCCTTGCCAGACAGAGTGGAAAAGCTTTTTGCTAAGATGTAGACCAGAAGAGAGGCTAAAGACGAAGGTACGGTGCTCTGCAGAGCAAAGCACCGCTCCCGGACCTCTTTCGGCAGAAGGCGCACACAGCAGAGCACTGTGAGCGGCAGAATCGCCTTTGCGCGAAGAAGCAGCTTCTTCGTCTCCGGGAGCCGGAGAGAGCGGCAACTTCGCAAAGGTGATGAAACAAGCTGTACAACACTGCGATTGTGTGCGCAGCTTGCCAACTGAGAGAAAACAGTACCTGACCACTCTCCTGCCTTTTCTATTCACATGAACATTCGATTGGAAGCTGTTTTGGACAACTTTCTTTCTCTTCTTGCAAAACACTCTGCAGACCTCCGTGCAGCCTCTAGAACACGATGGGAGATGTTTTTTGTGCAGGCACAGTTTCTCCTTGCCAGACAGAGTGGAAAAGCTTTTTGCTAAGATGTAGACGAGAAGAGAGGCTAAAGACGAAGGTACGGTGCTCTGCAGAGCTAAGCACCGCTCCCGGACCTCTTTCGGCAGAAGGCGCACACCGCAGAGCACTGTGAGCGGCAGAATCGTCTTTGCGCGAAGAAGCAGCTTCTTCGTCTCCGGGAGCCGGAGAGAGCGGCAACTTGGCAAAGGTGATGAAACAAGCTGTACAACACTGCGATTGTGTGCGCAGTTTGCCAACTGAGAGAAAACAGTACCTTACCACTCTCCTGCCTGTTGTAATCACATGAACATTCGATTGCAAGCTGTTTTGGACAACTTTCTTTCTCTTCTTGCAAAACACTCGGCAGACCTGCGTGCAGCCTCTAGAACACGATGGGAGATGTTTTTTGTGCTGGCACAGTTTCTCCTTGCCAGACAGAGTGGAAAAGCTTTTTGCTAAGATGTAGACGAGAAGAGAGGCTAAAGACGAAGGTACGGTGCTCTGCAGAGCTAAGCACCGCTCCCGGACCTCTTTCGGCAGAAGGCGCACACCGCAGAGCACTGTGAGCGGCAGAATCGTCTTTGCGCGAAGAAGCAGCTTCTTCGTCTCCGGGAGCCGGAGAGAGCGGCAACTTCGCAAAGGTGATGAAACAAGCTGTACAACACTGCGATTGTGTGCGCAGCTTGCCAACTGAGAGAAAACAGTACCTGACCACTCTCCTGCCTTTTCTATTCACATGAATATTCGATTGCAAGCTGTTTTGGACAACTTTCTTTCTCTTCTTGCAAAACACTCGGCAGACCTGCGTGCAGCCTCTAGAACACGATGGGAGATGTTTTCTGTGCTGGCACAGTTTCTCCTTGCCAGACAGAGTGGAAAAGCTTTTTGCTAACATGTAGACGAGAAGAGAGGCTAAAGAAGCAGGTAGAGTGCTCTGCACAGCTAAGCACAGCTCCCGGGCGTCTTTCGGCAGAAGGCGCACACCGCAGAGCACTGTGAGCGGCAGAATCGCCTTTGCGCGAAGAAGCAGCTTCTTCGTCTCCGGGAGCCGGAGAGAGCGGCAGCTTCGCAAAGGTGATGAAACAAGCTGTACAACACTGCGATTGTGTGCGCAGCTTGCCAACTGAGAGAAAACAGTACCTGACCACTCTCCTGCCTTTTCTATTCACATGAACATTCGATTGCAAGCTGTTTTGGACAACTTTCTTTCTCTTCTTGCAAAACACTCGGCAGACCTCCGTGCAGCCTCTAGAAGACGATGGGAGATGTTTTCTGTGCTGGCACAGTTTCTCCTTGCCAGACAGAGTGGAAAAGCTTTTTGCTAAGATGTAGACGAGAAGAGAGGCTAAAGACGAAGGTACGGTGCTCTGCAGAGCTAAGCACCGCTCCCGGACCTCTTTCGGCAGAAGGCGCACACCGCAGAGCACTGTGAGCGGCAGAATCGTCTTTGCGCGAAGAAGCAGCTTCTTCGTCTCCGGGAGCCGGAGAGAGCGGCAACTTCGCAAAGGTGATGAAACAAGCTGTACAACACTGCGATTGTGTGCGCAGCTTGCCAACTGAGAGAAAACAGTACCTGACCACTCTCCTGCCTTTTCTATTCACATGAACATTCGATTGCAAGCTGTTTTGGACAACTTTCTTTCTCTTCTTGCAAAACACTCGGCAGACCTGCGTGCAGCCTCTAGAAGACGATGGGAGATGTTTTCTGTGCTGGCACAGTTTCTCCTTGCCAGACAGAGTGGAAAAGCTTTTTGCTAAGATGTAGACCAGAAGAGAGGCTAAAGACGAAGGTACGGTGCTCTGCAGAGCTAAGCACCGCTCCCGGGCCTCTTTCGGCAGAAGGCGCACACCGCAGAGCACTGTGAGCGGCAGAATCGTCTTTGCGCGAAGAAGCAGCTTCTTCGTCTCCGGGAGCCGGAGAGAGCGGCAACTTCGCAAAGGTGATGAAACAAGCTGTACAACACTGCGATTGTGTGCGCAGCTTGCCAACTGAGAGAAAACAGTACCTGACCACTCTCCTGCCTTTTCTATTCACATGAACATTCGATTGCAAGCTGTTTTGGACAACTTTCTTTCTCTTCTTGCAAAACACTCGGCAGACCTGCGTGCAGCCTCTAGAACACGATGGGAGATGTTTTCTGTGCTGGCACATTATGTCCTTGCCAGACAGAGTGGAAAAGCTTTTTGCTAAGATGTAGACCAGAAGAGAGGCTAAAGACGAAGGTACGGTGCTCTGCAGAGCTAAGCACCGCTCCCGGACCACTTTCGGCAGAAGGCGCACACCGCAGAGCACTGTGAGCGGCAGAATCGTCTTTGCGCGAAGAAGCAGCTTCTTCGTCTCCGGGAGCCGGAGAGAGCGGCAGCTTCGCAAAGGTGATGAAACAAGCTGTACAACACTGCGATTGTGTGCGCAGCTTGCCAACTGAGAGAAAACAGTACCTGACCACTCTGCTGCCTTTTCTATTAACATGAACATTCGATTGCAAGCTGTTTTGGACAACTTTCTTTCTCTTCTTGCAAAACACTCGGCAGACCTGCGTGCAGCCTCTAGAACACGATGGGAGATGTTTTCTGTGCTGGCACAGTTTCTCCTTGCCAGACAGAGTGGAAAAGCTTTTTGCTAAGATGTAGACGAGAAGAGAGGCTAAAGACGAAGGTACGGTGCTCTGCAGAGCTAAGCACCGCTCCCGGACCTCTTTCGGCAGAAGGCGCACACCGCAGAGCACTGTGAGCGGCAGAATCGTCTTTGCGCGAAGAAGCAGCTTCTTCGTCTCCGGGAGCCGGAGAGAGCGGCAACTTCGCAAAGGTGATGAAACAAGCTGTACAACACTGCGATTGTGTGCGCAGCTTGCCAACTGAGAGAAAACAGTACCTGACCACTCTGCTGCCTTTTCTATTCACATGAACATTCGATTGCAAGCTGTTTTGGACAACTTTCTTTCTCTTCTTGCAAAACACTCGGCAGACCTGCGTGCAGCCTCTAGAACACGATGGGAGATGTTTTCTGTGCTGGCACAGTTTCTCCTTGCCAGACAGAGTGGAAAAGCTTTTTGCTAAGATGTAGACGAGAAGAGAGGCTAAAGAAGCAGGTATGGTGCTCGGCAGAGCTAAGCACAGCTCCCGTGCCTCTTTCGGCAGAAGACACACACTGCAGAGCACAGTGAGCGGCAGAATCGTCTTTGCGCGAAGAAGCAGCTTCTTCGTCTCCGGGAGCCGGAGAGAGCGGCAACTTCGCAAAGGTGATGAAACAAGCCGTACAACACTGCGATTGTGTGCGCAGCTTGCCAACTGAGAGAAAACAGTACCTGACCACTCTCCTGCCTTTTCTATTCACATGAACATTCGATTGCAAGCTGTTTTGGACAACTTTCTTTCTCTTCTTGCGAAACACTCGGCAGACCTCCGTGCAGCCTCTAGAACACGATGGGAGATGTTTTCTGTGCTGGTAAAGTTTCTCCTTGCCAGACAGAGTGGAAAAGCTTTTTGCTAAGATGTAGACCAGAAGAGAGGCTAAAGACGAAGGTACGGTGCTCTGCAGAGCAAAGCACCGCTCCCGGACCTCTTTCGGCAGAAGGCGCACACCGCAGAGCACTGTGAGCGGCAGAATCGCCTTTGCGCGAAGAAGCAGCTTCTTCGTCTCCGGGAGCCGGAGAGAGCGGCAACTTCGCAAAGGTGATGAAACAAGCTGTACAACACTGCGATTGTGTGCGCAGCTTGCCAACTGAGAGAAAACAGTACCTGACCACTCTCCTGCCTTTTCTATTCACATGAACATTCGATTGCAAGCTGTTTTGGACAACTTTCTTTCTCTTCTTGCAAAACACTCTGCAGACCTCCGTGCAGCCTCTAGAACACGATGGGAGATGTTTTCTGTGCTGGTAAAGTTTCTCCTTGCCAGACAGAGTGGAAAAGCTTTTTGCTAAAATGTAGACCAGAAGAGAGGCTAAAGACGAAGGTACGGTGCTCTGCAGAGCAAAGCACCGCTCCCGGACCTCTTTCGGCAGAAGGCGCACACCGCAGAGCACTGTGAGCGGCAGAATCGCCTTTGCGCGAAGAAGCAGCTTCTTCGTCTCCGGGAGCCGGAGAGAGCGGCAACTTCGCAAAGGTGATGAAACAAGCTGTACAACACTGCGATTGTGTGCGCAGCTTGCCAACTGAGAGAAAACAGTACCTGACCACTCTCCTGCCTTTTCTATTCACCTGAACATTCGATTGGAAGCTGTTTTGGACAACTTTCTTTCTCTTCTTGCAAAACACTCGGCAGACCTCCGTGCAGCCTCTAGAACACGATGGGAGATGTTTTTTGTGCAGGCACAGTTTCTCCTTGCCAGACAGAGTGGAAAAGCTTTTTGCTAAGATGTAGACCAGAAGAGAGGCTAAAGACGAAGGTACGGTGCTCTGCAGAGCTAAGCACCGCTCCCGGACCTCTTTCGGCAGAAGGCGCACACCGCAGAGCACTGTGAGCGGCAGAATCGTCTTTGCGCGAAGAAGCAGCTTCTTCGTCTCCGGGAGCCGGAGAGAGCGGCAACTTCGCAAAGGTGATGAAACAAGCTGTACAACACTGCGATTGTGTGCGCAGCTTGCCAACTGAGAGAAAACAGTACCTGACCACTCTCCTGCCTTTTCTATTCACATGAACATTCGATTGGAAGCTGTTTTGGACAACTTTCTTTCTCTTCTTGCAAAACACTCTGCAGACCTCCGTGCAGCCTCTAGAACACGATGGGAGATGTTTTCTGTGCTGGCACAGTTTCTCCTTGCCAGACAGAGTGGAAAAGCTTTTTGCTAAGATGTAGACGAGAAGAGAGGCTAAAGACGAAGGTACGGTGCTCTGCAGAGCAAAGCACCGCTCCCGGACCTCTTTCGGCAGAAGGCGCACACCGCAGAGCACTGTGAGCGGCAGAATCGCCTTTGCGCGAAGAAGCAGCTTCTTCGTCTCCGGGAGCCGGAGAGAGCGGCAACTTCGCAAAGGTGATGAAACAAGCTGTACAACACTGCGATTGTGTGCGCAGCTTGCCAACTGAGAGAAAACAGTACCTGACCACTCTCCTGCCTTTTCTATTCACATGAACATTCGATTGCAAGCTGTTTTGGACAACTTTCTTTCTCTTCTTGCAAAACACTCTGCAGACCTCCGTGCAGCCTCTAGAACACGATGGGAGATGTTTTTTGTGCAGGCACAGTTTCTCCTTGCCAGACAGAGTGGAAAAGCTTTTTGCTAAGATGTAGACCAGAAGAGAGGCTAAAGACGAAGGTACGGTGCTCTGCAGAGCTAAGCACCGCTCCCGGACCTCTTTCGGCAGAAGGCGCACACCGCAGAGCACTGTGAGCGGCAGAATCGTCTTTGCGCGAAGAAGCAGCTTCTTCGTCTCCGGGAGCCGGAGAGAGCGGCAACTTCGCAAAGGTGATGAAACAAGCTGTACAACACTGCGATTGTGTGCGCAGCTTGCCAACTGAGAGAAAACAGTACCTTACCACTCTCCTGCCTGTTGTAATCACATGAACATTCGATTGCAAGCTGTTTTGGACAACTTTCTTTCTCTTCTTGCAAAACACTCGACAGACCTCCGTGCAGCCTCTAGAACACGATGGGAGATGTTTTCTGTGCTGGCACAGTTTCTCCTTGCCAGACAGAGTGGAAAAGCTTTTTGCTAAGATGTAGACGAGAAGAGAGGCTAAAGACGAAGGTACGGTGCTCTGCAGAGCTAAGCACCGCTCCCGGACCTCTTTCGGCAGAAGGCGCACACCGCAGAGCACTGTGAGCGGCAGAATCGTCTTTGCGCGAAGAAGCAGCTTCTTCGTCTCCGGGAGCCGGAGAGAGCGGCAACTTCGCAAAGGTGATGAAACAAGCTGTACAACACTGCGATTGTGTGCGCAGCTTGCCAACTGAGAGAAAACAGTACCTGACCACTCTCCTGCCTTTTCTATTCACATGAACATTCGATTGCAAGCTGTTTTGGACAACTTTCTTTCTCTTCTTGCAAAACACTCGGCAGACCTGCGTGCAGCCTCTAGAACACGATGGGAGATGTTTTCTGTGCTGGCACAGTTTCTCCTTGCCAGACAGAGTGGAAAAGCTTTTTGCTAAGATGTAGACGAGAAGAGAGGCTAAAGAAGCAGGTATGGTGCTCGGCAGAGCTAAGCACAGCTCCCGTGCCTCTTTCGGCAGAAGACACACACTGCAGAGCACAGTGAGCGGCAGAATCGTCTTTGCGCGAGAAGCAGCTTCTTCGTCTCCGGGAGCCGGAGAGAGCGGCAACTTCGCAAAGGTGATGAAACAAGCCGTACAACACTGCGATTGTGTGCGCAGCTTGCCAACTGAGAGAAAACAGTACCTGACCACTCTCCTGCCTTTTCTATTCACATGAACATTCGATTGCAAGCTGTTTTGGACAACTTTCTTTCTCTTCTTGCAAAACACTCGGCAGACCTCCGTGCAGCCTCTAGAACACGATGGGAGATGGTTTCTGTGCTGGTAAAGTTTCTCCTTGCCAGACAGAGTGGAAAAGCTTTTTGCTAAGATGTAGACCAGAAGAGAGGCTAAAGACGAAGGTACGGTGCTCTGCAGAGCTAAGCACCGCTCCCGGGCCTCTTTCGGCAGAAGGCGCACACCGCAGAGCACTGTGAGCGGCACAATCGCCTTTGCGCGAAGAAGCAGCTTCTTCGTCTCCGGGAGCCGGAGAGAGCGGCAACTTCGCAAAGGTGATGAAACAAGCTGTACAACACTGCGATTGTGTGCGCAGCTTGCCAACTGAGAGAAAACAGTACCTGACCACTCTCCTGCCTTTTCTATTCACATGAACATTCGATTGGAAGCTGTTTTGGACAACTTTCTTTCTCTTCTTGCAAAACACTCTGCAGACCTCCGTGCAGCCTCTAGAACACGATGGGAGATGTTTTTTGTGCAGGCACAGTTTCTCCTTGCCAGACAGAGTGGAAAAGCTTTTTGCTAAGATGTAGACGAGAAGAGAGGCTAAAGACGAAGGTACGGTGCTCTGCAGAGCTAAGCACCGCTCCCGGACCTCTTTCGGCAGAAGGCGCACACCGCAGAGCACTGTGAGCGGCAGAATCGTCTTTGCGCGAAGAAGCAGCTTCTTCGTCTCCGGGAGCCGGAGAGAGCGGCAACTTGGCAAAGGTGATGAAACAAGCTGTACAACACTGCGATTGTGTGCGCAGCTTGCCAACTGAGAGAAAACAGTACCTTACCACTCTCCTGCCTGTTGTAATCACATGAACATTCGATTGCAAGCTGTTTTGGACAACTTTCTTTCTCTTCTTGCAAAACACTCGGCAGACCTCCGTGCAGCCTCTAGAACACGATGGGAGATGTTTTTTGTGCTGGCACAGTTTCTCCTTGCCAGACAGAGTGGAAAAGCTTTTTGCTAAGATGTAGACGAGAAGAGAGGCTAAAGACGAAGGTACGGTGCTCTGCAGAGCTAAGCACCGCTCCCGGACCTCTTTCGGCAGAAGGCGCACACCGCAGAGCACTGTGAGCGGCAGAATCGTCTTTGCGCGAAGAAGCAGCTTCTTCGTCTCCGGGAGCCGGAGAGAGCGGCAACTTCGCAAAGGTGATGAAACAAGCTGTACAACACTGCGATTGTGTGCGCAGCTTGCCAACTGAGAGAAAACAGTACCTGACCACTCTCCTGCCTTTTCTATTCACATGAACATTCGATTGCAAGCTGTTTTGGACAACTTTCTTTCTCTTCTTGCAAAACACTCGGCAGACCTCCGTGCAGCCTCTAGAACACGATGGGAGATGTTTTCTGTGCTGGCACAGTTTCTCCTTGCCAGACAGAGTGGAAAAGCTTTTTGCTAATATGTAGACGAGAAGAGAGGCTAAAGAAGCAGGTAGAGTGCTCTGCACAGCTAAGCACAGCTCCCGGGCGTCTTTCGGCAGAAGGCGCACACCGCAGAGCACTGTGAGCGGCAGAATCGCCTTTGCGCGAAGAAGCAGCTTCTTCGTCTCCGGGAGCCGGAGAGAGCGGCAGCTTCGCAAAGGTGATGAAACAAGCTGTACAACACTGCGATTGTGTGCGCAGCTTGCCAACTGAGAGAAAACAGTACCTGACCACTCTGCTGCCTTTTCTATTCTCATGAACATTCGATTGCAAGCTGTTTTGGACAACTTTCTTTCTCTTCTTGCAAAACACTCGGCAGACCTGCGTGCAGCCTCTAGAAGACGATGGGAGATGTTTTCTGTGCTGGCACAGTTTCTCCTTGCCAGACAGAGTGGAAAAGCTTTTTGCTAAGATGTAGACGAGAAGAGAGGCTAAAGACGAAGGTACGGTGCTCTGCAGAGCTAAGCACCGCTCCCGGACCACTTTCGGCAGAAGGCGCACACCGCAGAGCACTGTGAGCGGCAGAATCGTCTTTGCGCGAAGAAGCAGCTTCTTCGTCTCCGGGAGCCGGAGAGAGCGGCAACTTCGCAAAGGTGATGAAACAAGCTGTACAAGACTGCGATTGTGTGCGCAGCTTGCCAAGTGAGAGAAAACAGTACCTGACCACTCTGCTGCCTTTTCTATTCACATGAACATTCGATTGCAAGCTGTTTTGGACAACTTTCTTTCTCTTCTTGCAAAACACTCGGCAGACCTGCGTGCAGCCTCTAGAACACGATGGGAGATGTTTTCTGTGCTGGCACAGTTTCTCCTTGCCAGACAGAGTGGAAAAGCTTTTTGCTAAGATGTAGACGAGAAGAGAGGCTAAAGAAGCAGGTATGGTGCTCGGCAGAGCTAAGCACAGCTCCCGTGCCTCTTTCGGCAGAAGACACACACTGCAGAGCACAGTGAGCGGCAGAATCGTCTTTGCGCGAGAAGCAGCTTCTTCGTCTCCGGGAGCCGGAGAGAGCGGCAACTTCGCAAAGGTGATGAAACAAGCCGTACAACACTGCGATTGTGTGCGCAGCTTGCCAACTGAGAGAAAACAGTACCTGACCACTCTCCTGCCTTTTCTATTCACATGAACATTCGATTGCAAGCTGTTTTGGACAACTTTCTTTCTCTTCTTGCAAAACACTCGGCAGACCTCCGTGCAGCCTCTAGAACACGATGGGAGATGTTTTTTGTGCAGGCACAGTTTCTCCTTGCCAGACAGAGTGGAAAAGCTTTTTGCTAAGATGTAGACGAGAAGAGAGGCTAAAGACGAAGGTACGGTGCTCTGCAGAGCTAAGCACCGCTCCCGGACCTCTTTCGGCAGAAGGCGCACACCGCCGAGCACTGTGAGCGGCAGAATCGTCTTTGCGCGAAGAAGCAGCTTCTTCGTCTCCGGGAGCCGGAGAGAGCGGCAACTTCGCAAAGGTGATGAAACAAGCTGTACAACACTGCGATTGTGTGCGCAGCTTGCCAACTGAGAGAAAACAGTACCTGACCACTCTCCTGCCTTTTCTATTCACATGAACATTCGATTGCAAGCTGTTCTGGACAACTTTCTTTCTCTTCTTGCAAAACACTCGGCAGACCTGCGTGCAGCCTCTAGAACACGATGGGAGATGTTTTCTGTGCTGGCACAGTTTCTCCTTGCCAGACAGAGTGGAAAAGCTTTTTGCTAAGATGTAGACGAGAAGAGAGGCTAAAGAAGCAGGTAGAGTGCTCTGCAGAGCTAAGCACAGCTCCCGGGCGTCTTTCGGCAGAAGGCGCACACCGCAGAGCACTGTGAGCGGCAGAATCGCCTTTGCGCGAAGAAGCAGCTTCTTCGTCTCCGGGAGCCGGAGAGAGCGGCAGCTTCGCAAAGGTGATGAAACAAGCTGTACAACACTGCGATTGTGTGCGCAGCTTGCCAAGTGAGAGAAAACAGTACCTGACCACTCTCCTGCCTTTTCTATTCACATGAACATTCGATTGCAAGCTGTTTTGGACAACTTTCTTTCTCTTCTTGCAAAACACTCGGCAGACCTCCGTGCAGCCTCTAGAAGACGATGGGAGATGTTTTCTGTGCTGGCACAGTTTCTCCTTGCCAGACAGAGTGGAAAAGCTTTTTGCTAAGATGTAGACGAGAAGAGAGGCTAAAGACGAAGGTACGGTGCTCTGCAGAGCTAAGCACCGCTCCCGGACCTCTTTCGGCAGAAGGCGCACACCGCAGAGCACTGTGAGCGGCAGAATCGTCTTTGCGCGAAAAAGCAGCTTCTTCGTCTCCGGCAGCCGGAGAGAGCGGCAACTTCGCAAAGGTGATGAAACAAGCTGTACAACACTGCGATTGTGTGCGCAGCTTGCCAACTGAGAGAAAACAGTACCTGACCACTCTCCTGCCTTTTCTATTCACATGAACATTCGATTGCAAGCTGTTTTGGACAACTTTCTTTCTCTTCTTGCAAAACACTCGGCAGACCTGCGTGCAGCCTCTAGAACACGATGGGAGATGTTTTCTGTGCTGGCACAGTTTCTCCTTGCCAGACAGAGTGGAAAAGCTTTTTGCTAAGATGTAGACGAGAAGAGAGGCTAAAGACGAAGGTACGGTGCTCTGCAGAGCTAAGCACCGCTCCCGGACCTCTTTCGGCAGAAGGCGCACCCCGCAGAGCACTGTGAGCGGCAGAATCGTCTTTGCGCGAAGAAGCAGCTTCTTCGTCTCCGGGAGCCGGAGAGAGCGGCAACTTCGCAAAGGTGATGAAACAAGCTGTACAACACTGCGATTGTGTGCGCAGCTTGCCAACTGAGAGAAAACAGTACCTGACCACTCTGCTGCCTTTTCTATTCACATGAACATTCGATTGCAAGCTGTTTTGGACAACTTTCTTTCTCTTCTTGCAAAACACTCGGCAGACCTGCGTGCAGCCTCTAGAACACGATGGGAGATGTTTTCTGTGCTGGCACAGTTTCTCCTTGCCAGACAGAGTGGAAAAGCTTTTTGCTAAGATGTAGACGAGAAGAGAGGCTAAAGACGAAGGTACGGTGCTCTGCAGAGCTAAGCACCGCTCCCGGGCCTCTTTCGGCAGAAGGCGCACACCGCAGAGCACTGTGAGCGGCAGAATCGTCTTTGCGCGAAGAAGCAGCTTCTTCGTCTCCGGGAGCCGGAGAGAGCGGCAACTTCGCAAAGGTGATGAAACAAGCTGTACAACACTGCGATTGTGTGCGCAGCTTGCCAACTGAGAGAAAACAGTACCTGACCACTCTCCTGCCTTTTCTATTCACATGAACATTCGATTGCAAGCTGTTTTGGACAACTTTCTTTCTCTTCTTGCAAAACACTCGGCAGACCTCCGTGCAGCCTCTAGAACACGATGGGAGATGTTTTCTGTGCTGGCACAGTTTCTCCTTGCCAGACAGAGTGGAAAAGCTTTTTGATAAGATGTAGACGAGAAGAGAGGCTAAAGGCGAAGGTACGGTGCTCTGCAGAGCTAAGCACCGCTCCCGGGCCTCTTTCGGCAGAAGGCGCACACCGCAGAGCACTGTGAGCGGCAGAATCGTCTTTGCGCGAAGAAGCAGCTTCTTCGTCTCCGGGAGCCGGAGAGAGCGGCAACTTCGCAAAGGTGATGAAACAAGCTGTACAACACTGCGATTGTGTGCGCAGCTTGCCAACTGAGAGAAAACAGTACCTTACCACTCTCCTGACTGTTGTAATCACATGAACATTCGATTGCAAGCTGTTTTGGACAACTTTCTTTCTCTTCTTGCAAAACACTCTGCAGACCTCCGTGCAGCCTCTAGAACACGATGGGAGATGTTTTTTGTGCTGGCACAGTTTCTCCTTGCCAGACAGAGTGGAAAAGCTTTTTGCTAAGATGTAGACGAGAAGAGAGGCTAAAGACGAAGGTACGGTGCTCTGCAGAGCTAAGCACCGCTCCCGGACCTCTTTCGGCAGAAGGCGCACACCGCAGAGCACTGTGAGCGGCAGAATCGTCTTTGCGCGAAGAAGCAGCTTCTTCGTCTCCGGGAGCCGGAGAGAGCGGCAACTTCGCAAAGGTGATGAAACAAGCTGTACAACACTGCGATTGTGTGCGCAGCTTGCCAACTGAGAGAAAACAGTACCTGACCACTCTGCTGCCTTTTCTATTCACATGAACATTCGATTGCAAGCTGTTTTGGACAACTTTCTTTCTCTTCTTGCAAAACACTCGGCAGACCTGCGTGCAGCCTCTAGAACACGATGGGAGATGTTTTCTGTGCTGGCACAGTTTCTCCTTGCCAGACAGAGTGGAAAAGCTTTTTGCTAAGATGTAGACGAGAAGAGAGGCTAAAGAAGCAGGTATGGTGCTCGGCAGAGCAAAGCACAGCTCCCGTGCCTCTTTCGGCAGAAGACACACACTGCAGAGCACAGTGAGCGGCAAAATCGTCTTTGCGCGAGAAGCAGCTTCTTCGTCTCCGGGAGCCGGAGAGAGCGGCAACTTCGCAAAGGTGATGAAACAAGCCGTACAACACTGCGATTGTGTGCGCAGCTTGCCAACTGAGAGAAAACAGTACCTGACCACTCTCCTGCCTTTTCTATTCACATGAACATTCGATTGCAAGCTGTTTTGGACAACTTTCTTTCTATTCTTGCAAAACACTCGGCAGACCTCCGTGCAGCCTCTAGAACACGATGGGAGATGTTTTTTGTGCAGGCACAGTTTCTCCTTGCCAGACAGAGTGGAAAAGCTTTTTGCTAAGATGTAGACGAGAAGAGAGGCTAAAGACGAAGGTACGGTGCTCTGCAGAGCTAAGCACCGCTCAAGGACCTCTTTCGGCAGAAGGCGCACACCGCAGAGCACTGTGAGCGGCAGAATCGTCTTTGCGCGAAGAAGCAGCTTCTTCGTCTCCGGGAGCCGGAGAGAGCGGCAACTTGGCAAAGGTGATGAAACAAGCTGTACAACACTGCGATTGTGTGCGCAGCTTGCCAAGTGAGAGAAAACAGTACCTGACCACTCTCCTGCCTTTTCTATTCACATGAACATTCGATTGCAAGCTGTTTTGGACAACTTTCTTTCTCTTCTTGCAAAACACTCGGCAGACCTCCGTGCAGCCTCTAGAACACGATGGGAGATGTTTTTTGTGCTGGCACAGTTTCTCCTTGCCAGACAGAGTGGAAAAGCTTTTTGCTGAGATTTAGACGAGAAGAGAGGCTAAAGACGAAGGTACGGTGCTCTGCAGAGCTAAGCACCGCTCCCGGACCTCTTTCGGCAGAAGGCGCACACCGCAGAGCACTGTGAGCGGCAGAATCGTCTTTGCGCGAAGAAGCAGCTTCTTCGTCTCCGGGAGCCGGAGAGAGCGGCAACTTGGCAAAGGTGATGAAACAAGCTGTACAACACTGCGATTGTGTGCGCAGCTTGCCAACTGAGAGAAAACAGTACCTGACCACTCTCCTGCCTTTTCTATTCACATGAACATTCGATTGGAAGCTGTTTTGGACAACTTTCTTTCTCTTCTTGCAAAACACTCTGCAGACCTCCGTGCAGCCTCTAGAACACGATGGGAGATGTTTTCTGTGCTGGTAAAGTTTCTCCTTGCCAGACAGAGTGGAAAAGCTTTTTGCTGATATGTAGACCAGAAGAGAGGCTAAAGACGAAGGTACGGTGCTCTGCAGAGCTAAGCACCGCTCCCGGACCTCTTTCGGCAGAAGGCGCACACCGCAGAGCACTGTGAGCGGCAGAATCGCCTTTGCGCGAAGAAGCAGCTTCTTCGTCTCCGGGAGCCGGAGAGAGCGGCAACTTCGCAAAGGTGATGAAACAAGCTGTACAACACTGCGATTGTGTGCGCAGCTTGCCAACTGAGAGAAAACAGTACCTGACCACTCTCCTGCCTTTTCTATTCACATGAACATTCGATTGCAAGCTGTTTTGGACAACTTTCTTTCTCTTCTTGCAAAACACTCGGCAGACCTCCGTGCAGCCTCTAGAACACGATGGGAGATGTTTTTTGTGCAGGCACAGTTTCTCCTTGCCAGACAGAGTGGAAAAGCTTTTTGCTAAGATGTAGACGAGAAGAGAGGCTAAAGATGCAGGTATGGTGCTCTGCAGAGCTAAGCACAGCTCCCGTGCCTCTTTCCGCAGAAGACACACATTGCAGAGCACAGTGAGCGGCAGAATCGTCTTTGCGCGAGAAGCAGCTTCTTCGTCTCCGGGAGCCGGAGAGAGCGGCAACTTCGCAAAGGTGATGAAACAAGCCGTACAACACTGCGATTGTGTGCGCAGCTTGCCAAGTGAGAGAAAACAGTACCTGACCACTCTCCTGCCTTTTCTATTCACATGAACATTCGATTGCAAGCTGTTTTGGACAACTTTCTTTCTCTTCTTGCAAAACACTCGGCAGACCTGCGTGCAGCCTCTAGAACACGATGGGAGATGTTTTCTGTGCTGGTAAAGTTTCTCCTTGCCAGACAGAGTGGAAAAGCTTTTTGCTAAGATGTAGACCAGAAGAGAGGCTAAAGACGAAGGTACGGTGCTCTGCAGAGCAAAGCACCGCTCCCGGACCTCTTTCGGCAGAAGGCGCACACCGCAGAGCACTGTGAGCGGCAGAATCGCCTTTGCGCGAAGAAGCAGCTTCTTCGTCTCCGGGAGCCGGAGAGAGCGGCAACTTCGCAAAGGTGATGAAACAAGCTGTCCAACACTGCGATTGTGTGCGCAGCTTGCCAACTGAGAGAAAACAGTACCTGACCACTCTCCTGCCTTTTCTATTCACATGAACATTCGATTGGAAGCTGTTTTGGACAACTTTCTTTCTCTTCGTCCAAAACACTCTGCAGACCTCCGTGCAGCCTCTAGAACACGATGGGAGATGTTTTTTGTGCTGGCACAGTTTCTCCTTGCCAGACAGAGTGGAAAAGCTTTTTGCTAAGATGTAGACGAGAAGAGAGGCTAAAGACGAAGGTACGGTGCTCTGCAGAGCTAAGCACCGCTCCCGGACCTCTTTCGGCAGAAGGCGCACACCGCAGAGCACTGTGAGCGGCAGAATCGTCTTTGCGCGAAGAAGCAGCTTCTTCGTCTCCGGGAGCCGGAGAGAGCGGCAACTTCGCAAAGGTGATGAAACAAGCTGTACAACACTGCGATTGTGTGCGCAGCTTGCCAACTGAGAGAAAACAGTACCTGACCACTCTGCTGCCTTTTCTATTCACATGAACATTCGATTGCAAGCTGTTTTGGACAACTTTCTTTCTCTTCTTGCAAAACACTCGGCAGACCTGCGTGCAGCCTCTAGAACACGATGGGAGATGTTTTCTGTGCTGGCACAGTTTCTCCTTGCCAGACAGAGTGGAAAAGCTTTTTGCTAAGATGTAGACGAGAAGAGAGGCTAAAGAAGCAGGTATGGTGCTCGGCAGAGCAAAGCACAGCTCCCGTGCCTCTTTCGGCAGAAGACACACACTGCAGAGCACAGTGAGCGGCAGAATCGTCTTTGCGCGAGAAGCAGCTTCTTCGTCTCCGGGAGCCGGAGAGAGCGGCAACTTCGCAAAGGTGATGAAACAAGCCGTACAACACTGCGATTGTGTGCGCAGCTTGCCAACTGAGAGAAAACAGTACCTGACCACTCTCCTGCCTTTTCTATTCACATGAACATTCGATTGCAAGCTGTTTTGGACAACTTTCTTTCTCCTCACGAAACACTCGGCAGACCTCCGTGCAGCCTCTAGAACACGATGGGAGATGTTTTCTGTGCTGGTAAAGTTTCTCCTTGCCAGACAGAGTGGAAAAGCTTTTTGCTAAGATGTAGACCAGAAGAGAGGCTAAAGACGAAGGTACGGTGCTCTGCAGAGCAAAGCACCGCTCCCGGACCTCTTTCGGCAGAAGGCGCACACCGCAGAGCACTGTGAGCGGCAGAATCGCCTTTGCGCGAAGAAGCAGCTTCTTCGTCTCCGGGAGCCGGAGAGAGCGGCAACTTCGCAAAGGTGATGAAACAAGCTGTACAACACTGCGATTGTGTGCGCAGCTTGCCATCTGAGAGAAAACAGTACCTGACCACTCTCCTGCCTTTTCTATTCACATGAACATTCGATTGCAAGCTGTTTTGGACAACTTTCTTTCTCTTCTTGCAAAACACTCGGCAGACCTGCGTGCAGCCTCTATAACACGATGTGAGATGTTTTCTGTGCTGGTAAAGTTTCTCCTTGCCAGACAGAGTGGAAAAGCTTTTTGCTAAGATGTAGACCAGAAGAGAGGCTAAAGACGAAGGTACGGTGCTCTGCAGAGCAAAGCACCGCTCCCGGACCTCTTTCGGCAGAAGGCGCACACCGCAGAGCACTGTGAGCGGCAGAATCGCCTTTGCGCGAAGAAGCAGCTTCTTCGTCTCCGGGAGCCGGAGAGAGCGGCAACTTCGCAAAGGTGATGAAACAAGCTGTCCAACACTGCGATTGTGTGCGCAGCTTGCCAACTGAGAGAAAACAGTACCTGACCACTCTCCTGCCTTTTCTATTCACATGAACATTCGATTGGAAGCTGTTTTGGACAACTTTCTTTCTCTTCGTCCAAAACACTCGGCAGACCTCCGTGCAGCCTCTAGAACACGATGGGAGATGTTTTTTGTGCAGGCACAGTTTCTCCTTGCCAGACAGAGTGGAAAAGCTTTTTGCTAAGATGTAGACGAGAAGAGAGGCTAAAGACGAAGGTACGGTGCTCTGCAGAGCTAAGCACCGCTCCCGGACCTCTTTCGGCAGAAGGCGCACACCGCAGAGCACTGTGAGCGGCAGAATCGTCTTTGCGCGAAGAAGCAGCTTCTTCGTCTCCGGGAGCCGGAGAGAGCGGCAACTTGGCAAAGGTGATGAAACAAGCTGTACAACACTGCGATTGTGTGCGCAGCTTGCCAACTGAGAGAAAACAGTACCTTACCACTCTCCTGCCTGTTGTAATCACATGAACATTCGATTGCAAGCTGTTTTGGACAACTTTCTTTCTCTTCTTGCAAAACACTCGGCAGACCTGCGTGCAGCATCTAGAACACGATGGGAGATGATTTTTGTGCTGGCACAGTTTCTCCTTGCCAGACAGAGTGGAAAAGCTTTTTGCTAAGATGTAGACGAGAAGAGACGCTAAAGACGAAGGTACGGTGCTCTGCAGAGCTAAGCACAGCTCCCGGACCTCTTTCGGCAGAAGGCGCACACCGCAGAGCACTGTGAGCGGCAGAATCGTCTTTGCGCGAAGAAGCAGCTTCTTCGTCTCCGGGAGCCGGAGAGAGCGGCAACTTCGCAAAGGTGATGAAACAAGCCGTACAACACTGCGATTGTGTGCGCAGCTTGCCAAGTGAGAGAAAACAGTACCTGACCACTCTGCTGCCTTTTCTATTCACATGAACATTCGATTGCAAGCTGTTTTGGACAACTTTCTTTCTCTTCTTGCAAAACACTCGGCAGACCTGCGTGCAGCCTCTAGAACACGATGGGAGATGTTTTCTGTGCTGGCACAGTTTCTCCTTGCCAGACAGAGTGGAAAAGCTTTTTGCTAATATGTAGACGAGAAGAGAGGCTAAAGAAGCAGGTAGAGTGCTCTGCACAGCTAAGCACAGCTCCCGGGCGTCTTTCGGCAGAAGGCGCACACCGCAGAGCACTGTGAGCGGCAGAATCGCCTTTGCGCGAAGAAGCAGCTTCTTCGTCTCCGGGAGCCGGAGAGAGCGGCAGCTTCGCAAAGGTGATGAAACAAGCTGTACAACACTGCGATTGTGTGCGCAGCTTGCCAACTGAGAGAAAACAGTACCTGACCACTCTCCTGCCTTTTCTATTCACATGAACATTCGATTGCAAGCTGTTTTGGACAACTTTCTTTCTCTTCTTGCAAAACACTCGGCAGACCTCCGTGCAGCCTCTAGAACACGATGGGAGATGTTTTCTGTGCTGGCACAGTTTCTCCTTGCCAGACAGAGTGGAAAAGCTTTTTGCTAAGATGTAGACGAGAAGAGAGGCTAAAGACGAAGGTACGGTGCTCTGCAGAGCTAAGCACCGCTCCCGGACCTCTTTCGGCAGAAGGCGCACACCGCAGAGCACTGTGAGCGGCAGAATCGTCTTTGCGCGAAGAAGCAGCTTCTTCGTCTCCGGGAGCCGGAGAGAGCGGCAACTTCGCAAAGGTGATGAAACAAGCTGTACAACACTGCGATTGTGTGCGCAGCTTGCCAACTGAGAGAAAACAGTACCTGACCACTCTGCTGCCTTTTCTATTCACATGAACATTCGATTGGAAGCTGTTTTGGACAACTTTCTTTCTCTTCTTGCAAAACACTCTGCAGACCTCCGTGCAGCCTCTAGAACACGATGGGAGATGTTTTCTGTGCTGGTAAAGTTTCTCCTTGCCAGACAGAGTGGAAAAGCTTTTTGCTAAGATGTAGACGAGAAGAGAGGCTAAAGACGAAGGTACGGTGCTCTGCAGAGCTAAGCACCGCTCCCGGACCTCTTTCGGCAGAAGGCGCACACCGCAGAGCACTGTGAGCGGCAGAATCGCCTTTGCGCGAAGAAGCAGCTTCTTCGTCTCCGGGAGCCGGAGAGAGCGGCAACTTCGCAAAGGTGATGAAACAAGCTGTACAACACTGCGATTTTGTGCGCAGCTTGCCATCTGAGAGAAAACAGTACCTGACCACTCTCCTGCCTTTTCTATTCAGATGAACATTCGATTGCAAGCTGTTTTGGACAACTTTCTTTCTCTTCTTGCAAAACACTCGGCAGACCTCCGTGCAGCCTCTAGAACACGATGGGAGATGTTTTCTGTGCTGGCACAGTTTCTCCTTGCCAGACAGAGTGGAAAAGCTTTTTGCTAAGATGTAGACGAGAAGAGAGGCTAAAGAAGCAGGTAGAGTGCTCTGCAGAGCTAAGCACCGCTCCCGGACCTCTTTCGGCAGAAGGCGCACACCGCAGAGCACTGTGAGCGGCAGAATCGTCTTTGCGCGAAGAAGCAGCTTCTTCGTCTCCGGGAGCCGGAGAGAGCGGCAGCTTCGCAAAGGTGATGAAACAAGCTGTACAACACTGCGATTGTGTGCGCAGCTTGCCAACTGAGAGAAAACAGTACCTGACCACTCTCCTGCCTTTTCTATTCACATGAACATTCGATTGCAAGCTGTTTTGGACAACTTTCTTTCTCTTCTTGCAAAACACTCGGCAGACCTCCGTGCAGCCTCTAGAACACGATGGGAGATGTTTTCTGTGCTGGCACAGTTTCTCCTTGCCAGACAGAGTGGAAAAGCTTTTTGCTAAGATGTAGACGAGAAGAGAGGCTAAAGACGAAGGTACGGTGCTCTGCAGAGCTAAGCACCGCTCCCGGACCTCTTTCGGCAGAAGGCGCACACCGCAGAGCACTGTGAGCGGCAGAATCGTCTTTGCGCGAAGAAGCAGCTTCTTCGTCTCCGGGAGCCGGAGAGAGCGGCAACTTCGCAAAGGTGATGAAACAAGCTGTACAACACTGCGATTGTGTGCGCAGCTTGCCAACTGAGAGAAAACAGTACCTTACCACTCTCCTGCCTGTTGTAATCACATGAACATTCGATTGCAAGCTGTTTTGGACAACTTTCTTTCTCTTCTTGCAAAACACTCGGCAGACCTGCGTGCAGCCTCTAGAACACGATGGGAGATGTTTTTTGTGCTGGCACAGTTTCTCCTTGCCAGACAGAGTGGAAAAGCTTTTTGCTAAGATGTAGACGAGAAGAGAGGCTAAAGACGAAGGTACGGTGCTCTGCAGAGCTAAGCACCGCTCCCGGACCTCTTTCGGCAGAAGGCGCACACCGCAGAGCACTGTGAGCGGCAGAATCGTCTTTGCGCGAAGAAGCAGCTTCTTCGTCTCCGGGAGCCGGAGAGAGCGGCAACTTGGCAAAGGTGATGAAACAAGCTGTACAACACTGCGATTGTGTGCGCAGCTTGCCAACTGAGAGAAAACAGTACCTGACCACTCTCCTGCCTTTTCTATTCACATGAACATTCGATTGCAAGCTGTTTTGGACAACTTTCTTTCTCTTCTTGCAAAACACTCGGCAGACCTGCGTGCAGCCTCTAGAACACGATGGGAGATGTTTTCTGTGCTGGCACAGTTTCTCCTTGCCAGACAGAGTGGAAAAGCTTTTTGCTAAGATGTAGACGAGAAGAGAGGCTAAAGAAGCAGGTAGAGTGCTCTGCAGAGCTAAGCACAGCTCCCGGGCGTCTTTCGGCAGAAGGCGCACACCGCAGAGCACTGTGAGCGGCAGAATCGTCTTTGCGCGAAGAAGCAGCTTCTTCGTCTCCGGGAGCCGGAGAGAGCGGCAGCTTCGAAAAGGTGATGAAACAAGCTGTACAACACTGCGATTGTGTGCGCAGCTTGCCAACTGAGAGAAAACAGTACCTGACCACTCTCCTGCCTTTTCTATTCACATGAACATTCGATTGCAAGCTGTTTTGGACAACTTTCTTTCTCTTCTTGCAAAACACTCGGCAGACCTGCGTGCAGCCTCTAGAACACGATGGGAGATGTTTTCTGTGCTGGCACAGTTTCTCCTTGCCAGACAGAGTGGAAAAGCTTTTTGCTAAGATGTAGACGAGAAGAGAGGCTAAAGACGAAGGTACGGTGCTCTGCAGAGCTAAGCACCGCTCAAGGACCTCTTTCGGCAGAAGGCGCACACCGCAGAGCACTGTGAGCGGCAGAATCGTCTTTGCGCGAAGAAGCAGCTTCTTCGTCTCCGGGAGCCGGAGAGAGCGGCAACTTGGCAAAGGTGATGAAACAAGCTGTACAACACTGCGATTGTGTGCGCAGCTTGCCAACTGAGAGAAAACAGTACCTTACCACTCTCCTGCCTGTTGTAATCACATGAACATTCGATTGCAAGCTGTTTTGGACAACTTTCTTTCTCTTCTTGCAAAACACTCGGCAGACCTCCGTGCAGCCTCTAGAACACGATGGGAGATGTTTTTTGTGCTGGCACAGTTTCTCCTTGCCAGACAGAGTGGAAAAGCTTTTTGCTGAGATTTAGACGAGAAGAGAGGCTAAAGACGAAGGTACGGTGCTCTGCAGAGCTAAGCACCGCTCCCGGACCTCTTTCGGCAGAAGGCGCACACCGCAGAGCACTGTGAGCGGCAGAATCGTCTTTGCGCGAAGAAGCAGCTTCTTCGTCTCCGGGAGCCGGAGAGAGCGGCAACTTCGCAAAGGTGATGAAACAAGCTGTACAACACTGCGATTGTGTGCGCAGCTTGCCAACTGAGAGAAAACAGTACCTGACCACTCTCCTGCCTTTTCTATTCACATGAACATTCGATTGCAAGCTGTTTTGGACAACTTTCTTTCTCTTCTTGCAAAACACTCTGCAGACCTCCGTGCAGCCTCTAGAACACGATGGGAGATGTTTTCTGTGCTGGTAAAGTTTCTCCTTGCCAGACAGAGTGGAAAAGCTTTTTGCTAATATGTAGACCAGAAGAGAGGCTAAAGACGAAGGTACGGTGCTCTGCAGAGCTAAGCACCGCTCCCGGACCTCTTTCGGCAGAAGGCGCACACCGCAGAGCACTGTGAGCGGCAGAATCGCCTTTGCGCGAAGAAGCAGCTTCTTCGTCTCCGGGAGCCGGAGAGAGCGGCAACTTGGCAAAGGTGATGAAACAAGCTGTACAACACTGCGATTGTGTGCGCAGCTTGCCAACTGAGAGAAAACAGTACCTGACCACTCTCCTGCCTTTTCTATTCACATGAACATTCGATTGCAAGCTGTTTTGGACAACTTTCTTTCTCTTCTTGCAAAACACTCTGCAGACCTCCGTGCAGCCTCTAGAACACGATGGGAGATGTTTTTTGTGCAGGCACAGTTTCTCCTTGCCAGACAGAGTGGAAAAGCTTTTTGCTAAGATGTAGACGAGAAGAGAGGCTGAAGATGCAGGTATGGTGCTCTGCAGAGCTAAGCACCGCTCCCGGACCTCTTTCGGCAGAAGACACACATTGCAGAGCACTGTGAGCGGCAGAATCGTCTTTGCGCGAAGAAGCAGCTTCTTCGTCTCCGGGAGCCGGAGAGAGCGGCAACTTCGCAAAGGTGATGAAACAAGCCGTACAACACTGCGATTGTGTGCGCAGCTTGCCAACTGAGAGAAAACAGTACCTGACCACTCTCCTGCCTTTTCTATTCACATGAACATTCGATTGCAAGCTGTTTTGGACAACTTTCTTTCTCCTCACGAAACACTCGGCAGACCTCCGTGCAGCCTCTAGAACACGATGGGAGATGTTTTCTGTGCTGGTAAAGTTTCTCCTTGCCAGACAGAGTGGAAAAGCTTTTTGCTAAGATGTAGACCAGAAGAGAGGCTAAAGACGAAGGTACGGTGCTCTGCAGAGCAAAGCACCGCTCCCGGACCTCTTTCGGCAGAAGGCGCACACCGCAGAGCACTGTGAGCGGCAGAATCGCCTTTGCGCGAAGAAGCAGCTTCTTCGTCTCCGGGAGCCGGAGAGAGCGGCAACTTCGCAAAGGTGATGAAACAAGCTGTACAACACTGCGATTGTGTGCGCAGCTTGCCATCTGAGAGAAAACAGTACCTGACCACTCTCCTGCCTTTTCTATTCACATGAACATTCGATTGCAAGCTGTTTTGGACAACTTTCTTTCTCTTCTTGCAAAACACTCGGCAGACCTGCGTGCAGCCTCTAGAACACGATGTGAGATGTTTTCTGTGCTGGTAAAGTTTCTCCTTGCCAGACAGAGTGGAAAAGCTTTTTGCTAAGATGTAGACCAGAAGAGAGGCTAAAGACGAAGGTACGGTGCTCTGCAGAGCAAAGCACCGCTCCCGGACCTCTTTCGGCAGAAGGCGCACACCGCAGAGCACTGTGAGCGGCAGAATCGCCTTTGCGCGAAGAAGCAGCTTCTTCGTCTCCGGGAGCCGGAGAGAGCGGCAACTTCGCAAAGGTGATGAAACAAGCTGTCCAACACTGCGATTGTGTGCGCAGCTTGCCAACTGAGAGAAAACAGTACCTGACCACTCTCCTGCCTTTTCTATTCACATGAACATTCGATTGGAAGCTGTTTTGGACAACTTTCTTTCTCTTCGTCCAAAACACTCGGCAGACCTCCGTGCAGCCTCTAGAACACGATGGGAGATGTTTTTTGTGCAGGCACAGTTTCTCCTTGCCAGACAGAGTGGAAAAGCTTTTTGCTAAGATGTAGACCAGAAGAGAGGCTAAAGACGAAGGTACGGTGCTCTGCAGAGCTAAGCACCGCTCCCGGACCTCTTTCGGCAGAAGGCGCACACCGCAGAGCACTGTGAGCGGCAGAATCGTCTTTGCGCGAAGAAGCAGCTTCTTCGTCTCCGGGAGCCGGAGAGAGCGGCAACTTGGCAAAGGTGATGAAACAAGCTGTACAACACTGCGATTGTGTGCGCAGCTTGCCAACTGAGAGAAAACAGTACCTTACCACTCTCCTGCCTGTTGTAATCACATGAACATTCGATTGCAAGCTGTTTTGGACAACTTTCTTTCTCTTCTTGCAAAACACTCGGCAGACCTGCGTGCAGCCTCTAGAACACGATGGGAGATGTTTTTTGTGCTGGCACAGTTTCTCCTTGCCAGACAGAGTGGAAAAGCTTTTTGCTAAGATGTAGACGAGAAGAGACGCTAAAGACGAAGGTACGGTGCTCTGCAGAGCTAAGCACAGCTCCCGGGCGTCTTTCGGCAGAAGGCGCACACCGCAGAGCACTGTGAGCGGCAGAATCGTCTTTGCGCGAAGAAGCAGCTTCTTCGTCTCCGGGAGCCGGAGAGAGCGGCAACTTCGCAAAGGTGATGAAACAAGCTGTACAACACTGCGATTGTGTGCGCAGCTTGCCAACTGAGAGAAAACAGTACCTGACCACTCTCCTGCCTTTTCTATTCACATGAACATTCGATTGCAAGCTGTTTTGGACAACTTTCTTTCTCTTCTTGCAAAACACTCGGCAGACCTGCGTGCAGCCTCTAGAACACGATGGGAGATGTTTTCTGTGCTGGCACAGTTTCTCCTTGCCAGACAGAGTGGAAAAGCTTTTTGCTAATATGTAGAAGAGAAGAGAGGCTAAAGAAGCAGGTAGAGTGCTCTGCACAGCTAAGCACAGCTCCCGGGCGTCTTTCGGCAGAAGGCGCACACCGCAGAGCACTGTGAGCGGCAGAATCGCCTTTGCGCGAAGAAGCAGCTTCTTCGTCTCCGGGAGCCGGAGAGAGCGGCAGCTTCGCAAAGGTGATGAAACAAGCTGTACAACACTGCGATTGTGTGCGCAGCTTGCCAACTGAGAGAAAACAGTACCTGACCACTCTCCTGCCTTTTCTATTCACATGAACATTCGATTGCAAGCTGTTTTGGACAACTTTCTTTCTCTTCTTGCAAAACACTCGGCAGACCTCCGTGCAGCCTCTAGAACACGATGGGAGATGTTTTCTGTGCTGGCACAGTTTCTCCTTGCCAGACAGAGTGGAAAAGCTTTTTGCTAAGATGTAGACGAGAAGAGAGGCTAAAGACGAAGGTACGGTGCTCTGCAGAGCTAAGCACCGCTCCCGGACCTCTTTCGGCAGAAGGCGCACACCGCAGAGCACTGTGAGCGGCAGAATCGTCTTTGCGCGAAGAAGCAGCTTCTTCGTCTCCGGGAGCCGGAGAGAGCGGCAACTTCGCAAAGGTGATGAAACAAGCTGTACAACACTGCGATTGTGTGCGCAGCTTGCCATCTGAGAGAAAACAGTACCTGACCACTCTCCTGCCTTTTCTATTCACATGAACATTCGATTGCAAGCTGTTTTGGACAACTTTCTTTCTCTTCTTGCAAAACACTCGGCAGACCTCCGTGCAGCCTCTAGAACACGATGGGAGATGTTTTCTGTGCTGGCACAGTTTCTCCTTGCCAGACAGAGTGGAAAAGCTTTTTGCTAAGATGTAGACGAGAAGAGAGGCTAAAGAAGCAGGTAGAGTGCTCTGCAGAGCTAAGCACCGCTCCCGGACCTCTTTCGGCAGAAGGCGCACACCGCAGAGCACTGTGAGCGGCAGAATCGTCTTTGCGCGAAGAAGCAGCTTCTTCGTCTCCGGGAGCCGGAGAGAGCGGCAACTTGGCAAAGGTGATGAAACAAGCTGTACAACACTGCGATTGTGTGCGCAGCTTGCCAACTGAGAGAAAACAGTACCTTACCACTCTCCTGCCTGTTGTAATCACATGAACATTCGATTGGAAGCTGTTTTGGACAACTTTCTTTCTCTTCTTGCAAAACACTCGGCAGACCTCCGTGCAGCCTCTAGAACACGATGGGAGATGTTTTTTGTGCTGGCACAGTTTCTCCTTGCCAGACAGAGTGGAAAAGCTTTTTGCTGAGATTTAGACGAGAAGAGAGGCTAAAGACGAAGGTACGGTGCTCTGCAGAGCTAAGCACCGCTCCCGGACCTCTTTCGGCAGAAGGCGCACACCGCAGAGCACTGTGAGCGGCAGAATCGTCTTTGCGCGAAGAAGCAGCTTCTTCGTCTCCGGGAGCCGGAGAGAGCGGCAACTTGGCAAAGGTGATGAAACAAGCTGTACAACACTGCGATTGTGTGCGCAGCTTGCCAACTGAGAGAAAACAGTACCTGACCACTCTCCTGCCTGTTGTAATCACATGAACATTCGATTGCAAGCTGTTTTGGACAACTTTCTTTCTCTTCTTGCAAAACACTCGGCAGACCTGCGTGCAGCCTCTAGAACACGATGGGAGATGTTTTCTGTGCTGGCACAGTTTCTCCTTGCCAGACAGAGTGGAAAAGCTTTTTGCTAAGATGTAGACGAGAAGAGAGGCTAAAGACGAAGGTACGGTGCTCTGCAGAGCTAAGCACCGCTCCCGGACCTCTTTCGGCAGAAGGCGCACACCGCAGAGCACTGTGAGCGGCAGAATCGTCTTTGCGCGAAGAAGCAGCTTCTTCGTCTCCGGGAGCCGGAGAGAGCGGCAACTTCGCAAAGGTGATGAAACAAGCTGTACAACACTGCGATTGTGTGCGCAGCTTGCCAACTGAGAGAAAACAGTACCTGACCACTCTCCTGCCTTTTCTATTCACATGAACATTCGATTGCAAGCTGTTTTGGACAACTTTCTTTCTCTTCTTGCAAAACACTCGGCAGACCTGCGTGCAGCCTCTAGAACACGATGGGAGATGTTTTCTGTGCTGGCACAGTTTCTCCTTGCCAGACAGAGTGGAAAAGCTTTTTGCTAAGATGTAGACGAGAAGAGAGGCTAAAGAAGCAGGTATGGTGCTCGGCAGAGCTAAGCACAGCTCCCGTGCCTCTTTCGGCAGAAGACACACACTGCAGAGCACAGTGAGCGGCAGAATCGTCTTTGCGCGAGAAGCAGCTTCTTCGTCTCCGGGAGCCGGAGAGAGCGGCAACTTCGCAAAGGTGATGAAACAAGCCGTACAATTCTGCGATTGTGTGCGCAGCTTGCCAACTGAGAGAAAACAGTACCTGACCACTCTCCTGCCTTTTCTATTCACATGAACATTCGATTGCAAGCTGTTTTGGACAACTTTCTTTCTCTTCTTGCGAAACACTCGGCAGACCTCCGTGCAGCCTCTAGAACACGATGGGAGATGTTTTCTGTGCTGGTAAAGTTTCTCCTTGCCAGACAGAGTGGAAAAGCTTTTTGCTAAGATGTAGACCAGAAGAGAGGCTAAAGACGAAGGTACGGTGCTCTGCAGAGCAAAGCACCGCTCCCGGACCTCTTTCGGCAGAAGGCGCACACAGCAGAGCACTGTGAGCGGCAGAATCGCCTTTGCGCGAAGAAGCAGCTTCTTCGTCTCCGGGAGCCGGAGAGAGCGGCAACTTCGCAAAGGTGATGAAACAAGCTGTACAACACTGCGATTGTGTGCGCAGCTTGCCAACTGAGAGAAAACAGTACCTGACCACTCTCCTGCCTTTTCTATTCACATGAACATTCGATTGGAAGCTGTTTTGGACAACTTTCTTTCTCTTCTTGCAAAACACTCTGCAGACCTCCGTGCAGCCTCTAGAACACGATGGGAGATGTTTTTTGTGCAGGCACAGTTTCTCCTTGCCAGACAGAGTGGAAAAGCTTTTTGCTAAGATGTAGACCAGAAGAGAGGCTAAAGACGAAGGTACGGTGCTCTGCAGAGCTAAGCACCGCTCCGGACCTCTTTCGGCAGAAGGCGCACACCGCAGAGCACTGTGAGCGGCAGAATCGTCTTTGCGCGAAGAAGCAGCTTCTTCGTCTCCGGGAGCCGGAGAGAGCGGCAACTTGGCAAAGGTGATGAAACAAGCTGTACAACACTGCGATTGTGTGCGCAGTTTGCCAACTGAGAGAAAACAGTACCTTACCACTCTCCTGCCTGTTGTAATCACATGAACATTCGATTGCAAGCTGTTTTGGACAACTTTCTTTCTCTTCTTGCAAAACACTCGGCAGACCTGCGTGCAGCCTCTAGAACACGATGGGAGATGTTTTTTGTGCTGGCACAGTTTCTCCTTGCCAGACAGAGTGGAAAAGCTTTTTGCTAAGATGTAGACGAGAAGAGAGGCTAAAGACGAAGGGACGGTGCTCTGCAGAGCTAAGCACCGCTCCCGGACCTCTTTCGGCAGAAGGCGCACACCGCAGAGCACTGTGAGCGGCAGAATCGTCTTTGCGCGAAGAAGCAGCTTCTTCGTCTCCGGGAGCCGGAGAGAGCGGCAACTTGGCAAAGGTGATGAAACAAGCTGTACAACACTGCGATTGTGTGCGCAGCTTGCCAACTGAGAGAAAACAGTACCTGACCACTCTCCTGCCTTTTCTATTCACATGAACATTCGATTGCAAGCTGTTTTGGACAACTTTCTTTCTCTTCTTGCAAAACACTCGGCAGACGTGCGTGCAGCCTCTAGAACACGATGGGAGATGTTTTCTGTGCTGGGACAGTTTCTCCTTGCCAGACAGAGTGGAAAAGCTTTTTGCTAAGATGTAGACGAGAAGAGAGGCTAAAGAAGCAGGTAGAGTGCTCTGCACAGCTAAGCACAGCTCCCGGGCGTCTTTCGGCAGAAGGCGCACACCGCAGAGCACTGTGAGCGGCAGAATCGCCTTTGCGCGAAGAAGCAGCTTCTTCGTCTCCGGGAGCCGGAGAGAGCGGCAGCTTCGCAAAGGTGATGAAACAAGCTGTACAACACTGCGATTGTGTGCGCAGCTTGCCAAGTGAGAGAAAACAGTACCTGACCACTCTCCTGCCTTTTCTATTCACATGAACATTCGATTGCAAGCTGTTTTGGACAACTTTCTTTCTCTTCTTGCAAAACACTCGGCAGACCTGCGTGCAGCCTCTAGAAGACGATGGGAGATGTTTTCTGTGCTGGCACAGTTTCTCCTTGCCAGACAGAGTGGAAAAGCTTTTTGCTAAGATGTAGACGAGAAGAGAGGCTAAAGACGAAGGTACGGTGCTCTGCAGAGCTAAGCACCGCTCCCGGACCTCTTTCGGCAGAAGGCGCACACCGCAGAGCACTGTGAGCGGCAGAATCGTCTTTGCGCGAAGAAGCAGCTTCTTCGTCTCCGGGAGCCGGAGAGAGCGGCAACTTCGCAAAGGTGATGAAACAAGCTGTACAACACTGCGATTGTGTGCGCAGCTTGCCAACTGAGAGAAAACAGTACCTGACCACTCTCCTGCCTTTTCTATTCACATGAACATTCGATTGCAAGCTGTTTTGGACAACTTTCTTTCTCTTCTTGCAAAACACTCGGCAGACCTGCGTGCAGCCTCTAGAACACGATGGGAGATGTTTTCTGTGCTGGCACAGTTTCTCCTTGCCAGACAGAGTGGAAAAGCTTTTTGCTAAGATGTAGACCAGAAGAGAGGCTAAAGACGAAGGTACGGTGCTCTGCAGAGCTAAGCACCGCTCCCGGGCCTCTTTCGGCAGAAGGCGCACACCGCAGAGCACTGTGAGCGGCAGAATCGCCTTTGCGCGAAGAAGCAGCTTCTTC